>NC_136728.1:3602676-3845176 GCF_936440315.1 Barbus barbus | reverse complement strand
CAGTACTTCCTGTGATTTAATGAGCTGAGCTCGACTTGAGTGAGATATTCATTCATGTTAAATAATGCAGTGGCTGTGATGAATGACTCTGATTATGGCTTTCATAACTGTCTGTGTCCCATCAGCTCCAGACACTGATACAGGAAACGGACCCCGGGGCCGACTATCGCATCGACCGCGCTCTGAATGAGGCCTGCGAGTCCGTCATCCAGACCGCCTGCAAGCACATCCGAAACGGAGACCCCATGTGAGTGCTCGTGTTTGAGAGATTTGGGCCAGAGCGCCAGCTAGAAAGCCTTTCTGTCCGTAAACAACAAATGGAACAAATAGTTGCCTTATTAATATTAGAGACGTATTGCATTTGCGTTTCGTAGCAAAGCCTTTGCTGTTGCTTAAGGCACTGTATATGACACTGCATTAATAGCTATGAACAGACCCGTTCTGCCTTGTTTCTGTCAGTTGTGTTCATATTGTGTGTGTTTGTAGGATCCTGTCTTGTCTGATGGAGCATCTGTACACTGATAAGATGGTTGAAGACTGTGAACACAGATTGCTGGAGCTGCAGTACTTCATCTCCAGAGACTGGAAGTGAGTCACGGGTTTTTCTGTCGTTAGGTTTCATTCCCCACTTTTAATTTTGACAGTCCCGTTTATATACCTTTTGAATTCTAGATTAAGGTACTTCCTTATGTCATTTTTCCCACGCTTCAGAAAGAATGCAGTAGTGCTGCTACTTGTCACAGTTTTAAGGAATTGTTTTGAATGTTTTGTAATGGGGGAAATCACGTGGTGACATGATCGAGCACAAAACCAGAGACACAGCTAAGTATTACAGTGGTGATGTTTAAAAGTGGCAAGCATTTTAACCCTACAATCCAGGAATGTTTCGCCAGTTATTGTTACAGATTCGGGGTCTTTAGCGACCCGGACTTGTATATCTAACACTGATGGATCTCTAACTGCTGCAATAGGATAAAACCCCTGATATTTTAACAACCGTTACAAAAGAATAAAATTAAGCATATTTCATTACCTTATGAAACTTAGAAGGGTTCAATTTGAGCAGATGATTTTACCATCGCCGTTATCGTCCGAGTGAACTTCCCCAGTACATTTCAGCATCTGGCTCATATTCGTGATCTCAACCATATTCTCAAAACTATCGTCTTCCGCATCTTCAAAATCAGTATTTTGATCACTGGCAGTTTATTCACCACATCCACCATCAAAAGACTTATATTTCATTGCATACAGTAATTGCTCAATCCATTCAATATTTGCTGATGATATTCTTTTGTTTTATGCCCGCGGTAATTGAGTAAAGCATCACGTCATCTTTGTGTATTAAACAGTGCCACCTCGAGGAATAAAGGTGAATTGCACTTAGAGTAATCAGATATTTGATTATTGTTGCACAGATAAATATTGTTAAACTATTACATGCCTCAGGTCGCTAGTGACAAAAAAAACAGAAAACATTCTTTTATGATTTTATTTTCTTGTTATATAGTTTAAAATAAATAGATTGAGGAATACTAAGAAGGTTGATGTCTAACTTTAAAAAATGAATGACGTCCCGGGTCATTTTAATGGTGACATTTTAAATTTCAAAATTAAAGGTGTATTTTTATTTTTGTTTCTGTTTATTTCTCATTTGGTCTTTTGGTAGGGGTTTTTTTTTTTATATAATTTTTTTTTTTTTTTTTCATTTGTTGTTTTTTTTTTTTTTTTATCTTTTATTTTTTTCTTAGTTTTTGTGTCTGTTTTTTCTTTTAGCCATTTTGATTTTTGTGTGTCTTAGTTTTGTTTATTTATCATTAGGTCTTTTGTTACTTTTTTTGCTTAGTTTTTTTATTTATTACATTTGATTTGTTTCTTTTTTTTCTTTTTTTCTTTTTTTTTTTTTTTTAGTTATTAGTTTTTTGTTTTGTTGAGCAGGTCAAGAGTGCTGACACAGCAAGGTTCATTTTGTGTCCGATACTGATCTTAAAAACCTGAGATTTGTGTCTCTGATTCTCTTTAACCGAGACTCATGTATCTGTTGGGACTAAATGTGAGTTCAAACATTTCCCTGTGGTTCTGGTTGCAGACTGGACCCTATCCTATACAAAAAGTGTCAGAACGATGCCGCCCGCATCTGTCACACTCACGGCTGGAACGAGACCAGCGAGTTCATGCCGCCCGGAGCCGTTTTCTCCTGTCTGTACCGGCACGCTTACCGCACCGAGATGCAGGGACGACGGGTACGACTAACACTCACCGAACACCCTGATGTTACACTCTACACTTTAACTACTGCATTATGAGTTATCAGAAAATAGGACGTTGAGAAACTATAGCTTATCTGAGGCTTCCTAAATGCAACTATAGGGTTCATCAGAAACTTCTGAAGTAAGTTCGGAAGTGAGTTTGAATGTAAGTATCCTCTGCTTCCTTAAAGAGCAGAATCTCACAAACCTGTCAAAAACACAACTAAGCTGCATTTCACCTCAGAAACAAAAGGAAAATCAATTATTTAGCACAAACAGTTTATCCTGTTTTTTTACTATTAACATTTTATGCATTGTTACATTATTTTCATGTAAAATAAGCAACCTCCCTCAATTATCATTACCATAATTCAGTAATAAAATGTTAAATAATTCACAAGTCAAATGATATACATTTTAGTTTGATTTACAAGTACTTATAGTATTTATTTGTCTTACATTTTTTTTATTATAAACAGCATAAATTGATGTCACAGTGCAGAAAATCTTAATTGTCTCAAAACGGTGTCCAAGCAAAGCATATATATTTTTCTTAGTTGGTTTTTGTTGTGAAATGACTGGGTTATGTTTCTGGCAGGTCTGGTGACGTTCTCTCTAAGAGTACATGTGATCAAGCTACAAATGCATGTTCTCAGCAAATTAGCAGGGACAAATCAAAATCACCTTCCTTCGCTGAGACTGAAATCACATTCATTCCTGCTGTGGGCTTTAAATGAGTAGTGATTGACAGGAAATTAACTCTAATGATGTGGGTCTTGGGAATTATTTACAGACTAATCTAAAAATAGACATTCTTGTGCAACGTTTATGGTAATGCTATCAAATTTCATGACACCCGTCAAACACGTTCACACAGATCGCTGTTGGTAGAAGGATCCAGAACTGTGTGTACATGTCTGATTGATTGGTTGTGGGTCTGTTTGTTTGCTTTAGGTGTGTGTGTGTGCGTGTGCATGTGTGTTAATGCGTCTAAGTCGATCTGCAGTTATCTCGGGACTGTAAGACGGAGGTTCAGAGGATCCTCCACCAGAGGGCTCTGGATGTGAAACTGGATCCAGAGCTGCAGCAGCGATGCATGACGGACCTCGGGAAGTGGTGTAGTGAGAAAACTGAAGCTGGACAGGTCAGTATATGACATCACACTAATTAACTCACTTTCCATTGGTTACGTGCAATTAAAACATTTTTGGGAACACTTATTCACTATTAACTACGACTTTTCCCTCAATAAATTCATAATTTGCTGCTTATTAATAGTTGTTAAGTTTAGGTATTGGGTAGGATTAGGGATGAAGAATAAGGTCATGTAGAATAAGGCATTAATATGTGCTCAATTACTACTAATAAATGGCTAATATTCTAGTAATATGCATGCTAATAAGCAACTAATTAAGAGACCTTAAAATAGTGTTACCACATTTTTTCTTAAATTATCTGTGGTTTTATTTTTTGTTCATTTTATGAGTTTTATGCAACCTTGTTACTAAAATGTAGGATTTGTTTAAATATGACTTAATTGTGTTTTTTTATTATTTTTTTTTCCTATGGCCTATATATAGTAAACTAAAACTGAAACCTGTAATGAAATAAACTTGAACTGAAAAAAATGAGTATAAAAACTCTTTATTTCTGCTAGTTACTCATTTTTATTTAGTCTAACTTTGTGTACTAAACTAAAACTGAAATAAAAAAATGTATAGACATTAAATAAAAATGTTGAGAACTCAAATTAAATAAACTATATAAATTATATAAAAATTAGAGCTGTAAAACGATTAATCGCATCCAAAATAAGTGTTTACATGTTTATATAATGTGTATATTGTTTGTGTATATATAAATACACACAGTACATATATTTCCATGTGTGTATATTTATATTCATATTATATAAAAATATTTTAATGTATAAATTTAACATTTTTCTTAACTATATACAGTACGTGTGTGTCTATATATAAATAGTAAATATACACAGAACACACAGACATTATGTAAACGAAAACTTTTATTTTGGATGCAATTAATCATTTAACAGCACTAATAAAAATTATATTTCCAGATAATAAAACTAATAGGATCTCACTGATAGTAAAATACACTGTCTGTCACCTTCCATGGACTGTGTACGATGATCATTATGTTTTGTTTTCTGTTCATTTTGAGGTTTGCCATGTTTGCAACCCTGTTACTAACTTTTAGGATGTCGAAATCAACTTTAAAAACTCATTTGTTTTTTCGTTTCTTTTATTCGTAACTTTCTTGTAAAGAACATTTAATAAGCATTGAACTTAAATATACATTTGGACATGCATGTAGTAATCTAATTTTTATAAGAACAACCACAAAACTACACCGGAATGGGTAACGGTTGCAAGCAACGCTTCATATCCTAAATTAAGCTGTCACACAACAGAGGCTGTAGTACTTATTGAACGTGCATTTCCATAAATTAAAGAAAATATTAGTTTGATTATTTTTTCTTAAAATAACTCCGGTAACAGGATTGAATGGTTGAGATTTGTGAATTCTGTCAACATAAATTTGTGTGTCTGCCCTGGTTCAGGAAGAATCCAGTGATGTCACTTCCTGTTTGTCAATATTAAGAAAGGAATGTAATGGGGGAAATTATGTGGTAACAGGATTGAGCACAACATGGGTGACGTGGCTAATTATTACCACAGTAATATTTAATAATGCAAATTATTGTAAAGGTTTTGTTTCAATTCTTTGTGTTTTAAATGCAAGGTTTTAATATTAAGAAAGTTGTATTTTTGTTTATTTAATTAATTGTTGGACACAATTAAGAAGATCAGCTTCTGAAATGGGACTGCTGGCCATGGTTAATTTGTGTTCGATGATGATTTGCAAAACATGAGTTTTGTGCCTGTGATGCTCTACAAAAAGTGTTGAGACCCCAACAGATGTTTCATATGAAATGTTTGAATCTGCAAAGAAATTCCCAGTGATGCATTGCTCAATGTTTGTCTGTCAGGAACTGGAGTGCTTACAGGATCATTTAGATGACCTGGTCTCGAACTGCAGAGATGTGGTGGGAAACCTCACAGAATTGGAGTCTGAGGTAAAAAAGAAAATTTTGGTTTTTAACTGCAGTTTGACTCTGAAATTAAAAAGCCTCAGTGTCTATGTTTGGGTGCTATTGTTCTCTGCTGGTTTGGACTGATTTTGGTGCGTCTGGTTTTCCAGGACATTCAGATCGAGGCCTTGTTGATTCGAGCCTGTGAGCCTGTGATCCAGTCCTACTGTCACGTATGTTCCAAATCATTTTTCATCACTTAAAACCATATAATAAATGGATAAAGTAGCTTGTTTTCTTTTCTTTTCATTTGTCCTCTCTATTTGCCTGTGTTTGTTTCACAGGAGGTGGCCGATAATCAGATAGACACAGGAGACCTGATGGAGTGCCTCGTTAACAATAAGCACCAGAAGGAAATGAACGAGAAATGCGCCGTTGGAGTCACACACTTCCAGCTGGTACGTCTGACGAATACACACTCGCTATTTCTAATGTTACTACTGTTCTGTCTCAACCGTCCGTTTCTCCTCCTCATCCTCAGATCCAGATGAAGGACTTTCGCTTCTCGTACAAGTTCAAGATGGCGTGCAAGGAGGACGTGCTCAAACTGTGCCCCAACATCAAAAAGAAGTGAGTGCGTGGCTGTCACGCAAAGCAAATGTTTCATAACTGCTTTCATACATTGTTATCGTTAGGGTTTAGTGCTATTTATCCTCAAGAATAATGTTGTAAATGTTGTTTTAGCGACATTATCTGAGTATGTGTGAGTATATCAAAAAAACAACCAAAACCATGTCTTGAAAGTCCAAAAGCATTCACTGCATGATGAAGCCTATTAGAATGCAGTTACAATGCCCATATAACTCTATTATCCCTGTTATCAGCACATGAGCATGATTGCATATGTTGTATTCATTTTATACAGCAGTTCAACAAACAAGAAGTTACTATTGAGCGAGTTACATTTTAGACACAATTGTCTTTTTTTTCTGTTTCGCTGACGAAAATAGTTCCAATCAAAGCTGGAGCAGAGCATTTGTGCGTCTTGGAGCAACACTGCGGTGTTTAATTCCTAAATTAAATCATTTGAGTCAACGATTCATTCGTTCATTAAACGTGCTGTATGTAGGATTGACACCCAGGGGTTGAACTAGGTATTGCAGTCCAAATTCAAAATATTGGAGAGGGTGTTTTTCACCCGCCCCCCCCTCCTCAGACTTGACACACACGCAGGTTGACAGATTAACGACACCAACAGGAACGAGCGCACATGACGGTGAATGACATGAAATATGCTGTGTTTTCCACCAACTGGCAACCCGGCATGCTGAAATACAATTGGGTAAACCGGCAATGGGCGGGTTTCGCAAACCGAGACCGACATTCCAGCCCAGAACGCACATTTTCAAAGGAGAATTACTGACTGTAGCATTGTTTTTCAGATAAACAAGTATGTTAATTTAGCATGTTTCTTATATCTGCAAACATATTATGGTATTTTTATGCTTTAGTAGAGTCAAAAACTTAATTGCAGCACCTTTAAGACAGTCGCTTGCCTAGTTTTTAAATGAATCGGCCATTTCAATGAATCACCCATTAAGACATGGACTTGTCGCCACCTACTGGCCGTTTTAGTATCATATTTATTTATCTATGACATGCCCTAAACCAGCCAAGAAAAAAAAAATACTGAGTATCATATAAATAATGTGAGATTGGCTAGGTCTACTACATTTACGAAAGCGCCTCTAGAGGTAATGTAGAGTATGATGGGAAGGTTTTGATGGTCTGTTTACTCTTAGGGTGGATGTGGTGATCTGTCTGAGTACCACAGTAAGGAACGACACTTTACAGGAAGGCAGAGAGCAGCGAGTTTCCATGAAATGTCGTAAACAGCTCAGAGTGGAAGAGCTGGAGATGGTCAGTACATCAAATCAATCTAAAATATTTTTAAATTAGTCTAATCGTTTGTAGTGTATGTTAGCATCTAAGTTGAGATTTGTCGTTGTGTGTCGTGCAGTCTGAAGACATTCGTCTGGAGCCGGAGCTGTTCGAGAGCTGTCGGCAGGACATCAAGCTGCACTGTCAGAACGTGGTGTTTGGTAACGCTCAGGTAAATTCAGATGAGCTGGCTCTCTAATCCTCCGTTTAACTGTGATGGTCTGCTAATCTGTGTGTTTGTGCATGTTCAGGTGATCGAGTGTCTGAAGGAAAACAAGAAGCGGCTGACCCAGCACTGCCATCAGAAAGTCTTTAAACTGCAGGAGAATGAAATGATAGACCCAGAACTCGACTTCCAGCTCATGAGAGTCTGCAAGCAGATGATCAGGGTGTGAAACCTCTTCAGTTAGAAAAGACTCCAGAACTTAATGGTGGCTTGAAATTCTTTGATTTATCTTTATAAAGTATTTAACTTTTTTTTCTATTATACAGCGTTTCTGCACTGACACAGATGCAAAGAACCTCTTACAGTGTCTCAAACAAAACAAGAACAGCGAACTAATGGATCCGAAATGCAAACAAATGATTACCAAGAGACAGATCACCCAGAACACAGGTATGACCATATTTATCTTTTATAATTAGATTCACCACACCAACAAACAGCTTTAGTAATGCAGTAATTATGCGCTGTTCCTCTCAGTAAAAGGCAGATTTGTCACATTTTCTTTTAACGAAGGGTCAATGAAAGGTTTTAAACTCATCAGGACAAACTATGTCATTTATTTAATGAGCCGTTTTACTTTTATTTAAATTTATTTATTTATTTCAACCCTGTTACACAATTTTGGAACATGTCTTAATATTGCTTAAAAACCTAGTAACAGCAGCGATTAATGTAGTTATGAATCATTTTACAATGACTCACTTGTATAATAAATTAAATATTAATTAAATTACAATCCTTTTAAAAAAATACAATTCTGAAAATGGTAACAGAGTTTAAGTAACAGGGTTGCTTAAAATAAGCTTGTACTGTATGGGCTTACTAGTTGAAGACTAAATGTTCATTTGTTTCATTTAAATTAGTTAAAATGAAATTAATTTTTTTAATATTATTAAATTACAATTTTTTTTCAGCCCCGTTTCAAAAATTTGGAATAGGTCTTAATACTGTTTAACAGTCTAGCAATAAATGTTTTCTAGTAACATTTTTTTCTACTAATCCATTAAATAAATACAACTGAAATAATTCAACATTTAAAAAAAAAATTTTTTTGCTGAAATGAGTAACAGGATTGTAAGTTTTGCCTAAATTGCATGTTTTCGCAGCAGGGCCAAACTAGTTTGAGAGAAAATACTGGTTGGTTGGTTAATTCAAATGATCATTTTTTTTATTTTTCACCCCCGTTACAAAAAATGGAAGATGTCTTGATACTGTTTTAAAACCTAGTAATAAACATTTTGCAGTAACACTTTTTTTTCTACTAAGTATTAAATCGATATAGCTGAAATCATTTTCAGAGACTTTCAAGATTTAACGTAAAGTAACGTCAAGATAAAACGTAACAGGGTTGTAGGTTTTGCCTAAATTATGCTCTCTCTCAGCAGGAGCTAACCAGTTTGAGATTAAATGTTGATTTGTAGTGATTAATAAACTTCCCTTTAATTTATTGTAAATACAAATGTTAGCATTTTTCTTACAAGAACATCAATAACAGGTGTGAATATAAAAATTGAGAAAAATGTCATTTCTTTCCTCCACACTTACGAAAGAGTTGAAATCGTTTGATTTAACCAATTCAATTTTTTGTGCCATTATTTCTATAAAATGTAATGAGATACGAGTGCCGTATTCGTGTAAAGTCCCTGATGAATCAAAAAGCCTCGTTCCATCACTAACGTTTGTCGCTCTTTCCTCCATTCTAGACTACCGTCTGAACCCTGTGCTGAGGAAGGCTTGCAAAGCAGACATCCCAAAGTTCTGCCAGAACATTCTGAACAATGCCAAAGACGACAACGAGCTGGAGGGGCAGGTCATCTCCTGCCTCAAACTCAAATACGCAGACCAGGTTCGTTTCCCTGATCGCTGTGAATGCTCATAAACCTGCTACTCCATATAAGAGCGTGTGTTTGTGTGTCCAGCGTCTCTCTCCAGACTGCGAGGGCCAGATCAGTGTCATTCTGCAGGAGTCCGCGCTGGACTACAGGCTCGACCCGCAGCTGCAGCTCCAGTGCACTGATGAGGTAACCTTCACTGTCTTGGTATGACGTATAATGAAATCTTTTGGTCTCAAATGACCAATAATGGCTGTTTGTCCCAGATCCCGCGGCTCTGTGCGGAGGAAGTAGCGGCGCAGGAGCAGACGGGCCAGGTTGAGGAGTGTTTGAAAATCAACCTGCTGAAGATCAGCCATGAAGGCTGTAAAAAGGTAAGATCACATTGACCTTGATTTGCCACAAGTTGCATGGTTCAGTTTCTCACAACTCTTCTGACGGCCTGTTCCCGCTGTAGGAGGTTCTCAACATACTGAAGGAGAGCAAGGCGGACATCTTTGTGGATCCAGTTCTGCACACAGCATGCGCCCTGGACATTAAGCACCAGTGTGCTGCGATCCCACCGGGCCGAGGAAGACGTAAGTAATTCTGGAAGTCATTTTATGCCATTTTGGTTGACTAGATATTAATTACTTTACTCTGTGTTTGTGCAGAGATGTCGTGTCTGATGGAGGCTCTCCAAGATAAGCGTGTGAGACTCCAGCCGGAGTGCAAGAAGAGATTACAGGACCGCATTGACATGTGGAGTTACGCAGCTAAGGTAAACGTTCACCCAATCTCATCGGCCTCCATTCAGAAGCTCAACAGTATTTTCTTCCTTGTTGCAAAACATCAGTTGTTCCATAACTCTAGCGATGATTCAAAATGTGGTATTGTAGGTGTGCTCACGACACACATGCTTTTCTAACAAGTGAACGCCGACGTTATGCTGCTTTCTAAGATACCTTGTTTTGGCTAAACAAATTCACATAAGGATGGTTGTACAGAAATGTTCACAAATCTTACAATAATGCATGACAATTTATGCAAGCGTGTTTTTGCAAACCAATTACCCCACACCTTGCATTAATTCAATGCAATCAAATTGCGCAAGAACCGTTTTTTAAATAATGAGACTCATTCGTGAAATAAATATAGAGAAATTTGCTCATAAAATGGAAAACACTTTTCCAACTGTCCTCCAGGTTCACACATGCTTGAGCGTTCAATGTTTCTAAGTTAGTAAATTCCAATCATTTGCATTTTAATTATGAATGAGGCCCAGTTTACATCACATGCATACAATTTACATACATAATTCTGTACATTTTTACATTAAAGGATGGTTATGAACCGTTTAAACAATTGCGCTTTTCGAGATTATTTTATTTTTTGACTAGTTCAGATATAGTTTAAGATTAAAGTTAGGGTAGGTGAAACGATACGACCAGGAACAAATAATAGATTGAGACCACGAATGCCTGTTAAATATACCCAAAAAGTGGTACAGTTCGCTATTTTGTTACCATTCACTTCTGAAAACGGATACAATTGTGTACAGCTCAGTGGAAACGAGCTATTGAGGTCCTTGCACACTGAGTCCAAAATTTTCATATGCATTTCTTTTTCTTTTTTTTTGTATTCTTTCTCCTTTCCTATCAAAATGCTTGATACGGATGCAAAAAATGCAGAAAATCGAACCTTGTCCGAATCTTATGACGGACGAAAGTTTCAGAGGCAGTGGGTAAACGTGATTGACACAACGTGAGGTCATATTTATTTTTTAACTTGCGAGAATTTCAGACTCTGACCTTTAGCCCGAGGAATATGATTGGATGCTTTCAGATGTGAAGGGACTTTCAGCCAGCATAACAAAACTAGTGCTGTCAAACGATTAATTGCATAATATGTGTGCGCTGTGTATATTTATGTATAAAGGTATACATGCATGTGATTGTATTTATATAAGAAAAATGTTATGTGTATAATATAAATGTATGTAAATATTTTCAAAATATATACTGTATGGGTGTATTTATATATACATAAATATACTAAGTACACATACACATTATGTAAACAAACTTTTATTTTGGATGTGATTAATCGCGATTAATCGTTTGACCGCTCTAAAAAAAAAAAAAAAACTAAAGGTTTTTGAACCAAATCACCCACCCTGCTTTTAACTAGATGTAGTAATGCAATTTGTGCGCATGTAAAGCTGATAAATTATGCACAAGGAACATTGAATGCAAGTTGCTGTTGATAATTTTCATGAGCACAAGTTCATATTGTTTCTCTGTCACAGGTGGCGCCAGCAGAAGGTTTCTCGGACCTGGCCGGACAGGTGTTCACATCTCCTGCCAAGACCTACATCCTGAGCATGTTGGCGATGTGCGTGGTCCTGCTCTTCCTCATGGGTCTGCTGTGCGGCCGCATCACCAAGCGTGTGACGCAGGAGTTGAAGGACAGGTAGAGAGGAGGTACAGCGCAGGGGGAAGTGCCATTTAGCTCCCCCTGCAGGGCAAAAAGCCCATCGTGCCCCACACGCCGTCCTCCGTCCTGGGCCGGGGAAGGACACTGGGGTCGGAAGCGCAAACTTGACGGAGGGGGGCGGGTGTTTAGACTCGTGCTGTGTGTGCATTTTTGTGGTACCACCGATGGCCACATTGGGACCCAGTTTTAATTGCTACACACTTTTTTTTTTTTTTTTTTTTTTTTTTCCTGATTGTGCTTGTCCCTGACTGTGCTTGACCCTGCGAGCATCCTTTCTGCCACGCGCTATCAAACGCCAACATCCCGGCGCACCAGACGACGCCAATCAGCTTTCTTCAACTAATATCACAAAGACTCGGTTTTGCTTTCCAGTTCAATGTTTTTATTTATTGTTGATGTTTGGATCGCGGGAGGTTCAGCTCTTGATTTCCTTGCAATTTTTGCCATCCATGTTTTAGGAAACAGCCAGTTGCTGAAGATGTGCATATTGACAAGGATCGAGCGATTGAACAAATGTGTGTCTGTGCCTTTTTGCCCGTCCGAGTGAGAGAATTAGTTTTGTTTGTGTATTGGTTTTATCATGGGTTTCTTGTTGATTTTTCTTTGTCATCTTTCTTTGCAGTAGGGGTTATACATATGATTTTTCTGTTATTTGGTTGGTTGATTTCAAGAGTAAGCGTTCTGCATTATGAAGGTTACACACGTCATCGCCTGATGCGTTTGAACTGGTCTTAACTGAGCCACAAGATTTAGAAAATGGCCGATGAAGATCTGAATATCGCCAGTCTAAGGGCGACTTGATTCTGGACTACGAGTTCGTATAGATTCACTGGCCGCATTAAGACGTCAAGCTGTTTACATGCTGTTATCGATACAGTTTCCGATGGTCGCGTCGCATCTGAGCTTTGAACGAGTCGTTTGATTTGTGCTTTCATAGTGCCGTATTAACAAACCATTCTGTTGCCATATTCAGAGTCATATGTGAACCAGATTCACGTTTTTGACGATTTACCCACATGGTAGATGTCATTTTATTATTTGCTTATCATTGGGTTTCCAGACATCGTATGGACGGTTTTAGGGAAATTATCGGTTTTAAACGCACGGTTTCATACACGTTTATGAAATAAGCTTCCTTCACAGATGGTCAATCTCTTGTAAAACATTGTAAGCTCAGTGCCGTCCATAATCGCTACAGATTCCAGTTTGCGTTCGCAGCCATTTTTTTTGGGGTTTGGTTTGTGACTCATTAAGAACCATTAAGAGTTTTTCTCATCAACTCAAGTTATTTTCGACTAAGTTGCTGTTTGACTGGATTTGTAGCTTCTTAATTCTTTACCCTGAAGGCTTTAATGCATTAAACCCCCCTATTTTGTCCCCATTCACACTAAATTTTCACTTTCTCGAGTGACCGTATACTATTAAAAGCGTAATAGAGCTGTAATGTTACAGTCCCTGTGCATCTTTTAAATTAATTTGGCTTTTGTATTATTGTTATATTTGTATGCTTTTGTACAAAATGACATTAAAGTGGACTTTGGTTCTAGTGTTTGTGCATTCAAGCTGTGCTTTAATAATCTGATTTCCTGTCATAATGCTGTTGGGAGGGGGGGCATTCGTGCTGTAAATAGCGGTGTCATTTTAATAGAGATTGTGGGTAACAAACTCTGCCTTAACTTTGGCATTTTTCTTTTCTTTGCAGAAATCTTGGTCACCCATGGGTTGCACCCTTAAACAAGGACAGGAAAGGATACATTCAAATTGACCAACAATAATAGACACTTTTATTCAGATCAAATCACATGGCTTGTGCTTTAATATACTTTTGCATGCATTATTTTGAGGCCATGATATTGAATGTATCCATATTGGGGAAAAAAGCTCATGCACTAACGGCCTTTTAGCTTCGTGTGCTTTCAATGCTTTGCATATACCTGCTTATGAAAGCTTCAGTTCATGACTGTGATCTGGGTTTCCTGCAAAGATGAAGAAACTCGTTTCAGACACAATTTTTTACGTTTTCATTCAAAGCGATAAACCAGTACAACTCTTCTCTCCACTTCCCAATTCAGTTCATTTATCACCGGAGAAATAAGGTCCTTCATTTACCTGTAAATCATTTCTTTCTGCAGTTATTGATCTCTTTTTATGCATTGAAGGAGGTGTATAATTGGTATACATTGATACAAATGACTTCAAGTGTGGTGTTTGTATATATTAGTACCATATTTCATTTACAGGGTCTGACGAGTTTGAAACATTGTCTGTTTGGACTCGACATTAGAATTGAATGGCTTTGTATCCGGTCATCTGGTTTTGGTTGCCACGTTTTTTTAATTTATAAAAGTGTGTCTGGTTCATATTTCCTAAAATAAGTCATAAAATTGTCTTTAACCAAAATTGTACACTGACACAAATATCTGACCAAGCCAATCAAAGTTAAGTGAAATTGTTTAGTCTTTTTGTCTGCATGCATCTGAACAAGCCAATCAAAAAGTGGTTAATAAATATATATGGCCAATCAAATAAAAGGTTAATGTTTCATTGCCTTGGGAAGATACTCAAAAATGATATTGCATTTGTTTGGCTTGGCAAGATACGAAAAAAAACATTAGCTTAATTTTCATTGGATTTGTCAGGTACTCAAACTCTCAAGTTAAGCGAACTTAGTTTCTGAACAAACCAATCAACATGAAGCAAGCTTATTTATTTTTTGGTTTGTTTTGAGTATCTGACCAGGCGTTCTTTTGAGAGCTCAAACTGCAAGTAGTTTGTATCGGTTATGGAATCACATTGCGGTTTTAAGATGAAACGCTATATGGCTTTTGTCATTTTATTTTTGAATGAGTTAAAGTAGCACTGGAAAACTCCCTATAGTATGCCATCTGCTCACAACCACTGCTTCCTGTCTGTCAAACTGATATATGACATAGAAATGATCAAATGAGGAATTTTGTATTTAGTTTCTGTGCATAAATTTATTATGAAAAGTATTTTTCCTCGAATCTGATTAAACCGTGTACTATACAGATATAACACAATAACTGCGCTTTTCTTTTATTTCTCATGTCTGGTTCTGTAAGAGTTGAATTGGACCGTTGTTAATAAAATTGATCTGATGGTTTGTATCTGCTGTATTTTTTCCTTTAATGACTCTGGTTTGGAAATCTTTGCCGTCTGTGTGCGAGTGTCTTTGGGGCCTCCTCACACAAGTAAAGGTCAAGAGTGTAGAGAGGAGGTCTGGATCGTCGTATGTGGGCAAAATGACACTGGGGTGCCACATTCCCTTTGCCGAGTTTCTGCAGCACTATTTTGTACAACAAACATTTCTCTTTTCTGTTTGTACTTCAGTGGAGCCACATCTGCCTCGGTTGCCAGGTTTTCACAACAAAACCCACCTAATAGCTACTCTCAACTTGCCCGATGGCGTTTCGAGGGTGATCCTCTGATAAAAATCGCGTTCCGGGGGGAAAATACACGTTTTTTTTTTTTTTGGCGAGCTTCCCTCACGCTATCAACGCGCGTTGGAAAAACAACCCACGGCAACAGCGTTAAATTATCCCGTGAAAAAAAAACCGTGGACTTGGCAACACTGTTCTGTTGTGAGATTATATAAAAAAATGCTAATGCTTCTTGAGGTATTTATCGTTCTTTCAATATGGTTTTCAAAACTTTTTGCCTGAAAGGTTTCTGGTTTTCTCTTTTGAAGTCAATGACGTGACACTTTTTTGTTAAGGATCTTTGGGTTTATTCAACTTCAAAACATTTATGCTTAACAATTTATGAATTAAAAAGTAAATGTGAATGGCTCAGTGAAGAAATGTCAAGGTGGCGATCATAAAGAAAACGATCCGTAACAATTTGCCGTAAACAATCCATGCTTTTGTGGAAATGTCGTACTTGCTGGCCGAACTTAGATAGTCCCAGAACAGACATTTGGGAAAGAAATCAATAACTTTCAAGAAGTCAGTGTACCATCAGAAAGATTGTGACTTAACTTTGGACTTTTTAATTGAATGTTTTTAAGAACTTTGTATGTATTTAAAATATAAATAATTGTATTGCATTTTAGTTAAAAAGCTGACACATTTCAAACTAAATTTTAAAAGATTTTTTCTTCTGTTTTATTGTCTTTGACATCCTTATATTTCCCAGAATGTCTTGTAATTCTTTTAAACCATTTAAAATAATTTAATGTCATACTGTTAATAACTACAACACTGCATAAATACTTTAGTCCGAATGGAAGAAATTAATGTTTTTTTTCCCTCATTCTGAGGAACCAAATTACTCTGGCCATTCGTAAGTTTTCTTTTGTCCTTGTAAATTGGCACCTCAGAAATAGTATAATAGCGCTCCTATCTCGCCTCCACAGGCCCATTCCCCAATATCTCACCTGTAAAGGATTTCCCAATATCAGTCCATCGTCTGTCTCCTGCTTCTCAGAAGTTATACGGCGACACAAAGAGAGTGACTTTCGTGACGTATCGCCCAAGCAGCACCCTTCTTTCTATCTCACTCATTTCTATATCAACCTCTAGCGTGGCGGGACCCTGAACAGAGTTCACCAGCACCAGCTGCCCCGTGAGTCTGCCTGAGCGCTGGACGGTGAAGTGCTGGACTCCCCGGTTCCCCAGCAGGCCGAAGCGCAGCGTGTCGCCCAGGATGCGAGACGCGGACAACCGGAAGAGGATGGTGGGCGTAGACATATTGGACACCATGGACATGAAGTGGAAGTTAATGGAGATCGGGGCCTGGAAACAGGTCTTGTCTCTTTGGATGCAAGGGTTACGGTCACAACGCCTGGGTGGAAGAGAAACCAGAGAGAGATGCTGGAATGCCAGACCAAACTTTAAACCTAAAATTATGTCTTGGAAATATAGCCAGTCCATCTGCGCAGAGCAGTGAATCAGAAATTTGGTTTTGGAGCAAATGTGACAATTATAACTCTTATAAAAGCCCCTTGTCGTAGACTAGAAACATGATCTACGCAAATGTTAACAGAATATTTGGGTGACGCATTTTAAGTGTGCATACTAATTGAACATACTCAAGCCAAACATATACTTGCATCATTAGTGCGGGACGTAAATTTCAACTTCGGCCTTGAATCTTTTTTTTTGTGATAATTAGTTTGTCCACAAGGTGGCAACCTTGGCCCGACCCCTTGTTACGCAGTCGAAAAAGTAGTTTGTCATAGTTCAGCCTCATCTGCTTCTATTTCAATACGCTACTTTTCCATTGTTTTTCTATGTAAAAATCTGCTAAATGGACATGTTTGACTGTTGCGCTTGTGTTCCACGTCTTTAAAATGCAGAGCTCAAGATAAATTAAGTTAAACGTTCAAAAAACATTTTTTCCTCATTCCACTGCCTGCGTTATGTGTAAATGGCCCCCAAGAAATACACACAACTCTAATTTAAATGTGTACAGAGACATTTTATCGGTGATAACTTCTGGAGAGAAATTGTGCAGACACTGAACAAGTAGGGGGGAGGGGTAGCAAGATCAAAACTTTTTTTTTTAAGTTGAACTTTTAACTTGAGCGCCTCATTTTTAAAACCACTTATCATGCGTGATACACTGAAAGAGATGCATGTGCAATGGTCAAAGATTTTCGTCTAACGCATTTACATACAAAAACAATGAAAAAAAGTGGAAAAATGTTCTGTCTGGCTGTGTAGTTGGCTCATATGCTAAGCTTTTGCGTCAACTTAAGTATACTTTGGGCTTTAGTATGTTTTGGAGCTACTATTGCATTAACACATCAGTATTTTTATGCTAATGTTCACAATAGCGACTCTTGCAACAATGCTAAGAAGGCACTTGTGTTTTAAACAAGTATAACCCTTTTAACTGCAACTTAATTTGACGATTTGTTGTATTTTGAAATCTGTCAGAATGCAAATTAAATTGGGCTAGCTAAAATAAACACAGTTTATGCTAATGTTCACAATAGTGACCCCTATGATAGTGACCAATACTAATAATGCAACATACCTGTGTTGCATTATAAGCATGTTTATAAACGCAAACCATTTTAGCTACACCAGCTTGAGTTGTTGTGTTGCGAAATCTGTCATTTTAAGCTAACATAGCTAAAAGAGTTTTGTGTTCACATGTAGATTGTTTCGGTCTTTATGCAGCCTTCAAATTAATTGATAGATGCGATTCTTCGTTCGCAAACTTTCAAAAATTGGTTTTCTGATTTACCTGCTGCACTTGAAGGTGGGATTTTCTGAGATACACATTAATGCAAGTGATTAAGATGTGGAGCAGTGGCGGGACTCACAGCGGTGAGGTTTTGATGTACGAGGCGTTATGGATGCGAGGGCAGTCCACATCCACACAGCGATGACCTCCGTATGTATTCACGCACACCTGCTCACTACTGCAGTTATGGGTCGCTCTCGCACACTCGTCAATGTCTACAGAAACACATGTTAAGAACATTAAGTCAGTGTGTTTCTGAAAATCAAATATTAATTAGGTTAATTCCTTTTAAGGCTGTGACACCAAAACAACGTCAAAGAACTAGTGACAAGGAAATCGTAACCCACGTCTATGCATCTGGGCCAAAGGTTTGAGCTTGAACACACAACTAGCATGCGCGTTCTGTGTGAGAGAAAATAATTCTCCAGACCAGCAGGTGGCAGTAGTCTATTGATCTAAAAACCCTAAACAAAGCAGAGCTAGCTTACCATTCTAGATATGAATCACATTGATTGCTTTCTTCATTCCAGATGGCCATGTCATTATGAAAATATATGTGTATTGGAATGATCAGGGCTGCATTTCCCAAAAGCATCGTAAGCCTAAGTTGATCGTAGCTCCATTAGTGACAATAGTTCTACGATCAACTTACGATGCTATTGGGAAACGCAGCCCACGTAAGATGACTTACATTCACTTTTGTTTTTATTTGTGTGCGCTTGTTCTCCAAGCCGAACAGCCAATCAGAATGTGCCTCACTGACTTCCCAACACCGATTCAACATGCTCAATCGTCCAGGAAGCCTCCAATGGGGTCTGACTAATGATGACAGTGCAGAACACACCACAGAAAACTGAGCTGACAGATGTTCAGTGACAACCCATCGGCTTGGTGTGTCAAGGCCTTGTACATATCGACTTTAATTTGCCCAGATGTTAGGTTAGTTTGGTTCATCTCTTGGAGAGTCTAGCAAGCATTGTTCTAAAACCTAGTGAACCATTTACCAAAGCAGCATTTTAAAGCATCATAGGCACCCACTTCTGGGCAAAATCTAAGGTAGCACTGTATTCCCAGAATGCCTTACAAGGAGCTCAGTCAAAAAAAATCTATGCAAGATAGCAAACTTTATAAATTGATATAAAGAAAAATATAACATTTAATAAAAAAGTATCAATAATAGTTTAATACTGTATAATTAAAAACTGACTTTTGTATATGAATATTTTACAACTTGAGTATTTTTATAATTTTTTTAGATTGAGCAATTATTTAACATTCTAACATTCACTGTAAAAAAGTGATAAGTTGACTTAAAATTGAGGAAACCCGTTGCATTAAAATTAAGTAAATAATAATAAAAAAAAACTTGACAATTCACTTATTTTTTTATTATTATTATTTACTTCATAATTTTAAGGCAACAGTTTTTCTAAATGTTTTTAAGTTAAGTCAACTTATCACTTTTTACAGTAGTGCACAACAATGACTAAACTTTCTTTTTTTAAATCAAAGACTTAATACTTACATCAAAAATGTAGTTATAAAACCATAAAAAACTGCAAACTCTTTTATTTAATATTGTTTTTTGAATTTTTTCAAGAAATGTCAATATATACAAGTAGTTTGAAAGTGTAGGGGGACTCACTCTTCTCTTATTTTTCCATGATTTTAACTGTAATGGCAACAGCGTCTTCTCTGATTGGTGGATATTTCTCAAGGATTATGGATAGTGCAGTTTTTCATAGGAAATCTGGCATTTACATTATTTTTTTTATATATATTAGTGCTAAAAAATGTCTGTATGGAGAATGGGGAAAATGGGATTTGCGCCTACTGTGGTGCTCAGCTGTTTTGTGTCTCCTGCATTAGAATTGATGCTAATGAAGACCGTTCTACATTATCCAATCAGTAAAGAGGAAGGTTGTAATTAGGATGCTGCCCTAGAAGGCAGGTGCCTATGGAAGCAGACAGGAAGGCAGCTCACTAGATTTAAACCAGATCTTCTGTTTAAATCTTCTTTGACAAACCAGCAGGTCATAATGAAGGTTTGAGAACGAACGGACCATGGCAGCTCCTGCTATCACGGCCCAGGCTGTAACCGGCAGGACACTCGCAGTGGAAACTTCCAGCCGTATTCACACAGGTGTGCAAACACAGACGGCCAGGACGAGTTAGACGGAAGAGCTCGCATTCGTCAATGTCTGAAACACACACACACACACACACACACACACAATGCTCAATCACATTTGGGTCGTTCTACAACTACAGTGGCATTTGCATCTGAAATCTGTTCAAAAATGAAACTCATTAATCATACATCAAACCTACCATGCTATATTCATTCATTTCTGTTCTGTCTCATTTCATACATGATCACACTGAATAATTTAGCATTTTAAAAATAAATTTAATTGACCATTGGCTGACATTTTCTTTTGTCATTGGTGTTACACCTAATTAAAGGTAATGAGAGCCAGTAACACCACTGATGAATTACCAGAGAGAATTAGCCGAAGCCTGATTTCACACAGGAGTCCACTACTGATCCATCGGTTTACCACAAACACATTTATCCATTTGATTTCAAATCCAAACATTGTTACTGAAAATACTTTTTCATTGTGATTATTTTTTCTTTTACAGTAATACAATCTTTATAGACGTGTTTAAATGCAATAAATATAAGAAACACATAATTCAATGCTTTTTAATTTTGCATTTAGGCTACTTCTAGATTTATTTATGAAGTTGCTCAAGCAAGTGGCAAAACATTTAAACTATTTTTCTTATGTGTACCCGATCAATCAGAGCACCACTATCAGATAATAACCATGCCTCTTACATATATTAAAATGAAAAATTATGATTAGATTAACATTGCAGCATCACTGACATATGTGTATATATATATATATATATATACATACATAACCTCAAAATGGCTCAAACGTGTATATATATATATATATATATATATACACTCACCTAAAGGATTATTAGGAACACCTGTTCAATTTCTCATTAATGCAATTATCTAATCAACCAATCGCATGGCAGTTGCTTCAATGCATTTAGGGGTGTGGTCCTGGTCAAGACAATCTCCTGAACTCCAAACTGAATGTCAGAATGGGAAAGAAAGGTGATTTAAGCAATTTTGAGCGTGGCATGGTTGTTGGTGCCAGACGGGCCGGTCTGAGTATTTCACAATCTGCTCAGTTACTGGGATTTTCACGCACAACCATTTCTAGGGTTTACAAAGAATGGTGTGAAAAGGGAAAAACATCCAGTATGCGGCAGTCCTGTGGGCGAAAATGCCTTGTTGATGCTAGAGGTCAGAGGAGAATGGGCCGACTGATTCAAGCTGATAGAAGAGCAACTTTGACTGAAATAACCACTCGTTACAACCGAGGTATGCAGCAAAGCATTTGTGAAGCCACAACACGCACAACCTTGAGGTGGATGGGCTAAAACAGCAGAAGACCCCACCGGGTACCACTCATCTCCACTACAAATAGGAAAAAGAGGCTACAATTTGCACGAGCTCACCAAAATTGGACGGTTGAAGACTGGAAAAATGTTGCCTGGTCTGATGAGTCTCGATTTCTGTTGAGACATTCAGATGGTAGAGTCAGAATTTGGCGTAAACAGAATGAGAACATGGATCCATCATGCCTTGTTACCACTGTGCAGGTTGGTGGTGGTAGTGTAATGGTGTGGGGGATGTTTTCTTGGCACACTTTAGGCCCCTTAGTGCCAATTGGGCATCGTTTAAATGCCACGGCCTACCTGAGCATTGTTTCTGACCATGTCCATCCCTTTATGACCACCATGTACCCATCCTCTGATGGCTACTTCCAGCAGGATAATGCACCATGTCACAAAGCTCGAATCATTTCAAATTGGTTTCTTGAACACGACAATGAGTTCACTGTACTAAAATGGCCCCCACAGTCACCAGATCTCAACCCAATAGAGCATCTTTGGGATGTGGTGGAACGGGAGCTTCGTGCCCTGGATGTGCATCCCACAAATCTCCATCAACTGCAAGATGCTATCCTATCAATATGGGCCAACATTTCTAAAGAATGCTTTCAGCACCTTGTTGAATCAATGCCACGTAGAATTAAGGCAGTTCTGAAGGCGAAAGGGGGTCAAACACAGTATTAGTATGGTGCTCCTAATAATCCTTTAGGTGAGTGTATATATATATATGCAGTGCCCTCCAAAAGTATTGGAAAAGTAAAGACAAAATTAGAAATTTTGAGCCATATATATATATATATATATATATATATATATATATATATATATATATATATATATATATATATATATATATATATATATATATATATATATATATATATATATACAGGTGCATCTAAAAAAAATAGAATATCGTGAAAAAGTTCATTATTTTTTGTAACATTTCAAAAAGTGAAACATTCATATATTCTAGATTCATTACATGTAAAGTAAAACATCTCAAAGTTTTTTGTTGTTTTAATTTTGATGATTAAAGCTTACAGCTCAAGAAAGTCAAAAATATTAGAATATTTCCTAAGATCAATCAAAAAAAAGGATTTGCAAAGCAGAAAAGTTCAAGTTCTTTAAAGTATGTTCATTTATGCACTCAATACTTGGTCAGGGCTCTTTAGCACAAACTCCAGCATCAGGCTGTGGCTCTGCTGAGGCACTATTGAGTCTTCAGCTCGTCTGGATTGTTGGATCCACTGTTTCTCATCTTTCTCTTGAAAATATCCCATAGATTCCATATGGGCTTCAGATCAGGCATGTTGGCTGGCCAGTCAAGCACAGTAATATCATGGTCAGCAAACCACTTGGAAGTGTTTTTGGCAGTGTGTGCAGGTGCTAAAGTAAATCAGCATCTCCATAAAGCTTGTCAGCAGATGGAAAGATAAAGTGCTCCAAAATCTCCTGGTAGACGGCTGCAGTCCAGTTTGTTTTCTCTTTAGCCCAGGTAAGATGCTTCTGACGTTGTTTCTGTTTCAGAAGTGTTGTTTTCCTTTTCCTGAAGATATCTGAGCGTGGTGATGCACTGTCTCCAGCTTCAGTCCACTCCTTGTGAAGCTCTCCCAAGTGTTTGAATCAGCTTTGCTTGACAGTATTCTCAAGCTTGCGGTCATCCCTGTTGCTTGTGCACCTTTTCCTACCCAAATTCTTCCTTCCAGTCAACTTTGCATTTAATATGCTTTGATACAGCACTCTGTAAACAGCCACATCTTTCAGTAATGACCCTCTGTGACTTACCCTCTTTGTGGAGGGCGTCAATGTTCGTCTTCTGGATCATTGCCAAGCCAGCAGTCTTCTCCATTATTGTGGTTTCAAAGAACATGAGATACCCGGAATGTATACTGTATGGATGGTCATTTAATGAAGCTCAATTTATTTGAATTTGAATTATTATTAGACTTTAAATATTCTAATATTTTGAGATACTGGAACTTTTGACTTTCATGAGCTGTAAGCTCTAAACATCAAAATTAAAACAATTTTTTTTTGCATATATATATATATATATATATGTTGACATAACACTATTAAAATTGTTCTTTAAATTAATAAGTACTTAACAGTTACCTTTAATATTCAATTGTGACCATTGTTTTTACCACTTTGTAAGTTAAAGTAAAACCTTAAATACAGTAGGGGGAGCATTTTTGGTATTTTATGTCCCAGATTATTCCAATAGTCTGAATAGTTTAAGCAGAGCATTTGAGCACAGATTGTGTTGTGATTGTCACAATGTAATAGAGCGTTACAAAGAGTTTTTTATTATTTATTAGCTTAAATTATATGAATGTATGCACTATGTCTGTACTTTCTCTACTGGAAGCTCCTAAAACCAAGACGAATTCCTTGTGTGTGTAAACATATTTGGCAATAAAGCTCTTTCTGATTCTGATTAAAGGATGAAGCATTTATGAACTGTATTGGAGCTAACAGTAAACCCCACAACCCATCAGAAATCAGTTATTCATTCAAGATAAAGATGAGGTTAGCCAGTCATCAAATAATTAAATTAAAGATACAGAATGAAAACCCTGTTTCATTTTAATGGTCAAACAGAGGCTGTAAAATGACCATTTTTTGAACAAGCAATTTTTAATTTGGAAAATGGTCATGAAAACTTAATTACAAAACAATTACACTTAATTACACAGACCTAGATATTAGAGGATATACAGAGGTGTGTGTGTGTGTGTGTCTCACCTGTGCACAGTGTGCTGTTATGGCTGGAGATGCTGTAGCCCTGCTCACAGGAGCAGTGGGTGGAGTCCAGAAACTCAATGCAGCGGGACGCTCTCACATGGGTGGAGACAGAGGCAAGAGGATGAGACGGTGAGGAAGAGGATGCTGATATAGAGGCAGATGCATCGTTGTTTACAGTGGTGTCCACAACTGAGAGGATAGGAAACAGTACAAGCTTATACAATGACCTTTGACCTTTTAGACTTTAGTCAGAGCAGACACAATATTTAATATGACAATAAAAACCACAGCGAGGTCCTGAGGAAAAGTACAGAGCATTCGGTGTGTCATACTGATATATGCTACTACGCATTTTGTACCATATTAAATGTCTGCTCTCACTAAAGTCTAGACATTTGTCAAACTTACATACTAAACAATGATTTCAGAGTCTAGTGCGAGTCAAATAAGTCAAAATGTCTCCTGATGATAAAGGTTTAAAAAGATAACATCAGACTCATACACTTGCAGGAGGGTTGAGCTCCGCTCCAGTTCTGGGAGTCCAGACAGACTCTGGTTTCCGGCCCCATCAGCTGAAACCCAGAGCTGCACAGGAAGTGAACCTCGTGACCAAACTTAAACACATTCCCTAGGATCCGCCCATTAGCCAGCGCTTCAGGTGGAGGACAGTCTGTCACTGGAAAAAAGAAATAAAGAGGCTACACAAACAGTTCCTATGTATCGCATAGTACATAGTGCAGCCTGTGCTTTAACACTGACATATTTAATGGTTAAGATGAATTTATATCATCGTTATAACATAGTTTACAGGTAATAGTTCACCCAAAAAAGTTAAACGTGCTCACCCTCAGGCCATCAAAGATGTAGATGAGTTTGTTTCTTCATCAGATTTGGATAAATGTAGCATTATATCACCTGCTCAGCAAAGGATGCTCTGCAGTGAATGGGTGCCGTCAGAATGAGAGTCCAAACAGCTGATAAAAACATCACAATAATCCACACCACTCCAGTCCATTAATCAATGACTTGTGTTTGTAATGGAAAAAAAAATAAAAATATGACATTTTTTTATTTCAAACCGTTGCTTACGGTGAACATATGAGTCCATAATTCATAATATTGCTTTCTCCAGTGGAAAAAGTCATCTGGACTGAATCAGGAGAGAAATATGCACAGATCAAGCACAGTTTACAAGCCAAAACAGCTCTAAACAAATAAATGGGTGAATTTTGATGTGAGAAGACAACAGAAGATGGACTTTTTCCACTGGAGGAAGCATTATTATGAATTATGGACTCATATTTTTGCCAAAAGCAACAGTTTAAAGTTAAAACTCCTAAATGATGGATTTGTTTCCTACAAGCATGCAGCTTTTGGCCTCTCGAGTCATTAACTGATGGACTGGAGTGGTGTGGATTATTGTGATGTTTTTATCAGCTGTTTGGACTCTCATTCTGACGGCACCCATTCACTGCAGAGCATCCATTGCTGAACACGTGATGGAATGCTACATTTCTCCAAATCTGATGAAGAAACAAACTCATCTACATCTTGGATGAGCTGAGGGGGAGTACAATTTAAGCAAATTTTCATTTTGGGATGAATTGTTCCTTTAAGATGAGTGTGAATGACTGATGTACTTCATTGTCCTGCTCTTGTCTGTATAAACTAGTTTGCTTGTGGCTGTAACAGACCTGTGCTCTTGTCTGTGTTGGATTTGTTGTGTTTCACTGTGCTGTTCTGTAACAGGCTGAGTTTCTTGCGGAGGCTCCGCAGACTCTGTAGGAAGGACGTCTCATGGGCAGAGAGAAGCTTTTGGACCTGCCTAAGAGCATTTAGCACTTCCTCTCCACTCTGACAGTCCTGTGCAATTAAAAAACATATATTAGACCACTCATGAGAACAAATGAGCGCTGGCTAAAGCACTACGTTTTTTTTTAGTTAATTAACATTATTACCTGTAGAACTTTTTATCAGACATTTTAGTTAAATATTATAAGATAAATAATGATTAAAATTTGATAAGTAAAATTAAATACCTGATTTTTAATTTAAATGCAAATTGTATTTTTTTTAAGCTGAATTTTTAATTGTTTTCATCTAGGTTTATCTTAATGCAGAAGAATCCAGAGTCTATTCTATTGTGCAGTCTTACAAACAAAGTTCAATGCTATTTCAGAGCTGAATTGCACGGTCATTTGGACTGTCCACTGCAAATCTGGTTTAGTCTTGGACAAGATCTACTGTGTTTTGGAGAAAGACCCAAATAAGAGCCTGGTGTTAAAGCCAAAGGCAAACACCACAGTGGTTTCTCAGCGTGAAAAACTATTTCATATTTGCAGACTGAGCTGGAAGATGTTTATGAAGAGAGCTTAACACAGCATTTGTTTTAATTACTAAACACATTATTATATTAACACAATATTGATTTTACCACACTCAAGTTTCATTTGAAAGACTGAAGAAAAACATGATTTTATGAATAAAGTAAATGTATTATTTTGATTCGGATTTTAGATTTAAAATTTTAATCATTCAGCAAACCTTGAAGAATCTGAATAAAATAATAATAAAATGTTAAAATAATAGTATATTATTACTAAAAATATTTTACATAGACCCTGTGGTACCTGTAGCCTACAATAGAATAGAATAGAATATAAAAATATTAATGAATACACATTGCAGCATGTGGATAAAAGCCCAATAACACAACAAATACAAAGACTTTGTAAAAGTCCCAAAAATAAAGATTATCTTTATGTTTATTTACATTATTTCAAAGTTACTTACTCGCCCCTGAGATGTGAAGAGTTGGCTTGTAAAAATGATCATGAAAAAAACCTTCATCCTTATAATAACAGAACAGAAGTCCTCAAAATCCTCAGCGAATGCAGAAAACGTGCGCTATTCCAGTTTGGTTAAGTTGAACTGATGCTGTTTGAGTCCAGACTGAGTCTTTGCTTGTTTTGAGGTGTTTTCATGCCGCCCTTCATCTCTTGCGCCCCAAGCACACAGTTATAGCCCCTCACTGCAGAACACAAGATCCAGGGGGTGGGGTTGGATCTGGAGAGGGGTAGGTTTAGGTATATGTAAGGATCTAGATCCAACCACGCCCCCTGGATCTTGTGTTGAGGACCATCTCCAAGCAACTCTGAGAGAACTCAACCGACAAAGAAATATAAAGGTATTTTTAAAAAAATAGGCCTACCGATATATAATTATGATACCAAATAATTTAAGAGGGGAATGTCATTTCCAAAAGAAATTAGACCTATACACCTTACACTGACAAAAAAATGATTTTGTGGTGAAGTAAATAATACAGAAAAACAAATATAATTTCTACATTAAATAATTGAGTTCAGGCAATAATAAAAAAAAGAGTAAATTCAATATTAGTACTCAATTTAAGCTTGTAGAATTGAAAGTTTGAAGTATATTTTACTTGGAATTGTTTGTTATTTTTACAAAGATTATTTAAGTAAATATCAAAGTCATGAGCACTTGGGCATGAATAATTAAAAGGTTACATTTTTGCTGTTTTCGAGATGCATTTACACTGTTTTATGGTTGTTTTTGTTATTAGGTTAAGTCATTTGCTGTTTTGTGAGTTTACTGTGGCTGAGTGAAATGTAATTGATTATTGCAGGGTAAACTTGAAATAATTAAGTAGAAATTACTCATCAAACTCTAACTGGACACGTTAAATTTACCTATTTCTAGTGCTAATTTTACTTAACTCAGTTAAGTTGGCTTTACTTAATTCCATACTTAAATGTTATATATACAGTTGCATGCGAAAGTTTGGGAACCCCTTGCAGAATCTGTGAAAATGTGAATAATTTTACCAAAATAAGAGAGATCATACAAAATGCATGTTATTTTTTATTTAGTACTGTCCTGAGTAAGATATTTTCAATAAAAGATGTTTACATATAGTCCACAAGACAACAAAATAGCTGAAATTATTAAAATGACCCCATTCAAAAGTTTGGGAACCCTTGGTTCTTAATACTGTGTGTGGTTACCTGGATGATCTACGATGTTTTGTGATGGTTGTTCATGAGTCCCTTGTTTGTTCTGAACAGTTCAACTGAGCACTGTTCTTCAGAAAAATCCTCCAGGTCCTGCAGAATCTTCAGTTTTCCAGCATCTTCTGCATATTTGAACCCTTTCCAGCAGTGACTGTATGATTTTTAGATCCAACTTTTCACGCTGAGGATGATTGAGGGACTCAAACACAACAATTAAAAAAGCTTCAAACATTCACTGATGCTCCAGAAGGAAACACGATGCATTAAGAGCCGGGGGTGAAAACTTTTGAACAGAATGAAGATGTCCAAATTTTTCTTATTTTGTAGAAATATAATTTTTTTTCCCATTTAGTACTGCCCTTCGGAAGCAACTGGAAGACAAATTAACAATTTACCTTGATCTTCAAATTCAAAAAGTTTTAACCCCTTCTCTTAATGCATCGTGTTTCCTTTGCAGTGAAAGCAGTGTAGCTACTCAACTAACCAAAGTTGTCTTTTGAAGAAGTGGGATATATCAAGACTATTTGTATTTGGACACTTTCTGGTTCTCAGATTGCTGTAGACTATATTTTACATAAACTAGGCTAGATATAAATATTTAGTAGCCTATACATTCACGAGGAAATAACTGCTATACAGTTTCCCAAGCTGTATTTATCAGAGAACAAGTGTTTGTAAACACTACAAATTTGGACTGCACAAATATTTCTGAAAGTTTTCATTTTATTTTATTTTTTTGCTACATTTATTGAATAGTTGCAGGTTCAATTATTGCTATCAAAGCAGTCAAACTTTATATCTTTTCATAGAAACCAGGCTTTCATTAATCATCCACCTCAAACGTGTTCCCCAGACTAACAGGCGCATTTCTCAGAAATCACAGCTGTCACAGACGACGGCTTTTCAAATCCCAAACCCACCACAGTTTTACTTCATCAGCATTTCACAAGCGTGATTTCTCCCGGTGTTGCTCGTTCCGACGGTGTCTCGACTGGCTGGAGCGCAAAGCTAAAGTTAGTTTTTCATCTGTCATCCTCTCACATTAGCGAGGGGAAACTCGGGGGAATGAATTTAAAGCTCCCTGAATAACGAGAAAAGAACCAGTCAGCTGTATCATGTTAAAACGGAACCGGACAGTTTTATATTAAGTTATCGTTTCATTGATTTTCTTAATAAGGGCGCCTGGAGGAAGTATGGCGAACGCTAATGAAAGAACAGAGGCTGCTTGAATGCTGAAGAGAGACAGTGATGTATGGGCTTTCAGATTAATTTTGCTTTACAACTTTCATTTTTCCCGTCTGGATTTCTCCCATTCTCTTCTACAGGAAATGGATCAGTCCAGAATCTCATTTAACCCCCCTTTGAATTTGATGTGCTCGTAAATGGTATGACCCCCTGTAGAAAAGCATTAACTCCATAGTAAGAGCTCTCTCTCTCTCTCTCTCTGTGAGGTTAGATAAAGAGTGCATTTCGAGGGAATCTACAGCAGATGTGCAGGATGTTATAAGACTGTAATGACCCTGTTGAGAAGTCAGCATCGCAGTCTTCAGTGTAAGTGTGAGTTTTTCTCATTCTCTCACTCCATTCTCATCTGCATTTGAACTGCTGTCAGATTGGAGTTTGGTATTTTATTTCTTCATGGTGTACATATTTGATTACTGCATTCAAAAACATGAAGGTCTTATATCACTAAAAAAAAATTGTGCATGAAGAATATGAAGTCTTGTGAAATTATCATGAGAATGAAATTAAGTTTTTGTGAAATGTATTTGATTTGTTGTATACAGACATAATTTTTTACTGATTAAACAATAACAGTTGGCTCCAGATGGGATGATTTTAACTAGTTTACTGTATTCACTGTAGTTGTAATAACTGTATACTGCTTTTTAAATAAGATCTGGATATTTTGCATTATTTAAATACAGTTTAATCATTTTTATTAAGTTTTAATGATGTGTTTTTGCCTTTTTAATCTATTTTTGTTTCGCTAAATATTATTTTTATTTAAGTTTTGGTCCATATTTCATTTTTTGTTTTTCAAATTTCCTTTTTTTAACAAGTCTATAAAAATGTGGCCCAATTTTAATATAAAATAATTTTTCGTATTGATTTTCCACAGGTGTTATACCTGTATACCTTATCTTAACAGATCGTGTCCTAGCAGAAAATTACCAATACATTTTCAAATTGAATTTCTAATTCCATTTAATTTTTTTAATTTAAATTTGTCTTGTAATATTTATATTTTAATTCAGCTTTATTTCAATTAAAAAAAAACAGTTTTTATTAACAAAATGCTAAATCAACAGTGTTAGATCAGCTAGAAATAGCATATAGCTGCACATTTTCACGTTGTAACATATAGAGAGATTAATATTAGGCTATTATTCTGTGACTTTCTGCAGTGTTTTGATGATTTAGTCACTGTTATACTACTAATGTGTTATTTAATGTGATAGTCTTACAACTTCACAAACTCAAAAGTGTATAGGCTTCATAGATAGACACTCACACTATGCACTCCAGGTGTTTTATTGTAGTCATTACTTGTTAAATGGCCTATAACACTAGGACAATGATGCATTCATGGTGAAAGTGCACTGAATAGTGCTCACCATGTGACAGAGATATTAATCTCAAAACACAGATGATTAACCCTAACCAAGCAACATATGTTGGCTAATAATGGCATTTCTGTAAATCCTGACAATGAAATAATGACAATTCCCATTGTAGCTAAAGTAATTTTTAGTTTTATTTTCTCCATTCTAACACCCTGATAGCATAACGTTTGCATTTATTCTGTTTCTTGACAGAGGATTCAGTCATTTTTTATTAAAGAGCGAGGCAGCGTGTGTCAGAAGGAGTATTGTTGTATTATTCAGTTCATTGCTGTTTTCCTTTCAGTGCGCACTTGTGCTGTCTTTTGTATTTAGACAAAAGCATGACGGGAGTTTTGCAAGCCTCCAAACAGAGATCCGGTATGAAGCGACCTCGAAATGAGCCTTACAGGTATCCACACACACTCATTTCTCACAGGCATATTTCACAGCTCATGTCATGAAGAAATATGAAACATCTGCTTCCTGAGGGCGTCTCCAGCGCTCTTCCACTCATATTTTTGACACTGTGTCGCTGTGCTTTTCTCATCTTTGTCTTTCTCTAGTCCATCCATCTTTTTTCAGCCCCTGCCAACATCAATTTTTCGGGTGTTTTTAATATTAGGTTCTGTTCTGAGTTATGAGCTAGAGGACATTTCCAGTGCAATTACATTTGTATGAGGTATATTTTCGAAGCTGTGACTGTGAATGCGAACTTTTGACTATCGGCATGAAGTCTGGTCCACAGCTTTTTTTCCCCATAAAAACCTAATGACTTTAATCAAGGAAAGAACTACAATGAATCATTGAGATTGATATAATCAAACTGTTGTCACATGAAAAGATATAAGAAAAATACAAATGTGAGGGGTGTACTCACTTCTGTGAGATACTGTATGTGGGTGTTCTGTATATATTTATTATGTATATATGAAAATATAATGAGTCTATAACATCATTCACATTGCTTCATGGGATAGGGCTGGTGCTAAAGTGTTCTTTTGAAGCAATTGTAGCAATTCACTGATTGGTGTTTTTTTTTTTTTTTTTTTTTTGCAGAATCATGGGTAATGTAGTTTTTCACAGTTTAATGATTAATGATTACATTAATACATTTATTAATGTAGTTGTTATCAAGATTTTTACATCAAAAAACATAATTTAGAAGTACTAAGCTGTTTATTTTCTGTTCTGTTTTTAACGCCCTCATCAGAATGCTCTGTTTGAATAGGCGTGGTGGATTGTAGAGTGTGATTTAGGTTGAAAACGCATAAATACATCAAATGATCTGTTTAGTAGATGAAGCAATAGTGATCACGTAATGAAAACAGTTACTCACACTTGTGAGGTGACATTACTATCGGATCCGACATAGTCGGCACAGCATCATCTTTAAAAAGTCCTGCGTCGAATAGTGCCTTGTTTGTAAACAAATCTACAATAAAATGAAGTGAATAAAGGACTGAGTTCTTACTGACGCGGTCTGGATCTTCACTGAAAATAAAGTTCATCCACTCTCTCCTAATATTGGGATCAGATGGAAGGCAGTGCAAAGACTATTTTTCCACTGCTTGGCACTGAACAGCATCTCATTTTCTTCGGAGCATCTTTATAGTTTCGTTTTATGCATAGACCAGCGTTTGCCTCATGTTACATGCGTGAACCAGTGGGCGGGGCTAAACAGGCAGCGATGTGGAAGCAGGCGTTGATGTTTAGCTACACTATTGCATTATAGAGTGGTACATTCCACAAGCTATTGTTTTGGCAGGCTGCCTTCAATATAAGCTGTTTTTAGACTAACCATAAAGCGAGTTCTGAAACTTACAGGATGTTTTTTTAGGCTCCGTTTACACTAGTGCGTTTTCATTTTAAAACAGCGTTTTAGAATTAAAACAATCCCAGTTTACACTGGTGTTTCTGCTGCGTTTCAGAAACGATCTCCGTTTACATTACACAACCGGAAACGCATGTCACGTGACCATTCATGCAGGCACAACCATAGATATGTATAGGTAGATTCCCTATTATTTAGATGGCGGACACATCTGCGTGCTTGGAGCGGTAGAATGGGGAATCTACTCATACATATCTATGGGTACAACAATAAGCATGATGTTATTGTTTAAACAGTCGTCAAGGATATGCAGAGCGAATGTGGGCAGCCACGCCATCGTTTTCAAAAGTCTCCGTTTACACTGAAACACAACCCGGAGTTTTCAAATTAAAAGCATTTTCAAAAGTCTCCGTTTTCATCCTGGAAAACACTAGACTAGTGTAACCGTAGCAAAAGTAATGTGTTTCAAAATGAAAATGCTCTAGTGTAAACGGGGCCTTAGTAAAATGACCTCTTAAAGATAAAGGGAATTTTGGTTTCTCAGTTCATGACTCTTTACAAATCACTTCCCCTATAGAGAAAATTAATGGCATTTTACTTTGGAAACCTGCCTGTTGCACGCTATTAAGAACTGCCCACTTAGACAGGAAGAAAATGTCTGACAAAAAAAGTATAAAATTGAAGCTTCTATAAAGGTTAGACATTTGTTCAATCAAAAATACTATTTACATTTATGCCAGTAATTTTTTACCAGAATTGAATCTGTCTAAAAAACTGTAAACTGTAAAAAAAAAAAATCTGTAAAATGTATGGAAAAAAAATAATGGCAGCTGTGGTTGCTAGAATTTTACTGTAAAAAATACGGTAGCAACATTTTAGGTTTTATGGTTTTAACCTCTTAAGACCCGAGAAAAAAAGGCATGGGATTGGACATGTATGAAACCAACGTCCTGTTTCGTAACAGAAAGTCATATTTTGATTTGAAACCCCATAACATTTTCCTGAGATGTTGATTTATGACACACAATTTAAAAAAAATAGACAGATTTAAATGATAATTACAAAATATTATCATATTTCCAAAAGAGTGTCACTAAATTAATTTCAGACATTTTTGAAGACCAAGGAGAGGGAGTGGTCATTGTGAAACATCCAATCATTTGATATCTCTGAGAAGCCCTGAATGTGCTCTGTACAGGACATCCAGACTTAAAACTGTGGCATGTATAGTCTCAGAGAAATTCACTAAAATATAATGTCCTCATATGAGGCCGCAGGGTCTTAAGAGGTTCACTTAAATTTACAGTTAAATACCGTAATTTCATTAACAGATATGGTGTTACTATACCAACCTATTGAAGTACTGAAGTCTGTTTTGTACCTTTGAAATACACTGATAACCACCAAATGCAGGAGGTGATGAGACAGTCACATGATGAACCAAAGCCTATCACAAGCAGCTTTTAAATATTATCATACTGTATATAGAAGGTGCACAGTGTCATTCACACAAACACTAAACACCACCTTGGTAACACGCATGAAACTAAAATAATGCAAACATAAATTTAACAACCCTAATGTATAAAATATAATGTACAAAATCATGTACAACATACAACTCTAATGCACAAAACTGATAAGAAAAAAACAAGAAACATAGTTATTACAACAACAAAAAACACATCAGATTTTAAATGTAACGCAGGGAATTCTGGGAATGTCAATTTATGGTCATTCACTGTAAATTATATGTTCTTTTTCACTTCCAAAAAAGGTATACTACCGTAAAATTATATTACCGTAAAAATGTCCAATACAGTTTTTCACTGTATATAGTAGGGGAACTTACCGTTAACCATTTAACAGGTTTTTACTGTAGTATTTTTACAGTCTTTTACCATTAAATTCACTGTCATTTTTTACAGTAATGCTAAAATGATTTAGACCTCTTACAGCTCAAATATTGCACATTATATACACAAATATGAGCTTCACATATAGCTTTTAAATCCTCCAAAGGAAATTAAACTGAATGCAAATCATCATCATCTTATTTCATGTTATACATATTTCTTTTGCATTAACTATGAGCGTATAGGGTGTGTAGAAGAACTGCACAAACTTGTGTAATCCATACAGTGTACCACATCTTGACAGACGGCTGTTTAATGGCTACTACTACTGTACAGTGAGTCTCTGGAGCTTGGCAGACTGAGGCACTGTGGGAACAAGCTGTTAATGATCTCTGACTAGCTCAGGTCAGACTAACTAGCCTGGGAACAATCCAGCACCGCCAGAATAAAGACTCAGCATTCAGTTTCAGATGACGATTTTATTATGATTATTTGCATAATGTTATAAGACTAAGGTTTCTATCAGTAGTAGTGTTGCATTTGCATTTGTTGTTCTTAGGTTTAGAAGAAAAATTGATTGAAAGTAACTTTAAAGACATTTATAACGTTACAATATATTCTATTTTATATAAATTTTCTTTTGGGCTACATTTATACTGCAGCTCTTGAGGCCAATTCTGATTTGTTGACTATATCCCTTTTTAAGGTGACCCATATCCGATATCTGCATTTACACTAAACACTGAGAAACAAGCCATGGTAGACATACTGAACCAGAAACAGGTTGCCAGGTCTGAGAAACAAAACCAGCACAATTGTGCTTTTTCCGTGTTTTTTCTCTCTGTCAGGAGTTCCACTTTAACCCACAAACAATAAAATAACCTGTATCAACAGTGTAAAAGTAGTCCAGTTCCACAGGAAAAACCACATACTTGGCAACGCCACCCAGAAAAGAATCTACCTGAGTTGATGTCAATTGTCACTGTCGCTTTTTCAATGATACCCAGCTCGCATTGACGAGAATATCTGACCTGAGAACCCGATTTGAGAATATCTGATTCCATGGGCTTTTTTCCTGCTTATATGTTATCATATCCAATCTGTGGCACATGGGATAAGAAAAAAAAAAAAGGATTTGGGTCACTTGAACCATGTAATGTAAATGCGGCCATAGAGACTTTGGCCCCAACATATTAGCATTGCAACTATCTGGCAACCAGTCACGATATGCTGGTGACTCTAGCAGCATTCACGTATACAAACATCTATGATAAACACTGTTTATATACTGTATTACAGAACAAATTGAATGCCCTTTATCTACCCACAATGCACTCAAAGGAAGTACAAGGTCTATAATGCAGTTTCACAGTCCATTTAATCTCATTTACTTTCCTAAGCATCCTACCAGCACTTAAACACACACACACTCTCTCTCTCTCACACACACACACACAAGCGTGACGAGAATTTACTCCATTTATTTGCATAATGTTATAGGGCGGCTTTGACTGGCGTCTTCTCTCTTGGCTCTGGGCTCCGTATGACTCACGCAGCTGCTTATTTGCCTCTTGTTAAGTGTTTTCACACACGAGGAACTTTGTTCTCTATTTCAATCTCATCAGAAGATCTGACGTCTCATTGGTTATGGCCTGCGGTCAGATGCTGTTGTTACTGCATTAGTGTGAGCTGAGATTCAACACGACCCCTGGATTCTATCTGCATTTTAAACACCCTCCCGTAGGGCCAAGCGTCCCGTCGTAGAGAGAAAACCTCTGAAAGTATGTTTGGCAGCATGCATTAGTGTGGCACACAGGGGTTTCTCTAGTGGCCATATTTCTGCTTGGAGATGTGTGTGTCTGCCATAACAAAAGTCTAAATTTAACCCTCTACTATGCACTTTGTTGCCTCTGGCTAACAAACTCGTTTTCTTCACTTCGGAAGAGAGCAAAAAAAGGATGCACGAGGGATTACTTTTATTAAAAAATGGGAAGTTTTTTTCTCGGTGCTCATTTTAAAATGTGTACTGTGTCAGGGATGAACATTTTTGCTCTGCTGAACTGCTGACTGAAAATGTACTCTTCAAAAATACGATTAATATTTGTCCGTGAGCGAACAGATGCAACTGAATGAATATGGATGCAGACACAATAGAAAATAACTACTGCAAATACTTCAAATATGTTCAGTTTACATATTTTAACAAATATGTTAGATTGTATTATATTATGTATTATTAAATCATCTATCTTTTAGTATTGCCTTACCATTAAATTAAAAAGTAACTAAATGTAAGTATCTGTTCTGCTGGATTCTGTCATTCTGGCACTGAGTGAAAAATATGCATGACAATGTTTAACGTAATAACCTCTTTAATAGCTGTTATTTTTAACATTGTAACATTTTTCAGCTATTTAACATAATATTTTTACATTAGTTGAAAAACTCAAATAGGTACATATGAATAAATACAAAGTTCTGTCATGAAACTCCAGATGGTGCAGGCTGATAGGTTATAACTCTGATAATATCACATCATTATTCTCATGGCACAGCTGACTGGTTTCTTTTCATTTCAACAGCCAAAGAGCTCGCTGCTCAACATCAAATACTTGGCTTGTGCTTGCTGTAGCAGTTGTAACGCACTTCAGAAACCCTCCACCTTCCCCAGCTCCACCTGTATAGATCTGCTGCAGGGTAATCTCATGTATGTTATATATGGGGTTATATATGAGAGTTGTCATGACAGAAATATAAATAATTGCATAAAAAAAGTCTGTCTTGCCATACAATGAAAGCGTATTTACACCACAGAATAAAAATATCAAGAAGGTAATTGACTTTTTATCTCAAAATTCAATTTTTTTTTTCTTGTAATTTTAAGTTTCTGTTTTTTTTTTTTTGTTAATCTTTTAGATACATGGTTTGACCTCATACACATGCATGTGAGAAAAATGTCATAACTGTGAGATAGAAAGTTGCAATTACTTCTATATTGTGTTACATAAACAAATAAAATAAGGTAAATTTTTTATGAAATAAAGTTTATGATGGTAATAATTCTAAATTAGATTTTTTTATGATAGGACAGTATTGAGCTGACAAGAAGCAAAGTGAGAGATTGGGGTCGAGATCAAGAAAGGTCCTTAAATCAGGATTCGAACTTGGGACGCCTGTAGCGCTGGATGTCGACGCACTGCCCACAAGGCTATAGGCGCCAATTTAAATTAGATTTTTATATATTCTTATAAAATGTGAGTGGTGCAAACGCTGCTGCCCCAATTTTTGGGTGGTTGTCATGTTGATGCTAAATGGTTGCTAAGACATGTTGAGTGTGTTTAGCATGAGTGTTGTGGTTGGTTACTAGGGCGCTGCTATGTAGTTGTTAGGGTGTTATGTGTAGCCCAAGTTATTAGGGGTGGGGGAAAAATCGATACAGCATAGTATCACAATATTTTCTGTGGCAATACTGTATCGATACACGGACACCATGTATCGATCTTTTATTATATTATTTGGTAGAATAATAAAATCAATTTGGGTCACTGGGTCACCTTCAGCATGCAGTAAGTTAGTAAAATAAAGATGGTGGCGCAGCATCGCGGAAAGTTATCAGGAAAGACCCTTCTGCGTGTAAATCGAATGTAAGACCGTTTTATTTATTTTAGATTTAACAGTAATTTACTTTCAAAAGCCCCTCTTGCTGAAGGGTCTTCACAACTTTTTTGCACAAGTTCAGTGTTTCATTGTTCAAAATACCTGTAATAGTGCATACCTGTTTGGCGGACTAGATTAGACTATAATACAAATAATTGAGTTTACCAGGTGCATACAGCATTTATGACAGGTTTTCATGAATTTTCAAGTGTTGGTCAGTTTGTCTGTTTAACCATCCCATTTTTCACTGCAGCAATAAAATTGAAGCGAGATAAACAAACTGAGAAATGTTTTTTTTTAGTTAAAACAGACGTTGACAAAGTTTTCATTTGGGGACATAATTTGAAGTTGGAAAAAGGTAACAAATTGCAATATATCGCAGAATATTGCAATATATTTAAAATCACAATAAAATTGTATCGTGATAATATCATATCGTGGGGCCACTGGTGATTCCCACCCCTACAAGTTATAAGAGCCCACCCTCACGTCTTCAGGATTTTCTGTTGTCTAGATATGGTTGGGTTCCTCAGTTAATGGTATTTTATGGTATTTATGGTAAATATGTCTGACTGCATTGAAAAGGAATAAATTAATAAATGCCAATGACGTTTACTTAGGTTTAGGGTTTGGTTCAAATCACTCACGCTAATAAATGAGCAACAGTTTGAGTGATAGCACTGTTAAAGAGGTTCAGACACACTGGGACCGAGAAGCGTTTGAGGCTCAGATTTGCAGCTGAGAGCAGGTTATTTTCAGAGCTGGTTGTCACTATCGTAAGACTCTTTTATCCTGCAGCTTAGAGCAGCAATCTGACCCAGTCTGATCCCATTGCAGTCTAATGTATATCTCCCTCAATCACTGTAGTCCTCCGAGGCAAAGTAATTTACAGCTCCCTATCTGTGGATCAGAGAACCTCTCTAGACTGTGTTGAATCCAGGGAAAACTGTAAGGGCCATGAAACAGTGGAACAGGACCAGTATACTATTTGAACAGCAACTTCAGAGCAAAGCAGAAACACACAGGTGACCACGCTACAGCACAATGAATATTTGCTCAATTCATAAACTTAAGCTATTAACATATTTTAAGTTATTATATGTCTTTTCCTTTTCAGTTAATTTGATATGTATATACCATGGAGACCAATTAAGTTAGGCTGATAGGTCAGTTGAATGATTTAGGCCCAATCCCAATTCTAAAATATTCCCCTAAGAATTGGGACACCACTACTATACCGTCACACGTCATCATACGTCGTCTAGCTCCTACAATAAACACACCTATGGTGTGCTGGTGTGCATTAGAGCCTTACCGTTCTGTTTTAATGCGCTGCTTACTGACACACACACACACACACACACACACACATACACATTCGGAGATCGCACAGCTGGACAACCAGGACAATGAAACTTGTCAACACTGCCCCACGACTTGTATTAATAATAGTTTAAATACTGAATCGCTACATTATATATTTTCCCGCAAAGAGAGGATAAAATTGCTGTTTTTGAAGTAAACTCATTCATTGTTCGGTTCTCCAGAACTGCTTGTTGGAGTTAAAAATGTTGAGATATATGTTCCTGTTTTAATGACCAAAAAGTAGTTTGACCAATAACATGCAGGCGTTGTACATAATCAACCAATCGTGACCCGTGATCTACAGAGAGCGGTTAAAGCGATAATAATGCATGTACATATTACACTGTAAAAAAAAAATAGTTGTTTCAACTTAAAATAATTTGATACCCCTCTGACTTAAAATTTTTAATTTAGTCAACTAAAATATTCCAGTTGTCCCTTAAATTAACATTGAGTAACTTAGCATTTCAAGTCAAAATTTTAAGTCAGCAGGGTAACAAATTATTTTAAGGAGAAAATCTTTTGGTTACACTTTATTTCGCTAGTCCACTTTAGACATTCTAACTATAAGTAACTTTGTACCTACGTGTCAGCTACATGTCAACTAATTCTCATTAATTAGCAACTACATGTCTACTAAGTCTCAGTAGGGTAGGTTTAGGGTTAGTAGAATAAGTTGACAAATACTTGCAAAGTTTCTAATAGTCAGTATGTTGTGGACCCATCAAAATAAAGTGTTAGAAGTTATTAAGCAGACTAAGTCTAATGCTCTAATGACTGCTAGTTGACATGTTGTTGCAAAGTTACTTACTGATAGTAGAATGTCTAAAGTGGACTATCGATATAAAGTGTTACCAAACTTGGGTAATAATTTTTTTTACAGTGTAGGTGTGTTCGTCTAGAAGCGGCGATGCGCAGACTGACATCAAAGTATCACGAGAGTGATTCAAAAGCATAAGGAGCCGTCCCATGGTACTTTGATGTCATACAGTGATCGGTCTGTGCAGCGCTGCTTCAAGTCAAACACTGGATGTTTTAGGTAATACAGAAATCCTTGCCAGGATGTGTCTGGGGAAAAGAGGAGGTATGATCACCGTATTTACTGGTTGCACACCGGTCTGTTATTGTGGGGACATTTCCACGCCATAAATCAAAACGTGATTGGTTGCTTTACCTGTCAGTCATATGACATTTTGGTCAGTCCCACTCTAAGCGCCCATGGTTCCCAGGCCTTCTGCTGTCAGTCTAAAGGTCTGGCTATGCAAAACTATCAGTCAGTCAACCAACTAATCAAAAACAACAACCTACCAAATAACCAACAAACTTACCAATCAGTCAGTGTACCAGTCAACCCAGTAGTATTGTGATTGTTTTATCAACCAAGCAACCAGCCATTCAATTAATCAATTATTGAGTCTGTCTACCATTCAACCTTGTTCTATCAACCAACCAATTATTCAGTCAGGGCTTGTCCAAAAACCCACACTTGTGGTCTTGACACTTCAGAGCGTGTGCATGCAATAGGAAGTAAGCATGCAAGACCCATGTCTTAAAAACTTTAAAGCACAGTGCCCTTAATACACACTAAATCCACTCCTAAGCAGTACTCGAGCCTAAGTGTATCTCATCTCAAATTCCCTGGTTCTACAAACACTTGAGGTCTTCATGCTCACTTGAACGCTTATATAGTAAGTACATTAAAATACAGGAGATATGTCATGTAGACAAGTGGTCAAGTGCAAAGACCACAAGTGTGAGTATTTGGACAAGCCCTCAGTCTACCACTAAACCTTCTGACTAGTCTCTCAACTAACCAACCAACCAGCCAGCCAACTAATCAATATATTAGTCAATCTACCAATTAACCTACTGTCTGCTTAATAAACCAGCCAGCCAACAAGCCAATCCATCACACTTTACTGTTTTGATTTACTCTATTGTGCTGTATTTCATTTTTTAAAAATTACTAAACCAACCAACAAATCAATCAGTCTATTAATCAATCAGTCAGCCAGCCAATTAACTGACCAGTCATTCAGTCAGATAACCAATTAACCTACTGACCAGTCATTCAAATGTTGTCACTTTTATATTATTACATGAACTGACAATGAACAGTTCATTCATATTTGTTCATTAATGTTAAATTATACTTAAAATGTATATAGAAATTAACATGAACCAAAAATATGAAATGATTACAAAATTATTTAGGTCACTGTTATTTCATGTTCATGTTAGTGCATTAATTATTGTTAACATATAGAGCATTATTGTAAAGTGATATCAGATTGCTTAATTATTGTCTACGTTATCTACTTCAAAACAAAATGAGTTTTTCACCCATATCCAGTCAGCACATTAGAAAAGCTCTGCATGTCTGAGACACTGGTATATGTGCTGTTCAATTCTCCATCAGTTGTATTATCATACTAATATAAATTATTATTTATGATCTCTCAAGTCATGTTGTGAGGTTTGCTCATGCGTGATCCAAAGCCAACCGTGTTTACAGATTTCACTTCTGTGGACGCAGCAGTATATTTCAGTTGTGGGGCTTGTCATTATTTTCCCGTTCATCTGAAATGCCCATGTTTTGATTTTTTACTGTGCTGAAATAGCAAAAGATTTCCTTCCACTCCATTAACCTCCATCCCGCTTCTGTGATTCTGATTCATTTCAGCCAAACCACTTTCCCAATGTGTGCACACTCGATCTGAATTAATTAATCTGAATTACCTCAGGGAAGGAATCAATCATGTCAAACACGCATAGTACAAGTGAGCGGTTTCAGTTTTACACTGTTCAATACTGTCTGTTCAATGAATTTGTCCCAGCGCGCTGTTTAACACCTTCTGTCCTGCAAGGATTTACTCAGCGAATTTAGTTAACAACAAACAGATGCGCTAATGATACAGCAAGCAATTTCTTCGAGCTACAATGATAGATCAGAATGCTTGTGCCAATTCAATATTGTTTTATAAAGCTAAACCTCATAACGAGAGATATTATTGCCGGATGATGTCTTTATGGCCCCTGCTGTTCTACAATTTATTGAACAGCCAGCTAATCCGTCTTCGCAATAAAATGAAAGCTTATATCTCTCCAGATGTACATGAATGACCGTTGATAGAAGCGCATACAGTGAAGCGTTTGATTCAGATGCGTGTGGCGCTCGCCTCTCTCTCTATGAGCCGTCAGACAGAGACTGAACTCTGGATAATGAAGCTTGTCTGAGAGATCAGCCTGTCACTTTAGAACAAAATCTCATTAGTTTTAAGAGACCTCTCCGTGTGGCGTGTGATCCCATTTCCTTCACTGAGAGAGAGAGAGAGGGAGGAAAGACAGCAGGAGAATGTATTAGCATTTTAGCAGTATGCGGTTATGTTAGCACTCATGCTCCAGACGTGTCAAGCTGTGATGCTCGTGTGGGAAACTGTAGTTTGATTCCAGCCTGCTTTGTGGACACTTTATGTACCCACCCAACATATTTAACTTTGTACCCCCAAGATCTCAAATTTAAAATGGTAAAATATGGTAACCAGGATCTTACTCCTTGCGGAAAGCCTTATGGAACTAACAAAAATTTGTAATTTAAGCAATTTAATTTAAAAACCATAATGTTTAATAATCTGACTCCCAATGGACATTTCAGTTCTGCAGAAAACTGCAGCACTTTCTTTAGCTGCAGAGTCAGTGTGGTCCTGCTTATGCCTTTATTTCTGTCTGGTCCCGTCTCTTTCGCTCTATCCTAGCCCGTTTTCCTAATTGCATGCTCCATCACGCCCTTGACACCAGCAGCAGATTTCTCCCAATCTCTCATCTCCTGATATCTCTCTCCGGTCACAAACCGCTAGGCCTCAGGGCATAATGGGAAAAGTCTCCTATTTCATAGACTCTGTTAATCTTTAAATAAAAGCTTAGCAATTTTTGAAAACGCTCTTTGTTGCCATGTTTTACCGGAGACATTCGCAGCATGCCGAGGATGTGACAGAGCGGATAAAGTTGGAGATGTAGAGTGATCAGTAAAGTGCCATGCCGCTAATGTATGTATCATGCAGAGGCTGCGGTTGGCATGCATAATTAGCTGTGATGTTCTTCAGTCGCGGAACGGAATAGGAAGTAGGCCAGGGCCTGCCAATAATAACCGTGCCTTGTGAATCAGAAGAAAACCTTCCTGCCGTACTTATTTCTTTTAAATCACTTATCTGGTTTTCATTTTCAGGGTTTTCGAATATCAACATGTTCCGACCATCCCATGTGACTTTGCATCTTTTCGACGGATGTGTTCATCGCCCTCTTCGTCTTCTGCAGCCAGGCGGCAAAGCAGAGAAAAACCTCAGAGCAGACACAAGTCCAGGAGCAGAGGAAAGATGCAGCGTAAGATGCACTGACATCTTTCAAAGCTCAAGATAAAGACCTCTTGAAATCAAAATGGATGTTTTAGCATATATATATATATATATATATATATATATATATATATATATATATATATATATATATATATATATATATATATATATATATATATATATATACAGGGTTTTTTTTCTGAAACGTTTTAGTTACATTTTTCTTCTTACATTTTTAAAGTTTGCATAACCAAGAAAAAAAATTAAAGCATTTTTATAAATTTACATTTTGAACGTTCAAAGAACATTTAGAAATAACTTTTCCATAACTCACTGGAAAGCAAAACACTGGTAGAACATATTGTCCAGTCTAGTTGGGAAACCTGTTTGGACACAATTGTAATTTTTCATTTGTTACAGTTACACTTTAAAATGTAGACAGCCTCAAGCTGTTGCAGTGACCGATACGTGACAAGGTCAAGCCTCTTCGTAGAAATACAGAGTTCTGGCATGAAACTCTAGATGGCACAGTCCGATAGGTCTAACTCAATCTGACCTAATGACATCATTATCATATGGCACAGCTGATTGGTTCTCTCCTGTAACAGCAGCAAATGAGCTCGCTGCTCAACATTCAAATACATGACTAATGCTTGCTGTAGCAGTTCGCAGCATGCTTTAAAAACCCTCCACCTTCCCCAGCTCCACCTGTATAGATCTGCTACGGGTTGATTATGTATGCTATGGGGGGTTATTTCATGTATGTTATATTTGCAGCAGCAGTATTTCTTACATGCTCACAGCAGCATGTTGTGGATGTGTTGGCAGTAGCAAATTTTAGTACCGCAGCAGCAGCAGCAGCAGCAGATCTTTTCCACCAAGACCAAATATATTAACATTGTCATGTACATTACCATGCCAATCCCTCCGAGAGTTGTCATGACAGAAACATATTTGTCCAAACAGTGACAGATGGGAGCAGGACAGAATAGAACAGTTAGGAAACCCATTTGGAAGCAAGTGTTATTTTTGTTTGTTTGTTTTAGAAATTACACATTTTAAAATGTAGGCAGCCTCAAGCTGTTGTAGCGCTATGTAGTGCAACACAACAATGGTTAAGCCCAGTTTAGACACATGTTTGCTAAACCAATGACAGATGGGAGGCGGTCATGCACGGTGTTGACACAATATAATGGTACAGTCAAATTTGCATGCAGTAGGTCTATTGGATACTATAAATAGTGTAACATTGTACGTTTTCAAACCAACTTTTTCGCCCACACATGAAACTAACGATTTTATGGATTCTTATTGAAATGACTGGATTTCGTCTGTGAAATTTCACTAAGCAACCTTATACACTATACCACTCAAAAGTTTTTGGACAGAATTAAAATGTTCTTTTTAAGAATTCTCCTCTGCTCTCTAAAGCCTCATGGGCTTGTTCTGTAATATAATTGCCGTCTGAATCCAGATGTTGGTGTTTATCTTTCACCACCAAAATCCCCGGCTGAATTACCAATAATAAGAATACATTTGTAAATAAATACATTTTATTTACAGCAGACAATCATGTTATGAATAAATATTTTTGTCAGGATTGTGGACTGTCTTGTGTGTGTTTTGTTCCCCTGTGACCCAGTGTTTCCCTCGTGTTGATTGTGTTAATTTGATTCCAGGTGTGTCTCGTCGTCTTCCCCTATTATCCTATGTTTAAAAGCCCCAGTCCTTCTGTGAATGTTTGTCGGTTCTGAACGTCTTTCCCTGTGTTCCTGTGTCTCCTACGTGTTTGGACTATTAAAGATCGTGTTTGGAAGTAGTCCTCGCTCCCTCGTTTCTTGCTCCCGGGTCAAGCGTGACAGAAGAACCGACCAACAAACCATTACCCTCCATTTTGTTTTTCGCTTTTGCTCAGTGATTTTTGTTTCCGTTGTGCCCCATGGATCCCTTTGTCCGGCCCGAATTCCTCCTCCTCCTGCTGGAGCAGGGGGACAGATCTCTCGAGGGCCATACAAGACTGTTCCTGATGTTAGCTAACGCCACCAGCTACCCAGACAACGCGCTCGTCCGAAGATGGTCCTCGAGAGGATTTCACCGCCTTCGTGGAGTGGACTCTGGCGAGAAACGGATCGCCCCTCACAGTCTCCATTGAGGATGATCTCGCCAGATCCACTCCAGACCCAGAGCCCAGCTCACCATCTCCCCGCGGTGCGGAGCACCAGCCCGAGCCCACCGATGACAGAGAGCCATTTCCCACCGCGATCTGCGAGCCAGCACTAAGCCGAGCGACTAAGCGGATGACCAGTCAGAACAGGTGCGAGAGCCGGTGACAGTGCCCATCACGAAGGAGCAATCCATGGACGGTGTGAGCGCGGAGTGGAGCTCCGCCCAGTGCACCGCGGCTGAGGGTGAGCTGAGGATAGATCTGGGACTGCTGGACAGAGAGGGGGCGTCCGATCCTCCAGTGCCTGCTCCTCGAATGTGCCCCCCAGTGCCCGCTCCTTGAAAATGCCCACCCTTCCACCCGCTCCTGCCTCCTCCACCGCTGTCGTCTGGCAGCACCCCCCCCCCCCCCCCCCTGCTCGCCCTCAGCCCCCTATCTGTACGGTGCGAGCCACATGGGTCTGCCATCCTCCAGCGTCACCGGGGCTGGAGTATCCCTCACCTCCGCCTCCGAGGCCCGGACTCCGCCTCGGCCCGTAGACCCAGTGGCTCCACCTCGGCTCCAAGCTCCCTCCGGCTCCGCCTTGGTCTGGCGTCGACCTGCCATCGCCTCAGGACTCCTCTCCTCTGGCTGCGCCTCGTCGCTCCGTCCCACCGGCTTCGTTGGGCTCCTTCCTCCCTTCAGCTCCACCTGGGTCCTCAGTTGCTCCGGCTCCGCCGCGGATCTCCGGGTCTCCTCCTCGGTCGCCAGAGCCCTCGGCTCCACTCTGGCCCCCCGGATCCTCGGCATCCCCCTGGCTCATTGGCTCTCCGCCCCGGGCTCCTCCACCACCTGCTCCGCCGCCGTTGGTCGGCCCCCTGGAGTTGGCGGCCATCCCTCCTCCATGGCTCCTCCCTCCGTTGGCTCCACCGTAGGCCATCTTCACGGCTGTGGCCTGGGTCCAGCTGGGCACCTCCTGCTCCGGGTCCCTCCTGTCGCTTCCCTGGCTCCTCCCTCCTTCGTTGCCTCCCTGGTCTCTGTCTGCCTGCCCCCTCCCGGGTGTCTGTCCTCCTCCTGAGCCTCCTCCCTAGTTCCCACCCGCCCCTCCCCTGTGGATGTTACTACGGTGCGAAGACGCACCTTCCGCTAGGGGGGCGAAATGTCAGGATTGTGGACTGTCTTGTGTGTGTTTTGTTCCCCTGTGACCCAGTTTTTCCCTCATGTTGATTGTGTTAATTTGATTCCAGGTGTGTCTCGTCAGCTTCCCCTATTATCCTATGTTTAAAAGCCCCAGTCCTTCTGTGAATGTTTGTCGGTTCTGAACGTCTTTCCCTGTGTTTCCTAAGTATTTGGACTATTAAAGATCGTGTTTGGAAGTACTCCTCGCTCCCTCGTTTCTTGCTCCCGGGTCAAGCGTGACAGTTTTCTATTTGAATATATTTTAAAATGTAATTTATTCCTGTGATTTTCAAAGCTGAATTTTTATCATCATTACTCCAGTCACATTATCCTTCAGAAATCCTTATTTTCTACTGAAAAACATTTATTATTATTATGTTGAAAACAGCCGAGTATAATTTTTTTTCAGGTTTCTTTGAATAGAAAGTTCAGAAGAACAACATTTATCTGTTATATGAAAAATAAATCTTTTGTAACATTATAAATGTTTTTATCATCACTTTTGATCAATTTAAAGCATCCTTGCTAAATAAAAGTAAAATAAAGGATTAATTTCTATAATTTCTAATGTTACAAAACTTTTTATTTCAGATAAATGCTGTTCTTTGGATCTTTCTATTCAAAGAATCCTGAAAAAATTTACTCAACTGTTTTAAATATCAATAATAATTGTTAATTGAAAAGCAAATCAGTATATTAGAATGATTTCTGAAGGATCACGTGACACTGAAGACTGGAGTAATGATGATGGAAATTCAGCTTTGATTACAAAAATAAATAACATTTTAAAATATATTCAAATAGAAAGCACTTATTTTAAATAGTAAAAAAATCCACAATATTACTGCTTTTGCTGTACTTTGGATCAAATAAATGCATGCTTAGTGAGCAGAAGATAATTATAAAAAAAAAAATTCTAACTGTTCAAAAACCTATGACTGGTAGTGTAAGTATTGCATTAGCATTGATGTTTGCATTTACGTCTCATGGTAAATATCAGCATCGCTTTTACAGTGTTTTGTACCCTTGGATTGTGTTTTGGTGAATGTTGCTCATATAATCTTGTTTTTGTGAGCGTCTATAACTACGTGCATGCATGCACCTCTGCTGTCGAACTCCAGATGGTTTCTTCATTAAAATCCTCCCTTCGCTATATATAAATACTCCCTCAGTAATCAAACCTAGCCTATCACCAAAAGCAATTATAGTAAATTAATAGTGCATAACCAATAAGAAGCGTTTATAGTGCTTTATTACAAGCCCTAATAGTTTTTACTGCCAGCAGATCACAGTAGAATGAGTTTGCCTTTGTAGCTGGGAGGTCAAACCGCTTTTTAATGGCTGGTGCTGAGCTGGAATGGGATTTTTTTTATCCAGCTGGGATTGGAGGGGTGTTTGAGTGGTATTAACACGCTGCGGTAAAGAGGTCCAATCTAAGTTTCCATCATTAGAGACATTAGATTAGAAGAGTTGCTTATATCCTCATTTGTCTCTTGAAAGTCCGACAATTTAACTTTTTGGCTGAGGTAAGCTGAAGTATAACATTGTTATACTTGTGAAAGCGCTCAAATTGTGGCTCAACCAATGATGTGAGTTTGGGGAGGGGCTACATTTTTGTCCAACCAATGAGAGATGGAGGGTGGGGCAGAAAAAACTGTTTGGAAACAGTTATTTTTGCAGTTCATTTGGTGCTGCTACTTGCACAGAAATGACATACATGATCAAAAAATGCACTGACTTCTAGGCTACATCTTAGATGTCTTTACGTCTTTATTTAAAGCTGCAGCGTGTCATTTCTGCTTCACTAGTGGTGGCAAATAGAAATGCAATATGTTTGGCAATACTGTCTCAATTCACTGATCATAACATTACTGCTCGCTAACCTCCTTCTCTCTGCAGTGAGGATGGAGGAGCTGATGTGCATTAAGAAAGAACTGACAGTGATTAAATCACAGATAGACGAGCTGCTGGACAGTCTGGAGCGGATGGACCCTCAAAGCCAAGAGCTGTCTGGTAAAGCGCACCTTCTTTCATCATCAGATGCACTTTGCAAAGGTGGATTATGAACCAGGCCAGTGGGGTCTCTGACTGTCTCATATTTGTGATGTTATTTGTCATTATTTGGACATTACGTCTCACATTTTGTGCAAGTGGGGCCTCTGGAGGGGGTGTTTCTTCAGGGCCTTGGCAGCTTTTCTGTCCTTGAGCTTCAGTTTTATGTCATTTACTCTGTGTGTGTGTGTGTGTGTGTGTGTGTGTGTGTGAATCTCAGGAGACCGTGTGGCGTTCTCTCCGCTCCATGGCTCTGTGAACAGCGCTGACGATTCGTCTGGTAGCTCTCCTCCCCTGAGGACAGACAGAGACACACAGAGCCCACAGACTGCAGACAGCAGTGATGAAGACAGACAGCATGTAAACACACACACACACACACACACACACAATGGCTAATGCTCAACTCTTACTCAAACGCTTAGGAATGATGTGATTAATGTAATTATTAATCTAATTTATTTATTTTTTAAACATAAGAAACATTTTAGAAGCATTAAGAGTTTTTGCATGCATTTTTAATTAATCTGAATTATTATTATTATTATTATTATTATTATTAGTTGCATTGAGAAATGTATGACAATTTTAATGATAACTTTTTCTAATTAAGTAATGTGTGTGTAAATATTTATTTACACTTAGGTTTTATATATATGTGTGTGTGTGTGTATGTGTATGTGTGTGTGTGTGTGTGTGTGTGTGTGTGTGTGTGTGCGCGCGTGCGTATATATATATATATATATATATATATATATATATATATATATATACATACACACACTTTACAATTCAATCCAAAATGCTGTTATTGTTATTTTTTATGTTACTTATTGAGAATGACATTTTTCACATTACTTTTATAAGAACCACATTTTTGTGCATTACAGTTGTCATTCTTATAATTGTGAAATGAAAGGGTTTCTTGTAATAATTATGTTTTTTTTATGTAAACTGTGGTTAACATGATAAATTTGAATTTTGAATAAGGCTTACAAAGCAAACATTTTATTGTTATTTACTGATTGATTGATTGACTAAAACATCTTTCAACAATATTACAGGATATTAAAAAATGGTATAATGCTATAAAAATGTTTGCTGTTTTACAGTCTATCCATGCATGTGTTTTCTAGGTTAATTACTATGAATCAGATTTGCTCTACATGTAAAGACAGGTTTCAGGTAAGTTGGAAAACTTTTTTTGGTTACACTTTATTTTGATTGTCCACTTTAGACATTCTACTAACTATAAGTAACTACATGTCTACTAACTCTCAGTAGGGTAGGTTTAGGGTTAGTAGAATAAGTTGACGTACTTGCAAAGTTTCTAATAGTCAGTATGTTGTGGACCCATCAAAATAAAGTGTTAGAAGATATTAAGCAGGGAGTCTATTAATGCTCTAATGACTGCTAGTTGACATGTAGCTGCAAAGTTACTTACTGTTAGCAGAATGTCTAAAGTGGACTATTGAATTAAAGTGTTACCCTTTTCTTTTCTTTAATAAAAGGCCAAACTGTTGTTCCCCTCTAAATGTTCTGTTGCTCTTTCTCTCAGATTCAGATCCCAAGCTTTGGGTAAAAGTCACAGGATCTCTAATGATGATGTAAAGAAAACGACCAGGAAATACGAAGAAATATATTTGGATCAGTTCCAAATATCCAGATCTGTTGAAATGATCATCATGTAAAGAGAACATGAATCCAGTTGTGGAGCAGCTGTCTAAACAGACCAGAGCAAACTGAATTGTGTGTCGTCAAAAGCTGCCACTGATTTGATGAATTATATGAACACAAGCTGTTTTTTCCATGATTTCAGTTAGTAAAATACTGATATGAATCGAGATAAGAATAAAATTATTGCGTATACACACACATGCGTTATTGCAAATATCCTACATAAATCATTTTATGGTTCTACACAACAGTGGTCAGCTGATAAATGGCTAATGCTAATAATGATATATCAACTGATAGACCCTGGTATATTGAAAAAATAGTTCAATTATGTATATTTATGAGCCAAACATGAGATTTAAGATGGACATAAACACTTATTTTAACCGTAATGTAATTCAAATTCACAAAATGTATAATAATTGTTACATAATTCATAATTTGGGAATTGGCACAATGACTACCATCTACCTCTGTTGTTAGCTAGACATGGTGTTTGGTCGGTGCAAGTGATGTGTAAATATTTCCCCATTAATCGCTCTGGTCAATTTAGTTTTATGACTGCATTTACTGTATGATGTACTGTATGTCTTTTTGTGAAAATGTAGTCAAGGTCATACACTTACTTTATGTGTTTTTAAAGAAGTCATATAGTGATTTCCTGCTGATTTTTATTTTTTTGTATACTTTTTTGTAATATATTGTGGAATGCTGTTTTGTTTGTATCACTTTGTCGATTGCATTGTGAATGTATTCACCAACAAAAATAAAAATACATGTACAGTATGTTGCTATAGAGACTCAAATGGGTTTTTTCCAACTATAATTTAAAGAACAGAATTGTAATAAAAGTGTTAAAAGTCATTAAACAATCATCAGGGTTTTGAATCAGCACTTTAGGGGAGATGATTGAACTATTTTCATGACACTTTAACTATTAACTACTTGTTGTCTAACGATCTGTTAAGCAATGCATTATGTAATAATGATGTTAGTTAATGTTCTTAAAGAAAACATTGCTTTTCTTTTTCTCCTTTTTTGTTATAATATGGGGGTCTCTGGGTCTGAAAACCATTGATCTATGATTCAAACTTGGCCTGTTGTTGACTAAAAGTAACCTTAGTTTATTATTATCCTTCTGTTTTTTCACTCATGCAAAGAACCAACTCAAACAAGTTATAGAGGTCAAAGTCCATCTGCCCTCAAACAGCATTTCAGCTGGATTTGTCCGTCTTGCTTGCATGTGAAAGGCTTTAAGGTATGATTGTAGATTCAGATGTAGTCTTTGTTGTGTGGTACTTTATATTCTGAAGATTTGTGATTCTAAAACAGAGCTGTTGGCTTAAATATGAACCATGTGTGCTTACGCCGGTTTGTTTTGTTGATTAACTCATTGAAACGAATCAAACAGGGAGTCTGGATCGTGCTCATATAAGCAGCAGCACACAGCCAGATGACACAGAATTCATAACAGGTAAGACATCGTCTTATCTTTTTAATAGTTTAGTTAGAAGCTGGTAAATTTCATGTTAACTGTACAAGTTTCAAATCCCCACTCATATATTAATGTTGTCAGGTGTCTGTATATTTTATTATCGACTAGTATTGTTTTTGAGGGGTTTCGAATAATCCTTTAGTAATGCTTTCTGACTTGAAAGAATCAGATGGGGCAACCTTTTTGAGGATACGTCTCTTTAAAATGATTATTTCTCTATGCATTTTAAGGTTTACAGCTATGGGTTCTTCAGTGAAAAGCAGCAGCCCCATCACTACACACGTGCTGAACACTGGAGACGGGGTCCCAGCGGCAAGAATGGCCCTTAGTCTACACCGCCTGGACCCCAGCATGGCCATCTGGAACCTCATAACCACTGGGTGAGTAGATGGTTACTATTTAAAGGTGAAGTTTGTCATTTTTGAATGCTGAACATCTCGAGCAGTCTGACTGAGTAACACTGGCTCAAGCAGTGATGTGAGTTTGGGGCGGGACTGTCATCCAATGAGATTATTTTATATAGTGCTGTCAAACGATTAATCGCATCCAAAATAAAAGTGTTTGTTTACATAATATATATGTGTGTGTGTGTTGTGTATATTTATTATGTATATAAAAATACACACATGCATTCAGCATATATTTGGAAAATATTTACATATTTATATTCATATAATTTATATAATATATTTAATATTTAACCGTAACATCTATGTGTGTGTATAATAAACATACACAGTACACACACATATATTATGTAAACAAACACTTTTATTTTGGATGCAATTAATTGCGATTAATCGTTTGACAGCACTAATTATTATTTTTTTTCAGAAAACCTGAATGCAATTATTTTTATTCTTTTTGATGATATTGTTTAAAACATCCACTGAATAGTCATACATTTAAACAATGATTTAAAAAAAGTCAATTATTGTTAGCACTGTAATTCCTGTTTTTCTAAAAACGGTTACTTACTGTCCAAAGTCTAGGTCAGATTTTGAATGGTTTATAATCGAAATTCTGGAAATGTGTTATGTTAAATACAATGTCATTCATTGATTATTTCAGGAACACAAATGAGGACGGACGCTGTCCAGGACTAGTAACCAGCGATGGCTTCGCTCCAGGAATGTACAAGATCCGCTTTGAGACGGGCCAGTACTGGGAGAGTTTGCAACAGTCCAGCTTTTACCCATATGTTGAGGTTTGTAGGAAAGAATAATAGTAGGAAAGATTGTATGTACATAGTCTCAAAGTTAGACATGAATGTCACTGAACTCTACTTCTTCTTCATTTAGATTGTCTTCACTATTAGAGATGCTGATCAGAGATTTCATGTGCCACTGCTGGTCAGCAGATACTCATACAGCACCTACAGAGGGAGCTAGTGAGCAGCCAATGAAACAGAAACACTGGCTTCACCAAACAGTGTTTGCATTTGTCAAGGCATTCTTAAAAAATAGGTTTCATGTGTAAGTCTGATGAGATTCTGATGATTCAGAGATTGTGGCACTAACCCCACCAAACACAACAGTGGTCAAAAGTGATGTTTGGGGGATTTTTTTTAATGCTCCCACACATGTAGTTACGCTTTCAATTGAAAGTAGCTAAAACTGGTCAAGTAATGTTGCTACATGACCTCCTAAAGGTGAGTTCACTGATCTATATTAATATTTATATACTGTAGATGAGTGACCTCACTGTGACATCATGGGAGAGTCTCAGAATATAGATAAGGTTTGTCCAAGAAACTGATTTTGTTAGACTTTTAAAAAAAAAAGTCTCTAAAGGGGTGAGGAAGTCACTAAATCTAGCAACAATCGCACATAAATTACAACATAAGTTATTAATATTTCATTGGTCCTCTTGTTTTTGTATGTGTTCATAATTTCTTTGTATGACAGCATGGCCAAAAATTATGACCGCACAATTTGGCATGTTTCATTGCATTACTATCACAAATAAAACAACTGACTCTAAGCAACTATGCAATATGCTTACAAAATCTTGCACTTTTTTTTTTGTAATTAAGGGTGACGATGTCAAATTTCCTAGGCCGGACATCACCTTGGCCACTACTATATGGCAGTTTATCGACTTTCCAACTGAACGTCAAACCATATAGCAAAAACAAGCCACTTTTCTGAGGATTGTGGGCTTTCCTGGAGCTGTTGGAGCCATTGATGAAACTCATCAATGGAGTTATGGCAATATGATATATGTGTGATTTTCATGCAATTTTAGGTACTTCCATAACAATAAACAATGTTAAATGCTACGTAGGTGCAGATATCTGCTTATAAAAGGCTAAAAGTGTGATATAGTTTAATAACATTATATGATCAAAATCCACAGTAGATTATAATCAGAAGTTATTACAAACACTCAATGGAGGTTTAAACTGAGTCATTTCCTGGTGTATTTTGTCAGAAGGATTCATGTCTTGAACAGTAAGCAACCTGGCAACCATTGGTTATTTAAAAATATTCTATAAGACAATAATTGAATTTACACAAATTAGTCTGCACAAAAGTTTACATATCCTTGGTTGTTAGTATTGTGTTATTTCCTTCATGATCAAAGACTCTTGTTTGTCCTGAGCAGTGAAGCTGCTCACTAAGAAAGTTCATTCTTCCCAACAGAGACTATGTGCAGATTCAGCTTTGACAAAACAATTCAAGGAATTATATGCAATGACTATAAAAAAGGCTGCAAACATTCACTGATACTCAATAAGACAACACCCTATATTAAGGACCAAGAAGATGAAAATGTTTGAAGTTTATTGGTCTACATTTTCAAAATGACTGTTATCAAAGTCTCTTTAAAGCATTAAGGTATTTAAAGTACTCTATAGTCTTTGCTGTTCTGTACCTAAATACAATCAAATGGCATTTTAACTGTTATCTTTGTCAAAAAATAAAATAAATAAATATAGCAATTATCGAGGTTCAAGCAGTTAAGGCATTTAAGCAAATAAGGAAAGAGATAATATGTTAACAAGGCTGTAACCAGCTAAATCAATTATTAAAAAGATCATTTTTGGCAACTGCATGTAATTTACCATAGAAATATGAAGTTTATTCACTTTTATGCCTGTTATAGCACCACCTAGGGTCAGATTGGAGGAGTTTGCAAAAGTAGGTTTTTTAATGAATGTAAAATATTTAAAGAACAATTTGATTGACAGCAGCTGTCCTAGAGGCAAAGTTGTTCAGAATCAGGAGATCGATCGCACTATGGAAAGATTAAGCATACGCGTGAAAGTATGAACGTTTTCTGCAAGCTGAGGTCATTTACCACAGAAATACAGTGTTTCTGAATCCTTTTTAACTGCTATAGTGCCACCTGTGGTCCGATCTCCTTTAAACTTTGCATGCTTGTTTAGAATCGCCTGTCACATATGCTCACCAGGTTTCATGAAGTTTTGAGTTGTCCTTTAGGCTTTATAGGATCTGGGTAAATTTGGACAGGCCCCTTTTCTAAACGACCTTGTTATAGTATAGTATTCCCAAGGGGTAGCCTACATTTCATATTTTTTTCTATAATTATTGACCTCCTAGAGAGTCTAGAGAATTCTATTGCAATGGATTTTTTCCAGATTGAGCAAAAAACCTAAGACTAGTTCACAAAAGTATTGTTTTTTACATCTTCTCAATCACTTAAAGTATTTGATTAACAGCAGTGGTTCTAGATGCAGAGTTGTCTGGAGTGAGGAGTTCTATCTTATGATATGAATATAGTCCATATGTGCAAAAAACAGAGTGACGTACAATCGTTTACGCCCTTGAAAAATTTGATATCGCCATATAATAGTGTATATTATATGTCGATACATATGCAACATATAAGTGTTCTAAGAATCTTTAATAGTTTGTAGATCAACTTCCAATCCTGTTCATATGCAAATTACCATGCATGGAGACAAAGAGCTGTAAAGTTTCCCTCCAAAAGTTGAAGCCACCATAGGCTCTTTGACTCCCCAGAGGTGTGACCTCATAGCAGATAAAGCTCTCACTTCAGTGACGACCCGCTCTGCGGTTTTGTTAGATCCTAAGAGGAACTTTTTCTGGACCCTCTAAGTTTTTGTGCCAGACCTTGCGGCCTTGACTTTCCATTCAGCAAAGGACCTCAGCAGATCTCTTTCTTAGCTCTTTTCCACTCTCTACCTGGAAAGAACATTTCTACCTCAGAACATCTTTGGAATTCATCACTCTTCAACCCGGAAGAACGTGATCAGGAATCCAAAACCTTGAAACCATTAAGACCTTCATCTGAAACTTTAGTTAATAAAAGTTGTGTGCACAAATTACACAAGTTTCTGGGTCTGCCTTGCAAATTAATGTCCCTTTAGGATTTTGACCCTTACTACATGCCCTAATGCATTAATACTTAAGGTGTTTTCTGTGGCCAAGAAAATATCCTTTCTTCAAGTTGATATGAACTTGCACTGAATGTTCGCTGGACGGACAGATCAGTTGATGGCAATTTAATTCTGCTACAGTTATTACTGTCAGCCGATATAGATAATTGTAATTAATCATAATTAATTGTAAATATTTATATACAATTCCCTTTTGAGCTTATAAATTGTTACAACACCGATTTCATGTTGATATGACAAATGGTTGCACAGTTATAGCCATTTTTATGTTTTTCCCTCTTATAGCACCACCAAGTGGCCAAGATTTTTTCCTCTGACCTCAGATCTAGCTCTTACATACAGTCAGGTCCATAAATATTGGGACATCGACACAATTCTAAATGAATGAATGAATGCATAAGTTCATGAAATAATTATATTTTATTTACTGACAACAACAGGAAAAATTAATAAATGAGTAAAATAATAAATAAAAGTAACAATCACAATAAACACATACATTTACAAGTCAACAACACAAAGAAAGCTTTATTCAAACAATTATGTATTTACAGGCGGTGAACCCACATCCTACTGCCATCTCAACATAGCTGTGCCAGTTCTGAAGCTGACCACCGTGCCCACCTTCACCTGTCTCTGCTGTCCATCACAACCTTCACTGCTGCAGTCAGACTGAATCTGATCATGGATGAGAAGGGGACATTGAGGCTGTCGTTGCCGGAGTGCACAGAGAGGATGAGGAGGACCATGATGATGCCCCTGAACCATACAACCTTGAAGCAAGAGCGGGAGAACATGTGTGGGACAATCTGGCTATAGCTGTGTCTGCTCCACGAGCACAACTCTCTGTAAAAGAGCTTTCCTGTAGCTCAAATAGTAGAGCATGGCACTAGCAACGCCAAGGTCATGGGTTCGATTCCCAGGGAAAGCAAGTAAAAAAAATTTAAAAACTGTAACTTGAATGCAATGTAAGTCGCTTTGGATAAAAGCGTCTGCTAAATGCATAAATGTAAATATAAAACATTTAAACAGAGTAAAACTTGAAACTTTGAAGCTTCTGAAACTGGGGTTTCATTGACTGATGTTGTATGAACGGAAACCAGCTGAACAAACTTGACCAAAATCACATCCTCAATGTCTTTTGGTCTTTCTCTAGATGTTCTTGCTGGCTCTGGGGTCACTGAGGAGGAAGAGGCCACAGCAGCAGCCGGTTCTGATGAGGCAGTAAGAGCAGGTGGAGTGATGGAGCGTCTCATCTATGGCACTGGACCATTTCCAGGATGATGCTGTGGACTTCACCATCCTAATCAGTCTGCAGACCTTTCAGATCCTGCAAAGATGCACAAACACAGTACAAAAGCAGTGATTTTAACAGCACAATGTCATTTGATTTCTGTATTAGAAGTAACAAAATTATCTTACTTTATATTTTTGTTTCAGGTTTTCCCCCTTTTTTCTCACAAACGCTGCCATCACCTTTCCTTGCAGGTCCTGCTCCACCACAGAAGATCTGCAGCAAATGCACAGGAATCAAGAATCAGAAAAGCGCTGTAATAACTCTGTATGAAATTACAAAATTAAAATAAACTACAACTTCAGATTTAAAAGATGTTTAATTCATTTCATTAGTGTAGCCTACTCACTCACTACATTCCTTCATCAGTCACTCTTCACTGAATAAACACAGGTCTCATCTGTCCCTGTAACATCCAGACAAGATTCAGTCACCTCTGTGATTTATCTGCTCAATACTGCATTTACATCTTGAGGTAGATGCTGATGTGTTAACTTGCTTTTTATTTTCCTGCCGCATATGAAATAGCCATTTAGTAATCGTCTTTAGGATGTCCATCGATGAACACTCAGGCTGTGTTCGAAATGCTTTACTATCATACTACTCGTACTATTTCTGCAGTATCCAGTATGTATGCTGCGCAAACTATGCAAATTTTCTGTATGCATGAAATACCCGGATGACCTACTATATTTGCCAGAATCTGCTAAATATAACTCAAGTATACTGAAATCAGAAGCTGTGTTCCGAATGGCATACTATACACACTACACATGTATTTCTGTAGTATCAGTGGCGCAGTGAGTAAATGACGTGAGATGTGTGCTGCTGATGCGAGCTATCCGAGTTCGATTCTGCCTTTTGTCAAACTCGTGCAACTCCTTTTCCCATCACATACCAGATTAGAAAGGCATTTATTTTCAATAAAAAAATTCAGCAAATATTTGAAAAGTGGAGATTAGACGCCTCATTAATAATACAGTGTGCTTAGCTGTAGGTAGGTTTTTGTCCCAATAAAGTGGTGTTCATCAAATCAAATTTATGATAATTTACACTCAATATGTTATTGCATACTGTTTTATAATGTACTACAGTACTGAAGTATAAATATCTGCCACCTAACTACTATTTACACGCCTGTTGCTAAAGAAAATGCTGCTATTTTAGTGTAAACAGAATTTTTCATTATTTGCACTTAGTGTAAGTAGAATATATCACTTTTTCCAATTAGTGTAGCTGCCAAAAATATCATTGTTCATTTAAAGACAGCTCATTCAGTTCAGTCCAATAGCCTTTGTAAAGTACTTCAATTGGGCAATATTGTTTACTAATATGAAGCCTTATTAACAAGCCTTTGTAAAAAGAATAGTTAGCACATTTGTTTGTAAAGTAACAACCTTGACAGCTGTGCTGAATTAATGTTTGTGTTTGTCGTGACAATTAAGCATACTACTCTGAAACATTTGTTGCTTATTGTATAATGTTTCACACACTATTCTTTAAAAAATAGTGGGCAGTATGCACTGTGTACTGGGCAGCAAGCAGTAAGCAAGTATGCCATTTCGAACACAGCCTTTGTTTTTTGTTTTTGTCCATCCATGAACACTTCAAAATCTGGGCTGAAGCAGTAGGACATCCGGGGATTTCTTGCTTACTCTTTTATGAATACTTAAGTTTATGACAGAGGAGGAAAGAGTATGAAAATATTCTACTCAAGTAAAAGTACCATTACCTTAATTAAATTTTACAGTCTAAAAATCTACTCAAGTAAAAGTAGCTCATTTAAAATGTACTCAGAGTAAAAATTACTTAGTTACTTTTTAACAGTGGGAGGGATGCAAAAATGGGATAAGCCAAGGGTGCCACAGCCCTACCACAGTATAAATATCAGCTGGATCAGCTGTGTTTAATTAGGGTTATATCTATATTAATCTAATCATTTAGGCTTATTTGAGAACTACATGGTATGTGTGTTGGAGCAGGGTTGGAACTAAACTCTGCAGGTCTGACACCCCTGGGATAGGCCTATAAATCTCAAATTAGTTGTTTTTAATTAAAGGAATCAGTTATTTAGATTAATAAGACATTTGTGCTGTTACCAGGCAAATTAAATCAGTATCAACAAAATTCATCTTTGCAATGCAGAGGAAATACAGAAGCTTCATCTGAAGTGCCATTTAGACGTATTTACACACTGTTTAATGCAGGACATGAATGCATTTAACCTGCAGTAACAAATGCAGAAATAATGTTTTGATATATAAGACATAAAATGTTGAATACTCATTTTTTAAATATATATATATATAAATAAAAATATACTTTAAATGGGAAATTAAAACCGCCAAGTCACTGTTCATACATGAGTCATTGCGACTGAACCGATTCATTTAAACAGTTGATTCATTCAAGAACGAAACACCCTCATGCTGCTCAGAGACGCAAAACAGTGCTGTGGCTGTGTTTGGGATTAATTTTGTTGTCGAAATAGAGCAAAAACAGGCAATATGGTGTCTAAAAGGCAAGTCTCTTAATTAACTCCTTGTTTATTGAACTGTTGTTTTAAAAAAAATCTATACGTAATCATGCTGATTTTTGGACGACACTCTTCGTGTGATATTGATTTACTATATGAAATGATATAAATATACGTTTTCTGCCCCTATATCTTCAGTTTTGTGATATTTTAAATGCATTTTAACAGACTGAATCACGCAGTGAAAGAACACACTTTAATGCGCGCGCACACTAGCAGGTAGTCTAATCTTCACGGCACTCTGTAGTGTTTGGTTTGGTTTTTGGATAAATACTGATAATGTCAAATCGCACATTGTTAAAACAACAATTACGATATTATCGCAGACGATATCGCACACCGTGCACCACTGTCTTTTTGGCTAATTTGTGTAAAACCTTTTGCTAAACTGCCAAAGCTTCATTTTAACCACCAATGCAACGATGCAAGTATTTAGTTTAGCTCTACATGCTTGTGAAGGGGTGATGTCAAGATTTTATAATCTGCTAGTTTGGTCTCCCTAGACAAACACAGTTTACATTGCATAATCGAGCATAAATATGGCCAAGGGTTCACTTCATTTCCTTCGAGTTCAACTTCAGCAGAATACGACGGGGTTTGGTTTTCAGCTGGGTCTGCATCATTCTTGTGATTTTTATTTACTATGTATATATTTATGATTAATATAAATGATTAATTAATAAATATGGGTCTAACATTAATTATAATCCATTAATTCATCTAATCATGTCTAAAAATCTAAATTCATTCAACATTACAGTATAATTGAAAGACATTATTTTTTACATTTAATAGGCTCTGGAATATATAACAACTTTTAATTTAAGCAATTTTAAAACAATCTTGAATGAACCGATTTGTTCAAACCGCCGAACGAGTCATTGAATCATTCATTGAATCATTCGTTGAACAGTTTTGTTCAAAATCAAAGACTCGTTGAAAATTCAGAACCGAATTCAAACGCTGCTGCGGCGGTTGTGCTCTATCTTTGTTTGGAAAACAGACAGATTAACTGACAATATTGTGTCTAAAATGTAAGTTACTCGATATTAACTTGGTGTTAACGGCTGTATAAAAACAATCGTGCTGTGTCCTTGCTTCATTAAGGAACGACGCAAGTTGTCATTGATGCTAGTTCTTGCTAAGGTTAGTTCATTATGTTATTAGTAATAACGGAGGCTTTGGATAATTGTAAATAGCAACTGCAAACCCTGTGGGAGTGTGATTTTTACTTTAACTATGGACTTTTCTCCAAACAGGTTTTAATTTGCCGTCGTTCAGCAAACTGTCCCGTCCTAATCTCAGGCCATTGGTTGAAGAGTTTGACAGCAAACAAGCTGTGAGTGCCTTAAAAGAGATACTGCACCCCATGAAGAGTGTTGTCCTCCAAAACAATCCTACAGACACTTCATTTGGACCATTTTGATGGGTGCTTTGGTGATATCACATTATTTACAGAGGTCTTCACTCTTACATGCACTAGCTGTACTGTTCTCTCTTGCAAGAGTCATTTCTTGTAGGGTTGTCTTATTAATTTTCCATAAGGTTTTTTTTACATCAGCTAGGAGAAACTGCTCTGTTTTTTATATGACCGGTTTAAGTTGCTCTGAGCAGCCTAATAAAACTTTTCATGAGATGTAAATACTATTTCACAGCACTTTTGCCGTCATGTTGATGTCTTGTAAAGTATGAGCTTTATAATGCATTTTGTATTATTCTTATTCACTCTTTTGCAGGCTTTGCAGTGGAAAATTGAAGAAATGTTAGAATTACAAATAATCAAGGTAGAGCAACCAGTGTTATTTTAGTATTTTGCATTGGTTTTTAAATTAGTATAGTTCGAACTTGAATTAGTTTAATTGAAAGTTGATTTTAAAGTGATTTTGCTGGGTTTTATTTATTTATTTATTTTAATTGTTTTAAATATATATGTGTGTTTAAATAATATAATATTTTATGTATCTTTTCCCCCAGTTTCACTTATTTTAGTACATCAAGTTAAATAAAATGAGAAATGTTGTCTTGGGCAACTGCTTGTTAAAGTTGACCTTATTTCAAGTATAAAAAAATAAATAAAAAGTTTGTAAATAAGTAAAGTTTTAAAAGTAAAAATATATTTTTTAAATAGTTTTAGTTAATAATACTGGAATGTGAAATGTAACGCTGTTAATTGTTAAAAAAAAAGACTGGGTGATATTTTCAAAACAATTTTTACAGTAGATTTCAGTTTTTGCACTGAAGTGGCTTAATTTTTTTCCTCTAGTCAGGTTAAGTCATGTTTTCACATCTTTGTCGTACTGATAGCTAGTAAAAAGGTACTTCATCAGTAGTGCAGCACAATATTGGTTTATTTGTAATACTTCAATTATTTATCAAATTTGGGGTCCTTGGAAAGGTGTTTGGAAAATCTCTGATCCAGACATACCTAATTTGACTCATAACTCTGTTCTGTTAATATCAACTCTAAACTTTGAATCGGTTTTCACGTATTCATTTACAAATGCATTACATGTATTTGTCTCCACCCAGTCTCCACTTTCAAAACGTCATAGTGTCACCAGAGATACTCTAATCTTTCTTATTTTGTATCTTTTTCAAAAAAAAAATTGTAGTGTGTGGAAATAATAATAAAAAAGCTGACAGAAGAGCTTTTTTTTAGTTGCATACACAAACACACACTCTCGGTTTTGTCAGATTGAAGATCCAGGATGTCTGTGGGCTCGAGTTCTGAAAGGACCAGGCATTCAGCCGGACAGTCCCGAGGAATATGAGAACCTGAGAGTGAAAATGAACCTCTTCTACCATGAGGTCGACCTGGATGTGCAGACGCTAAAGCCTTCTGAACTGAAGGAGGGGCTGGTCTGTCATTTCAATATATGGATAAGAATTAATAATAGTAACTTCACGTGAAATTTTTGGGGGGTAGTTGACATGAAATGCATGTAAGAGTTAGATTTTTTTCCTGCTACTCTAGTTGAGGCACAACTAAATGAACTTCCTATGACTTAAAATGCTCTCCCTGATTATGTAATGAAGGAAAACACTTGATTTAAAAACGTGCATTCACATAAATATTCAACTAAAATGTTGATAGTTCATTTAAAAAGTGTTTTGAGTGAGTATGTTGACTCTGAGTTTGTAGCTTTGAATATTGCCTTTGCTTTCCGATGATTGGTGCTGTATGTTTTCCTGTCTCCTCTCTCAGGTGTGTGTGGTGTTCAGCCTGGCTCTGAAGAGTTGGTGTCGAGCTGTAGTTGAGTCTGTCTTTCAGGGGACGGTGGACACGCAGGCCTGGTGCTTGTTAGTAGATCACGGAGATCGAATCATCGTCGGAGCAGAGGAGTACGAGACATTTTGTAGTTCATATCTGATAAAGCACAGCTGACACAGATCTGTTTCTATCTGTACTCTTCATAATCCATAAATGAATTTCCTCTCAGGGTGCGAACTCCTCTAGAGAAGTTCCTGCAGCTTCCTTTCAGAGTGAGGCACTTCAAACTGGCAGGAATTCGTCCGATGACACTTCAGGTGCCCATTTCAGAAAACACAGCAGAGCTTGTGTAAGTCATTTCTCCTGAAGAAACCCTTTGGCATCACTGTTCATCTCGTTCATGCATTTTGAGCCACTGTTTGTATGTTTCTCAATCTCAGTCCATCTTCAACATGGGACAGCTCTGCCACAAAATACCTGCACAATCTATTACAAGGTAAAAGTGTGCTTTAGTTATTCCAGCTCATGCTGTGAGTATTTAATGATTTTTGAGGCTCCGTTTTGTTTTAGTGTCGACTCTGGTTGAAGCCGTTCTGTGTGAAACGCAAGCAGACTGCTCTGCAATTGAGCTCTACGTGACTATCAATAATACAAAGGTAAAATAAGTTCACATTACATTATTTTTCCATCCTCAAAACACAAAGTTGTCCTGAACAGGATTTTGAACAAGTGAGATGGACTGCAGGTGTTTTAGGTTAAATGTTATGTGGCAATTCACTGTCTTTGTGTAGCTCTGTGTGAACCATGAGCTCGTGGCGAAGAAGTTTGCCTGTTTCATGAAAGAGAAGTCCAGTGCGTTGGAAGGGAACAGGAATGGAGATCGTGCTCCTATCAGCCTGGCGTGGGACATCTACTCCAGCCCTCACCAGCTCTTAGAAATGAAAGGATGCTGTCCTGTCAAACCTCCACCATTCTCCGTTCTCACCAGAAAAGAGCAGAAAGATGATCCTCAGACAGGTCATGCTAATGAATGAATCAAGATATACAAGGGTTGGACAAAATAATGTGAACATCAATTATTATAGGGGTTAATATCACTTTAAAGGAGTGGTTGACTGGTTTTATTCTAGGCTTGATTGTGTTTATGGGGTGCAGTCTAACATGTGTTAATACATAAATACATAAAAAAACACATTACTTTTCACATAGTTTACCTTTATTTCACACCGCTCTGTCCCTTCTCCTATAAACGCGCTGATCATTTCCTACTTTTATGAAGCCCCTCCCTCATAAATACGCAATGGGCTCAGATTGGTTAGCTGGCTCAGTGTGTTGTGATTGGCTAAACCGCCTCTACTGCGTGTCTGAATGTCCCGCCCCTCAGCTCAGCAGCATGTGGTCCGGTTGTATTGTAAACAATGGCGTCGTATATAATACTCATCAATTTGAGCCCCATTGAGACGCAGAGGATATTAGTGAAGAGGATCGCGCAGAACCTGTGCAAGCACGGCTTTTAATGGTATGTTTGTTTTTTTTGTTGTCTCATACTTTTAGATACGCTGTTATTTGTTACTGCTTCTGTTAGCTTTTAATATATGGTTTTATCCCGATTGAAACTTTAATACAGTACTGCAACCACACGTATAACGGCAACCGCACGTGTCCATGTGAAAATAAGTGTACAGGTCCTTCTCAAAAAATTAGCATATTGTGATAAAGTTCATTATTTTCTGTAATGTACTGATAAACATTAGACTTTCATATATTTTAGATTCATTACAACACAACTGAAGTAGTTCAAGCCTTTTATTGTTTTAATATTGATGATTTTGGCATACAGCTCATGAAAACCCAAAATTCCTATCTCAAAAAATTAGCATATTTCATCCGACCAATAAAAGAATGGCCATTATGTTCATTTATGCACTCAATACTTGGTCGGGAATCCTTTTGCAGAAATGACTGCTTCAATGCGGCGTGGCATGGAGGCAATCAGCCTGTGGCACTGCTGAGGTGTTATGGAGGCCCAGGATGCTTCGATAGCGGCCTTAAGCTCATCCAGAGTGTTGGGTCTTGCGTCTCTCAACTTTCTCTTCACAATATCCCACAGATTCTCTATGGGGTTCAGGTCAGGAGAGTTGGCAGGCCAATTGAGCACAGTAATACCATGGTCAGTAAACCATTTACCAGTGGTTTTGGCACTGTGAGCAGGTGCCAGGTCGTGCTGAAAAATGAAATCTTCATCTCCATAAAGCTTTTCAGCAGATGGAAGCATGAAGTGCTCCAAAATCTCCTGATAGCTAGCTGCATTGACCCTGCCCTTGATAAAACACAGTGGACCAACACCAGCAGCTGACATGGCACCCCAGACCATCACTGACTGTGGGTACTTGACACTGGACTTCAGGCATTTTGGCATTTCCCTCTCCCCAGTCTTCCTCCAGACTCTGGCACCTTGATTTCCGAATGACATGCAAAATTTGCTTTCATCCGAAAAAAGTACTTTGGACCACTGAGCAACAGTCCAGTGCTGCTTCTCTGTAGCCCAGGTCAGGCGCTTCTGCCGCTGTTTCTGGTTCAAAAGTGGCTTGACCTGGGGAATGCGGCACCTGTAGCCCATTTCCTGCACACGCCTGTACACGGTGGCTCTGGATGTTTCTACTCCAGACTCAGTCCACTGCTTCCGCAGGTCCCCCAAGGTCTGGAATCGGTCCTTCTCCACAATCTTCCTCAGGGTCCGGTCACCTCTTCTCGTTGTGCTGCGTTTTCTGCCACACTTTTTCCTTCCCACAGACTTCCCACTGAGGTGCCTTGATACAGCACTCTGGGAACAGCCTATTCGTTCAGAAATTTCTTTCTGTGTCTTACCCTCTTGCTTGAGGGTGTCAATGATGGCCTTCTGGACAGCAGTCTTACCCATGATTGCGGTTTTGAGTAATGAACCAGGCTGGGAGTTTTTAAAAGCCTCAGGAATCTTTTGCAGGTGTTTAGAGTTAATTAGTTGATTCAGATGATTAGGTTAATAGCTCGTTTAGAGAACCTTTTCATGATATGCTAATTTTTTGAGATAGGAATTTTGGGTTTTCATGAGCTGTATGCCAAAATCATCAATATTAAAACAATAAAAGGCTTGAACTACTTCAGTTGTGTTGTAATGAATCTAAAATATATGAAAGTCTAATGTTTATCAGTACATTACAGAAAATAATGAACTTTATCACAATATGCTAATTTTTTGAGAAGGACCTGTATAAGTGGAACAGTTTATTGTTGGAGCTTAGCTGATGATCTGAATGAGAGCGAGAGAGAGATGCAGAGCAGGGGAGGCGAGGAACAGGATGCTGTAAAATATTGATTTTGAAACTTGTGAATACATTAGAATCGTTAGAAGATAGAATTGCAATTCATATATGAATAGATTTTTACATGCACCCCTAGTTTTCTCTTCGTCTTCTCTAAAGCAGCGTAGCATACCCCTTTTCTGCATATTCCTGGGGGCGGGGTTTATCTGGGTGTGTGACGTAATAAACCCGGGAAGTAGCTCGTTGTAGTCCCTACGAGCCGTTTTTGTAGGCATTAAACTGCCAGAATTTTAAAAGACGATATCTTTGTTTGCATTGAATTTTCAGCTTCGTAACTTTGCATATATTGTTTATGCTCAAACAGCAACATTTCACACTAACAAATGTTAAAAAAGTGAAATCGCAATCAACCACCCCTTTAATGTGTCTCTGTGTTAGGGTTGTGTCGATGAGGACATTTTCTCACAGGTTAGTTGAGGGGTTAGTTCGTTTGAGTTTTTCCTCGCTTTCCTTCGCTTTTAAATAGCTTGTAAAAGCGCGGTGCGCTTTTTACTTTCACTTTCAAATTATTGACAATTTAGCATCAATTGCTTGAATTCAATTCAACCAACAACAAAATGCAATGTTAAACTTACTTAGCCTATATATTAATCATAGAATTTTTGTAACAAAACTAATAAAAATACACCATGCTATAGACTATGCCTAATATAAAATTACAAATACCTAAATTTTTAATAGGTATACAAAACTAAAAATCAGCAAACACTGTGGAACCAAATAAATAAGAAACATAGAACGTTTATTAACAAAACGATTAAGAAAACTTAAGAGGCAGGGAATACACCTTGATGTAACAAAATAAAATAAATTTTACAAATTTTAAAGTAAAAATTTGCAAACACTCTAGGACAAAATAAATAAGGAATTAATGTTTTAAAAAAACTTCCAAAATCACCTTAGATAAACGGGGAAAAAAGACAACCGGCTTTTCAAATATTGGCACTTTTGCATTTAGTTTCGAAACCAAATCTTCCATCTCGTCTGTCTCACCTCACGCTTCTTGTTAGTCAGCTCATGATAAATGAAATCTGACTTCTGCTCCTGATCCATGATGCCACTGAGCAGCTGTGTTTTTTTATTTGTTTTTTTTTATTTAATAGTAGTGGCTGTTCTCTAACTGAACTAAATTATTTTTATTACTATAAAAAAAATCTAAATGACAGTGGGGGGCGGTGCCGCGGTGGGCAAGTGATGTAATGGATTTGCGACTTAACACCATCAACACAGACCATCACACCAAGCCTACTGTGTGTATTACAAAATAGATACAAATAGACATTTTAAAAAATATTCTATAATAATATCCTGGTTTTTTTCCTTTTTTTTTTTTGTTAATTTGTGTATTGTTTTGTGTATATAATATTTGGTCGAGTCCCATTCAGTTTTCTTTAATATTTGTGAATTTTATATATGTAAAATTATATTATATAGTTGGTCTAGTCCTGTTCACTGTACATAAATTGTAATTGAATTACAAAATACGGCAACTATATCTCACATTAGTATTTGCTGAGCAATGCTGGGAGATATTACATTATTGTGGCAGATGAAAACAAAAAATCTTTTTTTTTTTTTTTTTTTTTTTTTAAGATAACTAGTCACGTTAAATTTACTTTGTTTCTCATCCAGAAATTTGTCATCTAGGGAAGCAGAAACCACAAGTGTCAGAGGAAGAAGACATGCTATCTCAGGTTAACCCTCGAGTCTCTAAACTGCGCCGCAATGCTGGAATGGATACTGTAAGTGTGTGTTGACAGTGGTATGGCAGTGTGTGTGTCTGCCAGTTTAACGTATTTCTGTGGTTTGATTCAGATTGGCAGAGGATGGCGGATCAGAGCCGAGGCCACTGACATCTTCACAGATGAACGCTGTGGTCAGACTAACATACACAAGCCTCAGTAAGATTTTCATCTGAACCTCGTCCCTCCTGACCTAATAGCTCATTACTCGTATATAAGTCAGGTGTCAATGCAAACTGAAATATACAAAGTAATTCTGTTAACTTGCCAACAAAGTAGTTCAGTAAATAAGTAAAGTACTTTTTTTTCACAGATACATGAAGTTTAACACACTTTCACATTCAAAGCAGATTCCTCAAGTAAGTACTGATGTGTCTGTTAAAATGTAGTTTTGTAACTAATTATATTTATTTTTTTATCTTCTGAAATTGAAGTAGTTAGTACATGAATGAATAACGAATAGAAAATTAATTACTTTGAAATGAAACTCTTTAATATTTTTAGTCTTTTGAAGAGCAGCAGCACAATCCTGATCAAACGGACAATAACAGCATCGCTTCAACACCAGCAGCAAGTTCATCATCATGGTAGGACCAAACCGTTTTCAAACAAGAGCGTGTCTGATTGGCGTCTAGTGATTCTGAAACCAGCCTGATGATACAGGGCTTACTTGAGACCAATTGGTTATTCTGCAACCCACCTAATTCATGTGAAAATATGGTTTTGCTTGTGTTTGTGTGTCTTTATAGCGCAAGCGATTCCTCAGAAGAGCAGAAAGTGGCAGCTCCCTACCAAGAACCCAGTCTTGAAGATCAACTGGCCTCTTCTAGGTAGGTTTTACATTACCTCTAAACTTCTATTGCCCCTTGGGGCTAAAACATCTGTCAATCATATTCATTTAATCTAATTTACTTCATATTTTATTTTATTTAACTGTGGACAGACTTATGCAGTTTCTGAACCCTGATCCACTCAATCCAGACCAAGAGTCGCTTGATGCCAAAGTAAGAGCTTAATTGTTTGTTTTCTGTGTTTTATAATTTCTTAGATTTCATATGTATTCTGGTATTTAATCTTGCTTGTTTGGTTTCAAAGGTTGTACGCTGTGACCCGGGTCACTCGGGAGTTTTAGTGCATGCCGCCCTTCGTGTTGAACCCTGCAGTAACCTGACACGTGCACCCATCAGTGAGCAATTCAGAAAGGTCAATCAGCATCCCTTTATAAAGTTCATATTAGAACATTCACTGCATTATTTAGCATTTTCCAGTATTTGACCCATTTCTACTGCAAAGTGTTATGGGAAGTGAGTCCAACTTAATTAACTTCCTACTGTGAGTGTACAAAAATGGAAGAATGGGAGTTATACAGTGCCCTCCACTAATATTGGCACCCTTTGGTAAATATGAGCAATGGTGGCAGTGGAAATAAATCTGCATTGTTTATCCTTTTGATCTTTCATTCAAAAAATTCACAAAATTCTAACCTATCATTGAAGTAAAACAATTGAAGGTGGGGGGAAATCTCATTGTGAAATAAATGCTTTCTCTATGTTGGCCATAATTATTGGCACCCAATTATTGCAACATCCTTTTCCCAAGATAGCAGAGTTTTCTCCTATAATGCCTGGAGAGTTTTGTGAATACCTGATAAGAAATCAGAGACCATTTCTTCATACAGAGTCTCTCCAGAGCCTTCAGATTCACAGCTCCATGTTGGTTCTTCTCTTCAGTTCACATCACTCATTTTCTATTGGATTCAGGGCAGAGGACTGGGACGGCCAAGCTTCATTTTGTACTCCGTGACCCATTGTGTTGATTTTGATGCTTGTTTTGGATTGTTGTTCTGATGGAAGATCCAAACTCGGCCCATTATAAGATTTCTAACAGAGGCAGTCAGGTTTAGATTTTTTTTGTTGATATTTGATAGAATCCATGATGCATGAGCATGGGGTACTTTTTATCCCTGTTTATACTAAACCCTTTTGGTGGGTTTGCTGCCAAAAAGCTTTTATTTATGTATTTTAAAGTTTCATCTGACCATAGAAGCCAGTGCTATTTGAAGTTCCAATCGTGTCTGATAACTGAATTTGCTGGAGTTTGTTTTTGGATGAGCGAGGAGAACTTTTCTTGAAACCTTCCCAAACAACATGTGGTGATGTAGGGGATGTTTTTTTGTTGTTGTTTGTTTAGGCTTTCTGACCACAAGACTCAACTAATCTCTGCATTTCTCCAGCCGTGGTCCTTGGAGAGTCTTTGCCCACTCAAACTCTCCTTCTCACCGTGCATTAGGATGATATAGAATGACAGGTCCTCTTCCAGGCAGATTTGTAACATCTTTAGTGGATTGAAACCTCTTAATTATTACCCTGATGGTGGAAATGGGGATTTTCAATGCTTTAACACTCTTCTTACTTTCTATTTTGTGATGCTCAACAATCTGCTCATCAGAACTATATTCTTAGGTGTTACTCCTTGTGATGGATGAGTAAGGGAATTAGGCCATATTTCTAATCCTGTCGAACAGGAAGTCATGGCTGGACAATTTCAGTCACACTGGTGTGCTAAAAAATTTAAATATGAATGGGAATATACTTCAGAGATATTTTACTCTAGGGATGCCCCGAAATGAAAATTCTTGGCCGAAGCCAAACAAAATTAAACATGGGGCCTAAGGCCGAATACTGAACACGGTTTTTCACGTTTATTCCCTCTTGTATTTTGCCAATATTTTTTCATCATTTCATAAATGAAATACCCCAATTTTGCTTTTTACTGTTTTGTCTTGCTTTTCAAAAGGAAAAAATCAATTACAAAACAACAATTTTAAAAATATTTACTTTGCACTGAACATTTTTTACATTCTGGCAGACATTATACCAACAAAGCACAATATAACAAAATTAATAAGTTAGTAAAAAAAAACTTTTTTTTTCTTTTTGGTAATTTGAGACCCCCTTCTTGAATCAGGCATGTATTTTTTACTGTACAAATAAATACAGCCTTGCAGAGCAGAAGAGAATTCTTTTGAACCATTAGAAAATATTTCAGAACCCACAGATAGATACAAATCTATTACAGATTTGAACACTGTGAATGTTATAATAAATGTATTAAAATAGCTGTTGTAATTATTAATATCATTATTATTGTCTTTTTTAAATTTAATTTTACAGAACAACAGTAAAATTACAATACTAACATTTTATGAAATGGTGGAAACCCCCAGGAAGACCTCAGTGATTCTTTTTGTTGACAACAGCAGATTTCTAAATGATTTTCATTATGAATTTGGGAAGATGTTTGTTGCACGTATAACATTGTCACATGCCTTGTAAAAATTCATAAAAATGTAACTGACGTGTAACTTTGGACTTTAAACTCTGGCGCCGCGAGCTCGTGCAGCGCTGTTTGAATACAATACATGCTGCGAGCATTAAAAAAACATTCTGCAGTTTCTTTACTAATTGTTTAAGGCCATGTCACGATTTCATTCATCATACAGTAACCAGCAACAACCACCCTTCCTGGTGGTTTCTGTTGCTATCAGTGCTTGTAATGAATTTTGCGTCTTTCTCGGACAGATTTAAATGCTTCCACACCGCAGACGTGTTTGCTGCATGAGTGCACGCCTCTATGTGAACACGTCACGTCATTGTTCGGTACAATTTATTCTGTCTTTTCACGTTTTCGGCCAAACACCAAAACAATTTCGGTCGCCGAACATTCGGTGCATCCCTGTTTACTCAGAAGAATTTCTAGGGGTGCCAATAATTGTGGCCAACATGCATTGGAGAAAAACATTTATTTCATCATGAGATTTTCTCCCCACTTTCAATTGTTTTCCTTCAATGAAAGGTTAGAATTTTGAATTTTTTTGAAAGAAAGATAAAAAAGATCAACGATACAGATTTATTTTCACAGCCGCCTTTGCTCATATTTATCAAGGGTGTCAATATTAGTGGAGGGCACTGTAATTGCACAGATGTAATGATTTTAATATAAGATCATTTACCTGTTGGATTTGACTAGGTTATGTTTTTATGTTTTAGTTCCTGTTGTGGAGGAAGTATAATGGACCGAATGTAGCAGAGAGTTACTGCTGGCCTGCTGTGGCACGCGGTTTTGATACTGTACTGGTGTCACACAGTGGAGACAATCCTCTGTCCTACATTCCTCCTCTGCTGATGCTGTTACAGACGGTTTCTGTCGTCTCCAGACTCGCTGCTCGCACCGGGGTGAGATTCACTGCTCTGTTATAGATAAGAGAATACAGTTGCACGTCAAATAGTCACTGTGGCAACCTGTTATTACAATCAGTCTTGGGTGATCCAATCACAAGTGGAGACTGCACTAAAAACACAGTGCCTTTGCACAGTGGACAGTGCATTTGTATCACATTTGAATACAACATTGATGCCAAAACAAGAATTTAATTTAATTTTTTCTATACTTTATATGCCTTGAAGAAAATGATTGTATAGTTTGTTTATAAATGCAGAGGACTTCATAGAACATCTCTCATATGGTACAGCTCCACTGCTGAGCTCAGTGGGACCCATGGTGCAGCTCCATGTTTGGTTCTGGTGGGCCCTGTGGTGCAGCTCCATCTGCCGATGGTGCTCCACCTTTGAGCTTAGTGGGCCATATAGTGCAGCTCCCTCTACCATCAGTCTTGGGTGATCTAAGTACAAGTTAACACTTCACTAAATTCACATGTTAAAGGTGGCCAATGCATCTTATTTAGTCACTCAAACCACTTTTTTGGTCTAGTTTGGTCTAAAACATTTGGAAAAGCCCATAAATGTGCACAAAAGTAGAAAATATATGGCATGGTGCAGGTCCTCATCTGGGATTACTGGTCCCTATGGTGCAGCTTCATACAGTGGGTACAGAAAGTATTCAGACCCCCTTAAATTTTTCACTTTTTGTTGTATTGCAGCCATTTGCTAAAATCATTTAAGTTCATTTTTTTTCCTCATTAATGTACACACAGCACCCCATATTAACAGAAAAACACAGAATTGTTGACATTTTTGCAGATTTATTAAAAAAGAAAAACTGAAATATCACATGGTCCTAAGTATTCAGACCCTTTGCTGTGACACTCATATTTAACTCAGGTGCTGTCCATTTCTTCGGATCATCCTTGAGATGGTTCTACACCTTCATTTGAGTCCAGTTGTGTTTGATTATACTGACTGGACTTGATTAGGAAAGCCACACACCTGTCTATATAGGACCTTACCGCTCACAGTGCATGTCAGAGCAAATGAGAATCATGAGGTCAAAGGAACTGCCTGAAGAGCTCAGAGACAGAATTGTGGCAAGGCACAGATCTGGCCAAGGTTACAAAAAAAATTCTGCTGTACTTAAGGTTCCTAAGAGCACAGTGGCATCCATAATCCTTAAATGGATAACGTTTGGGACGACCAGAACCCTTCCTAGAGCTGGCCGTCCGGCCAAACTGAGCTATCGGGGGAGAAGAGCCTTGGTGAGAGAGGTAAAGAAGAACCCAAAGATCACTGTGGCTGAGCTCCAGAGATGCAGTCGGGAGATGGGAGAAAGTTGTAGAAAGTCAAACATCACTGCAGCCCTCCACCAGTCGGGGCTTTATGGCAGAGTGGCCCAACGGAAGCCTCTCCTCAGTGCAAGACACAAAAAAACACCTGAAGGACCACAAGATGGTGAGAAATAAGATTATCTGGTCTGATGAGACCAAGATAGAACTTTTTGGCCTTAATTCTAAGCGGTGGGTGGAGAAAACCAGGCACTGCTCATCACCTGTCCAATGCAGTCCCAACAGTGAAGCATGGTGGTGGCAGCATCATGCTGTGGGGGTGTTTTTCAGCTGCAGGGACAGGACGACTGGTTGCAATCGAAGGAAAGATGAATGCGGCCAAGTACAGGGATATCCTGGACGAAAACCTTCTCCAGAGTGCTCAGGACCTCAGACTGGGCCGAAGGTTTACCTTCCAACAAGACAATGACCCTAAGCACACAGCTAAAATAACGAAGGAGAGGCTTCACAACAACTCCGTGACTGTTCTTGAATGGCCCAGCCAGAGCCCTGACTTAAACCCAATTGAGCATCTCCGGAGAGACCTAAAAATGGCTGTCCACCAACGTTTACCATCCAACCTGACAGAACTGGAGAGGATCTGCAAGGAGGAATGGCAGAGGATCCCCAAATCCAGGTGTGAAAAACTTGTTGCATCTTTCCCAAAAAGACTCATGGCTGTATTAGATCAAAAGGGTGCTTCTACTAAATACTGAGCAAAGGGTCTGAATACTTAGGACCATGTGATATTTCAGTTTTTCTTTTTTAATAAATCTGCAAAAATGTCAACAATTCTGTGTTTTTCTGTCAATATGGGGTGCTGTGTGTACATTAATGAGAAAAAAAAAAAAAGAACTTAAATGATTTCAGCAAATGGCTGCAATATAACAAAGAGTGAAAAATTTAAGGGGGTCTGAATACTTTCCGTACCCACTGTACAGGCTTGGTGAGTCATATGGTGCAACTCCACCTCTGGGCTCCACCATCAGTCTTGGGTGATCCAAACGAATAACATTGAATGATGCCAAAATGAGGGTTTTAATTTTGGTATGATATTTTGGACTTGATATGGTTTGGGAAGAAAATAAGTTTGAAAAAGCGTACTGTATATGCACAAAAGTTCATAGATCATCTCTGATATGGTGCAGCTCCACCTTACTTTTAATGATCTAATCCCAGTTTTGCTGCTACTTCTTGAGTTTCTCTTTGTCTGCAGCCCATAGCAGTGATCCTGTGTCCGGGTTGGGAGAAAGTTCAGATGGTGCTGGAGCTCCTGGAGGACAGTAAAGCAACTTACAGCCTCCATCCCACCAGTGTGCTGCTGGGTGTGGACCAGGAAGAGCCCAAAAAGTTAAAGATCCAGAGGAACTGTAAGTTTTTATCTGCAATAGAAGAGATGTCGATTGTGGAGAGTTTCATATGAATCTGGACCAAAACCAAAGCTTGCTTTGTTGCTGTCTTTCTTTGTGATGTTAATAAAGGTCAGTTGCTGGTAACAACACCATTTACAATGATGAGGCTGCTGGATGCTCAGTGCTTCCTCTTCCTGAGACTGTGTCATCTGGTGCTGGATGAAGCTGATGTCCTTTATTCGCAAGCACCTGAGCAGGTGACACGAGAGAAGAGAAGAGCACATTTTTAGCAGTTGATACATACTCAAATTAGTTTTGACCAGTGTTTTTGTGCTTTACCTCTCTGTGAAGATGTCAGTTATCCTGAAGCACTTCCAGAAGGTGGTCTCTGGAGAGGAGAGGTCCATGTGCCCCAGGCAGATCATCGCAGTGGGCAGCCGCTGGAGCGCTGGGATAGAGGCTCTGGTCAGAGAACACATGATTTACCCCTCCATCATCATAACCGTGATGGAGGAGGCAGCTCTGTACGGCAGGGTACATCAGGTCAGTCTTCATAATCTCAGTTATTTCTCTACCGCCCTCTTTGAGCTCTGACATTTAGTCTGTGTTTCACATTCAGAGGGTTCAGCTGTGTCTGGACTGCGATAAGATCTCCGTTCTGCTGGGATCGCTAGACTTCCACCCGCCCAAACCCCAGAAAACCCTCATCATTACCAACTCTGCTGAGGAGACCGAGCATGTGTATAAGGTACGGAATTCCACCAATCACAGTGAAGGATGAGTAATGATCCACCAATCAGATTTAAGAATGTAATCATCCCTCTGTGGTGAAGATGATCTAAATTTCGCTTTGATGCATAACATTACAGAATGGTTTAACGAGAGGTTGTGCATTTTCTACTGGCAGTTAATATGTTTGCTAGTTGAAATTATGGCAGCATTTTGAACCACTGTCTGATGGATTTTACTGTAATGCACATCTGTCATTCAGGCTGTGGTCAACACTGCTGTGTTCACACTGAAAGCTCATGAAGATGTGACAGATCAGTTTGACTTTGTCATTGATCAGTGGAGAAAAGACATCGGCTGTGGAACGCAGGTCATTCTGGGTAAGTATTCGTAATGTGACATTTCAGCTGTCAAACTAAATGTCTTAAAGGGGTCATATGATGTTATTTTAAACTGAAACCACGCCGCCTTTCTTTGGGTGGCATTATGCAAATATTTTCACATTGTGATGTAGACATGTGGGGGCATGTTTGAATGAAGCGTTAGGAATTTCCTCCCAAAACAACCAAATGGGACTATATGCTAATAATAGGGAGCATTCAGTGTTACTCTCATTCCTCCTTCAGTTACCACCAACGACTGCCTTAAGGCTCTCGGGATCCGGGATGCTACGTGCGTGGTGCATTATGGGTTCCCCAGCTCCCCCAAGCTCTTCGGCAGCCGCTTGTTCTGCCTGTCAGAGAATTTCAGAAACCTTCCAGACATGGTACTTGCTTTGGTTGATCTTGTTTTATGCATTTGTTGCACGTGCATCTGTGTTATATATAAGAGAGTGTGACACAAGCTTTGCTTCGTAACATCCCACACAGGATCATGCCGAGAGCACCTCTCCTACAGCTCAGTCCGTGCTGCTGTTGTCGGAGCTGAACGCCCGTCACGTGTGTGGCGTCCTGCGGTACCTGAGGAGAACCGGCGCTCTTCTGCCTCCTGAGCTGCTACAGTTTGCTCTGGGCGTCCAGCAGGCCAAAGAGGAGCAGAAGACAGACAGACCCCTCTGCTCCTCGCTCAAGAGCTTCGGCTTCTGCAGGTCTCTGCTTCATTGTAGTACTTCCACCAGGCATTGATAGTGTTAAATGCAAGTAGTTATTTGTAAAGAAGTTATACATTATTTGTGACCCTGGACCACAAAACCAGTCTTAAGTCGTTGGGGTATATTTGTAGCAATAGCCAACAATACATTGTATGGGTCAAAATGATTGATTTTTTCTTTTATGCCAAAAATCATTAGTACATTAAGTAAAGATCATGTTCCATGAAGAAATTTTGTAATTTTTTTTACTGTAAATATATCAAAACTTAATTTGTGATGAGTAACTTAATTTGGACAACTTTAAAGGCAATTTTTCTCAGTATTTAGATTTTTTTGCACCCTCAGATTCCAGATTTTCAGCCAAATCATAAATCAATGGAAAGCTTATTTATTCAGTTTTCATATGATGTATAAATCTCAATTTGGAAAAAGTGACCTTTATGGTTTTGTGGTCCAGGGACACATTTGTAAATATGTGCTGCTAACTTGAAAATGTATTCTCACTCTTTACAGAGACAGCACAGTTTGTCCAGATAGACACATGATCAACAAATCCCTGGATCATCCAAGGCACCCTGACTCTGGGACTGTCATGGTTAGTTAAAAGAACTGGTAAAATATATGGTTTTGGGCTTTATGATTTCTAAGATGTGGAAAACATCTGGAATGCAGTCATTAAAAAGGAATCTGTTGAAAAATGTGGAATTTCAAGGATTTGGCAAGTTTTGGCTTAATACAGTATATCAATATTAGGGCTGTACAACTTCTCAAAATCAAATTGAGATTTGGGCTAGTATCTTTTTTTTTTTTTTTTGGTTATTTAAATATGAAGTCACCATTAAATGGGAATGTTCTGTATGTGTGAATGAATGAGTAATGAAATTTCGTCTTCTGACAGTAGTGGTGTTTTTCAGCTGTGAATATCTCAGTCAAGATTTTTTTTCATGCATGTTTTAATTTACAGTAAAACTACAATACAATAATCCTCTCCTATTAAGCACTTTATTTGACAAAAATACGGGTAAGGGAATTAAAAATGAATGGGTACTTTCTAGTTACTGTTTTATGCAACAGAATAGCTTTTCAAAATTTGTTCTTGCATGTTTGAGATCATCATCTTTTTCAGTAGCACTAAATATTAATTCTGGACCTTTTGATTGTCATGGTTTCCCTTCTACTAGTGGTTGATTAAATGTTTCTTTTGACTTTCAAAAGGTTTTGCCACTGTGCATAAAGTCAGCGAATGTGTACTCTGGCCGCATCGTGAGCCAGAAAGACGATGGCTATGAGACTCTCGCTGCTCAAATGAACACACACTACGCTATTGAGAGACGCTGTGCTGTGGAAGTGCTGAAGGGAGGATTGTATGCGGTTCAAGAGGAGAATATCTATAACCGGTAATGACTCAGATGCCCTCTAGTGGGACACTTTACATACGCATCATCATGGAAACCATTTATTTATGTTTTACATACAATACCTTTCAAATGTTTGGAAATTTTTTTTTTTTTTTTTTTTTTTTTTTTTTTTTTTTAGGAAAAGAACACTTGTATTCAGCGAGTATACAGCATTAAATTAAACAAAACATTTCTATTTCTAATAAGTGCTGTTCTTTTGAACATTTTATATTAAGCAAAGAATGCCAGAAAAATTATCAGATAGCACAACAGCACAACTGTTTTCAACATTGATAATAATAAATGTTTCTTCAGCAGCAAATTAGCATATTAGTATGATATCTGAAGGATCATGTGACACTGAAGACTTATAATGATGCAAAGAATTCAGCATTGTATCACAGGAAGAAATTACATTTCAAAATATATTTAAATAGTAAACAGTTACTTTAAAAATATTTCACATTATTACTGTTTTTACCGAATTAAAAAGCTGCAGCCTTGGTGAGCAAAACACACTTCTTTCAAAAACATTAAAAGTTTTCAGAGTCCAAACTTTTGAATGGTTATGTATGTAAATGAATGAATTACATGTCAATTGAAAATATAGGTTTATGGGAAATAATTGTTTGATTTGTATATCGGTTCTAGGGTACGTGTGATTGAAGTGCCAGAAAAAGGAAAGCAACTGTTCAGCAGCGTCACTGCCTGCTTCATAGATGAGGGCCGCACACAGGAAATGAAATCACACCAGCTGCTCCAACTTCCTCCTCGGTTTCAGGATTTGCCAGGCCAGGCTGTGGAGATCATCATGTGCAGAGTGCAGCCTGTCGATGGGGAGGTGGACTGGAACCCAAAGGTCTCAATAATACTGCTGTAAGAAAACATTCCTTCAGTTTGTACATAAACAATTGTTTTACAAAGAAAAATGTCTTTTCAGGTGACCAGAGCCATCAGTCAGAAGATCAAAGGGAAGCTGCATCAGGCCAGGGTTGTGATGAGTGTGGGAAATACTGTCTGGGTTGATCCTATGGTAGGTGGTTAAGATGTTTGTGTCACAGGCCTTACAAGGTTTTGCTGGTCCAGTCTGAATACATTCTAACGCTCTTTTCTGCATTTGTTTTCCTCACGCAGGTGCGCATGACACGTGTTCCTGGTCTGAAGACCTACATTAATGAGTATAATGTCCATGCTGAGATCTTGGCCTCAGGGTTTGGTGTCAATAATCCTCAGCACTTGGATCTGCTGAAGAGAGTTTTCCAGGGAGACGAGAACCCAAACACGCTCCAGCACTTGACAGATGACAGGTTTATTGCTATTGTTCAGATCAGTTCACAATAGAAAGGAATATAAATATACATTTTGTCAAGAAGATTAAACCTATTATTAGGTACATTAGGACTTTTTTCATTTCTTATTAGGTTTCATGATGAAATATTGAGGTCACATTTCACAATAGAAAGGAATAGAAATATATTTCCCTTTCAAAACGGTCTTTTACATTGCATTGAATTACGCTTAGGAGGGAAACTCTTCTTCCGAATAGTGAAGCTGGATTTATTAACATTTGCGCAGCAAACTGCCTATATAAGTAATCGCTGAATGCCATTTCATCAGAATCTTTCTCCTTCAGCGCGAAGATCATCTCCTCGCTGGACTACAAAGAGCAAAGAAGCTTGCTACTCTCTGAAGAAGAGCCCCAGCAAAGGAAAGACGCTCTCCTGCTCAGCACTTCTCCCCTGTGGCCATCCGGCGAAAATCCAGAGCTAATTTCTCCTAATGAAGCAAATTTCGTCAATGATTGCTTCAAAATGACGCGCCACGAATGTGCCACGTGCAGGGCACCCCTGCGTGAATCAGACGAGCACAGTGAGTGCGTCGCTTGCCTGGGCCATGCTCACGCTGAGGCAGCACTCACAGAGACGGCCTGCTCTCACTGCGAGAGCATGAGTCTCGCCTTGCTACGCTTGCGGTTCGTGGATCCCGCCCCTCGCGCGCTCCCGTTTCTCTCCTCCCAGGAGCCTCGGAGGAAGAAACGGCAGAGTCAAAAAGCTGAGCAGACGGGCTCGAGCAAGCTCATGCCCGTATGCCTTGCCTTTCCCGCAGCAGCATGATTCACCAGTGCTCTTCTCCCAAAAGGATCAGCCCCCTTGTCTGGAGTGAGCTGTATGGTCACCGTTACAGGATCTGAAGAGAATTCTGCCAATGACTCCATGTCAGTGGCGGCCTCTGACGCAGATTGCTCTGTGGAGCGCCCCGACTCCCTTCTGCCCACAACATCTGGTGGTGGTGTACAGCCCAGTGTGGATAGCGAGCTCATCCGCATTCTCACGAATGCCGTTGAAGAGCTCGGCTTGGAGTGGTCGGCCCCAGAAGAGCCCGTCTGCACCCACCTGGATGAACGCCTCCCGACAAAGCGCCGCCAACGAGCCCCCTGTCAGAGACCCGCATCATTCTTTCCAGAAGTTCATGCCGAACTCACCAAGTCGTGGCACGCCCCCTACTCGGCCCGCATCCACTCTTCTGTCTCCGCAGCCCTCACCTCCGTTGATGGCGTCGAGCAAAGGGGCTATGAGAAGCTCCCTCCTCTTGAAGAGGCCGTCGCTGCACACCTCTGCCCGGCCACAGCTGGAAAATCTGCCAAGGCTGTTCATCCGTCCAAGCCCTGCAGAACCACCTTAGCCCTAGCGGGAAGGGCCTATTCTGCAGCGGGACAGGCGAGCTCCGCGCTTCACACTATGGCGGCCCTCCAAGTTTTCCAGGCCAAACTCCTCCAAGCCATGGATGAGTCTGGCACAGATCCTACAACTTTCAGGAAGCTGCGCAGCGTAAATGACATGGCCCTGCGTGCCACAAAGACCACAGCCCAGACGATCGGTAGGTCAATGGTCAGTTTGGTGGTGCTTGAGCGCCACCTCTGGTTAAACCTGACAGAGATCAAGAACGCCGACAGGACTGCCTTCCTCGACTCCCCAGTCTCCACGACCGGGCTGTTTGGACCCGCTGTTGATGGTTTTGTAGAACGCTTCACTGCAGCTCAGAAGTCATCACAAGCCATGCACCACTTCTCGACTAAGTGCTCCAGCCACAAGGCTCTGTCAACTCAACAGCACGTGAAGTCTGCTCTGTCCAAGCCCGAACCTGAGCTCCGACAGCACCCTCAGCCTACCAAGCGGTACCCCTTAACCAAGCGCCAGGGCCCCCGCCCCAAAGGGACGTTGGGCCCTGAGCCGCAGAAGTCGTTTTGATCTGTCAGGAGAGAAGAGGAGATGGCTAAGTCCCACTGAGGCCGGACTTCCCTCAAAGAAGTCTCACATTTGCCTTCCATTCCCCCATTCAGCTTTAGGTGTTGGAGGCTTTGTTCACTGTCAACACTGAGCCCATCCCATTCACTTTGCATGTGCCCAAGCATACCACCACTGGGATAGCGGACCCACGGGCTATAAAGAGCACTTCTCTTCGATACATTGTGATGGTCAGTTCCCTGCCTCTGTGTAGAAACCTGCCATCTTAAAAACTTCTTCCCCTTCCCACCCAGCTGGAGACTTGGAAAGCCATCCCGGGCACGTCAGGTTGGGTTCTACAAACTATAGAACGAGGCTCCCTTCTTCAGGGGTATGGTCCAAACTTCGTTTCAGGACAATGCTCATGTTCTCTGTGCCGAAGTGCAGTGTCTACTGGTGAAGGGAGCGGTTAAAACGGTCCCGCCAGAGAACAGTGAGGAAGGCTTTTACATAGGGCTGTGCAATTAATCGAATTTGATTATCATGCGCATCTAGTCAGTAAAACTGGTTTCTTGATTAGTAGTTAATCGCCATCACCTGCTTTTAAATGGATCGGGAATTAATACACAGAACCGTAGTTCACTGACAAGCTAGGCAATTTCGTGTTCATAATCGAAGGCGATGCGTCTGCGATTATGAACGCAATATTGCCTATTTTACGGCTCTGTGTAGTAATTCCTGCTCCATTTGAAAGCAGGTGATGGCGATTTACTGCCAATCACTGAACCGACTTTACTGACGAGATGCACATGATAATCGAATTCGATTTAATTGCACAGCCCTACTTTTACAGCAGTTATTTCCTCGTCCCAAAGAAAGACGGTGGGCTCAGGCCCATCCTCAATCTCCTGAGATCCATTCAAGATGCTGACTTTGAAGCAGATCTGTGTGTAGTTTTGCCCAGAGGACTGGTTCATATCAATAGATTTTAAAGATCCTTACATTCATATCCAAAAAGCCCCTCAACACAGACCCTTGTTTAGATTCGCATTCGCGGGGGTGGCTCACTATCCTTCAGTATTAGTATTCATATTAGTATTAGCATTCGGAAGAGAATGGAGTTTCCCCCCTAAGCGTGATTCAACGCAATGCTCTTTCCTGTTATCTCAGGAAACCAAGATTGCGTTAGAAACCGGACCAGACTTTTAAAAAAAAATTTTTAAATTTTTTTTTTTTATTTTCATTTTGTTATACTAGGACTGGAAATTAATGAAGACATAAGTATTGTAATTCTTCAGTAAAAATGTGTTTTTAGTACTCTTTATTACTTTATTTTAAAATATTATGGAGATATTGCTAAAAAAATATATATTTTCTATGCAGATTCACTCGAGAATGAATAATTTACAAATGTAGCTATTCGAGTCATCTGATAAAAACATTCCTGTATTATTTCGGATAATATACATTTCTGTAAAATAAATAAATATATAACATTCTTTTTTTTGTTTGACAGGTTTAAGAGCCCTTCGTCATCCTCACAGCAGAGAGTTGAGGTTATAGAAGACATTCTGACCTGTAGGATGAAGGATTTAGTCAGCTGTCATAATGCCATGGAGTCAAGCCAGACTCCCTTCAGCCCCCAGTGCAATGGAGACCTGAAGGACAGTGATGATGATTCTTCTTCAGAGGGAAGCATGAATATCATGAGGTTAGTATATGTTTAACTGATGTATAAAAAAAAATCACCTGAATGTATTTTAGAATCTTTTTTTTTTTTCCATCTTAAATCTTAAGCCTAAAGACATGCCATGCTACTCGAATCGTTTTCCATTAAATTTATATATATATATATATATATATATATATATATACATGTATGTATATGTGTATATTTGTCACAGATTATGTACAAACTGACTGACTTCAGGCTGCATGATACATTACGATAGATGCTTTTCACTTTAAGTTCGGTTTTATGGTTTTCACTACATTTAGCAAAATATCTTTCATCCTCCTATCTTGCCATTTGCAGTATTTTTTATTTTTTTGTTTTTTTCAAATTGAAAGTCATCAAAGCTACTTTGTTCCAATTTTGGCAACACTTTTTTTGCAGGCATAAAGGTCCATTGTCTATAATCAATAGTGTAGAGTTGTTTGAAACACAGCTCACACAGAAGTCACGAATGTGGCGAATCCTTGTAACCAAATTGAATCCATTGCGAAGTATGCATGGGGAAATCTTTTGTACTGACACAAAATTCATAATTACGGTTTCTTATTGAAATGGCTGGACTTCGTCTGCAGAAACTACAGTAAATGTGACCGTACTTTAAGGAATAAGTCACACAAAAAAGAAAATGCACTCAAACTCATCTGCATCTTGGATGGCCGGAGGGTGTTTCTTCATCAGATTTGGAGAAGTGTAACATTACTTGCTCACCAATGGATCCTATACAGTGAATTGGTGATTTATTTAAAACAACTAGTTTTTTGTTTGTCATCAGGAATTGATTGGTTTTTTATCATCAAAATCATACTTTTCCAGTATTTATTTTTTATTTTTATTATTATTATTTTTTTTTAAACCTGTTCTGAATAAGAACTGACTCCGTTTTCTTCTTTGGTTTGTAATAACTGACTTTCTCATTGTTTTTTTTAGCCCTGATCTGAATGGATTCTCCTCTCCGAAGCAGACCAGACCTGCCAGCTCTGAAACAGGCATGTTTATTCACATGTAAGGAATAGTTTGAAGTCAACTAGTCCCATTTATAGTAACACTTTTTGCCCACATTGACTATGTAGACAAAGATGAAACCCTGAACAATAAACCACAGAATTTCCACAATCCAGCCCTCATCTCATTCCAGCCTACAAGGTGAGTTATAAAATATGTTCACAACATTCAGCCATACCATGTAGTGGTTGAACGGATCGTAGTTGATCCGTACGGACCAAGCCCCATGGTTCGGCACGCATGTGATCTGCGGATTAACTGCAAAATTTAACCATAATGGAGTAAACGTTTATCATTTGTTCGTATTTACACAAGCAAGCGAATTTAAACAATTCCAGTGAGAGAAAAGGCGAAAGGGAACTCGATTCGTCAGAGAGAGACGGCACGAGAACACCGAACTGAACCCTCTTCTGAATCCTCTGAACAGACACATACACACAAAATTATGACAAAATACCCATCATTCAGGTAAACGCAGTCAGTTATGTCTCAAGTGAAAGAAATCGGATGTGTATCATTATATCGGATCCGTGCATCAGGTCTTAAAGGAACAGTGGCCTATAAATACCTGCTGACCTGCTGCTGTCATCAAACAAGATCTAGATTTAATTTATACACTGAACAATATGCAGTGTTATTTTTCCCTAATTATTACATTTCTGTATTTGAATACTACCGACCTGATTTTATTTGTAACACATTCTGTTTTTATCTATGCTTGTAATTTGTGTATTTGTTCTTAATTTTACTGGCTGTTCACTTTAATCATGTTTAAACTTTCTTAGTTAATCTAGTAGATTTGCTGTGGTATCGAAGAAGTACTTCGCTTTAAGCAATAAATGGAATGCAAGCTAAACTGAAATATTTTTCTTTTCTTGCTGATCCAAAAAATGATGTGGGTCAAAAACCGTAATGTGATCCGAACCGTGAGATTTGTGATCCGTTGAACCACTAATACCATGTGTAAAGGTGTTCTGATTATTGTTCATATCTGTGATAATACTAAGTGTTTCCTGTGTAGTTTTCACCCACAGATCAAATGGTTCCAGAGGAGCGAGATGGTCACGGTCTACATAAAGCTCATCAATCCAGTGATGCAGAAGTGTGATTTCTACTCAGACACTGTCGTCTACAGGTTACGTGATTATAAAGCATGTTTGTTCAGTCATTTATTAATGTTCACATTTCATGCTAGAAAAGACCTGTATTTCCTTAATTTGAGAGGATAGCAAATACCATGTGCATTGATGTATGGAGTCTTATATAGATAGATAAGATATTTGTATATGTGTGTGTGTGTGTGTATATATATATATATATATATATATATATATATATATATATATATATATATATATATATATATATATACAGTGTTGGGGAAGCTACTCTGAAACTGTAGTTTGACAAGCTACAAGCTACTCGTAAGTTAAAGTAGTTAAACTACAGTCAAGCTACCCTTTTGGAAAAGTAGTTAGCTACACTACAAGTTACTATCAAAAAGTAGCTAGCTACATTGAAACTACTTTTGATTTTTTTGAACAACGTATATTATAAATAACTGAATAAGTGTCTGAGGAATGTTTTAAGTAAAATATTTAGTGTTTAAAACAATGCAATACAATTATGATTTCAAAGAGTATTGTTTTATTACACACAACACTCAAATATCTCAGACTGTTACAAAAAGTGTAACCTTTACTTGTCGTTTCTTTGAGAGACATGAACTTGGACAAATAAGGCCATGGGTAATTAATGTTAGTTGTTTCTCCATCCTCCAAATCTGCCGCCACGTCTTGCTCCATCATGGATAACATGGGTGTGTCAACCCACTTCTGTACGTCAGTGAACCGTTAGCCGCAAGATGCGTGATTAAACAACAGGTGGCGGTAATGGCAAAAAATGAGTTTGTAATCTAACAAGAAGAATATCCTTGCATCGCGCTGATTCGCGCAGGCTCGACAAAACGCAATGTAGCTTTTGCTCGCGCTACACCGCTACTTGCTGCAAAAAGTAGTTAGCTACTGGAAAAGCTACACTGTTTAAAAAGCAACTGAGCTACTGCCAAGCTACTGAAAAATGTAGTTAAGTTAGTAGCGTCGCTACTTGTAGTTAACTACTCCCCAACACTGTATATATATATATATATACACACACACACACACACTATTGGCAAAAGTATTGGGTCACCCCCCCTTCTAATGAACATGTTTGACTACTTTAGTAAGTACTTTATGTTTAAGCATATAATGATATTCTAGAGAATTGTGTTCTTCTAATTGTATAGCAACAGTTTGGACAGGACTCTTTTCTATTCTAACATGACAGTGCCTCTGTGTATAAGACACGGTTCAGAAAGACATGATTGATTGAGTCAGTGTGGAAGAACTTGACTGGTCTGCAGAAAGACAAGTCCTGATCCCAGCTGAACACCTCTGGTGTGACTTTATATGCAGATCTCAAGCCTAAAACTCATCACCAAACACCAATGACTGGTACATAAGGGTGCTGTCATTTTAGACGCTTCCAAAACTGTTGCAACAGAGATGGAAATACAATTTTTAAATACATGAATTATGTTTCCATCTTTGTTGCCACAGTGTTGGAAGTGCCTTTTTCTGTTCATTAGAAGGGGGTGTCAACACTTTTGGCAATATAGTGTGTGTATATGTATATTTTGTGTGTGTGTGTGTGTGTATATATTAGTGCTGTCAATCGATTAAAACATTTAATCGCGTTAATCATAGTCCTGGATTGTGATTAGTCATGATTAATCGCAAATTTAAAATACTAGGATTTCCCTGTAAATGTGTTGAAATAAAGGAATGCATGACAAACTAGTTTAAGGAAACAGAACAGAACCTCTCACATCTCCACCAGGTATGAGACATAATTATTCTTTTGTTTTAATTCAGCCGTTATCAGCCTTTATACTGACAATAAAACGTTTACCAAGCCACATCGCTTCAGTCCCAGTACACATTTACCCAACTATTATCAAAAGTATTTCTAAATAAATACAACAAAACATTTGCTTGCGACCTTACATGAAGTATTATGATAAAATGCATTATCAAGAAGAATTGGATCTGTTCTGCAGGTGCATTAGAGCTAACATTAGCATCATGCTACATAAGACAATTTATGAGATTAATAGTACACTTTTACTCAGAACTCACTTTAAACCACCATCGAGTGTTTGTAATAACTTCCTCTCTCTCTCTCTCTCTCTCTCTCTCTCTCTCTCTCTCTCTCTCTCTCTCTCTCTCTCTCTCTCTATCTTGTCTAGCCCGGCACCTCATAATCACACAATCCCTGCGTCTCAATGTGCATACTATCCACCCTATCTGCCCTAAATAGTAGGGCTGTCGCGATTCGTCGATTTTAGTCGACTAGTCGATTTTTAAAAATCGTCGACTAACCGGCAAAATACCGGAAGTGGCGCATTTCACGGACGAGAATCCATAAAACACATTATTAGACTATTTTCCAAGGCTGCATGATATATTAAACCCATTTAAAAATCATAATTAAGCATAATTGTGAATTCACAAACGCTATGCTTTAAATAATTATATACGATGCAGTTCACACAGTATATGTGCTTTATGTACATGCGTGTAGTTAAGATCGTGCGCCTCACAGCGGCTCCGTTCACAGTAACTTATTTACACGTGGAGCGTCTCAAACTCATCTCTGCATGTTGTTGTGAGTTTGTGTTTATTATAACGTTCATCTGGGAACGCAACGCGTGCCATTTCATCAGATTAGTAAGGTAAATCATTTATAAATCTACACAAACACAGGAGAAACATCGCGATTTCTAAATAAAAGCTCAACCCCTCACTCTGAGTTTACACGGTTTGATGTCCACATCATTTAATTACAGCGGCTGTAGCATTTCTGTCCTAAAGAAATGGCCACATATTAAAGATTAAGTGTACATTTGAATTAAATGGTGCTTGGTCAATATTAATAATCATCAGGCCGTCGGCGCCCCTGCAGGCCTTTGTTGTGATGCGTAATCCATATGATTTCTTGCTTTTGATACTTTATTTGAACTAATTATTATTGCATCATTGCTATTATATATGTATTTTAAGTCATTTTAAAAGCTATTGTTCACTTCTATTTTTATTACTAAAAAAAATAATTATTATAATTATATGAAATCCGTTTTATTTACAAATTCATTTTTTTTCCATTTAAATTTTTCTATACATTGTTTTAATGGTTAAATTAAATTTTATTAATCAAAAAGCCTGTCTAATTAAGTTTTATCTTTACCAAATTCTGTTTTCCATTATTTTCTGGATTCCATTTTAATGGTTCCATTCAATGTTAATAACCAAAAGCATCTCCAATTAATTGATTTTATATTTAATTAAAAAATTTTTTAACTGCACATTTACATTTTTTAACCTAAATAAATTCTGGTAAATAATATTTCTGGTAAATACTCCTTTAAAAAGTGTTTTTGGATGATAATGTTATTATTATTAGACTAGAACAGGTGGATATGTTGTCATTCTCACACTATAACACTGAACTGTGATTTCAGTGATTTGGACATGAGATAGACGCTTGCTTCTTGCACTCTGTTGCGCTTTACTTTTGCTTTAAAAAAAGGATTTCATAGAAATTTGGATTTCATTTGCTTTAATAAAATATTAAGTAAAATTTTATTTTATTTTTTTGCGGGAAATTAATCGTTTAGATTAATCCATAGATTAATCAAAATAAAAATAGTCGTTAGTGGCAGCCCTACTAAATAGTATTGAAAATGACTAATATCTCACAGAATTTAGGATGGATAGTGTGCACATTGGGACGCAGGCAATGATTACCTTCCGCGCTGCGACGATGGCAAGAAGTTGGGGTCAAACCTTTTCAAACGATTAATTTGCGTTAAAAAAATATTAACGCGTTAATTTTTAGACGAATCACATGCGTTAATGTTGACAGCCCTTATATATATATATATATGTATGTATGTGTATAAAATGTGAATTTTTCATGTATTGAAAAATGTATTTTCATGAATCTCAGTGGGTACGTGAATGACCGGCGTTACTATGCAAAGCTAGAGCTGTCCGGTGACATCATCGCGGAGGAGTGCTCATGGGAAATGAGATGCAATGAGCCGGTGATGAAGCTGAAGAAAAAGGAAAAGCGGGACTGGAGAACGCTCCTCAAACACAAGGCACCATCTATATCTTAATAAAAGGATATTTCATTACTGCTGAGAAAGTTGTGAAAGCATTAATTGTGCTGTATTATGTTGAATATACACTGCCTTTCAAAAGTTTGGGATCACTAACATTTTTTATGTTTTTTGTTGTTGTATATAGGCTGTATCTATATGATCAAAAATACACAAAAAACTGTAATTTTGTGAAATATTATTGCAATTTAAAACAAGTTTTCTATTTTAATATACTTGAAATATAATTTATTCCTGTGATGCAAAGTTGAATTTTCAGCATCATTACTCCAGTCTTCAGTGTCAAATGAATAAAAAGTGATATTAAAGACTTTTTAAACGATTTATTCATCAAAGAAAAAGTATCATAGGTTTAAAAACCAATATTACGCAGCATTATAATATTAACTTTCAACACTGATAATAAATGCACATATTAGAAGGATTTCTGAAGGATCATGTGGCACTGAAAGTGAAAAGTCAGCGCTCCATCACAGAAGTAAATTATATATTAAAGTTATATTAATATAGACAAACAATATTAGAAATTGCATTAATACTTCACGATATTACTGCTTTTCTATTTTGATCAAATAAGTACAGCATTGATGCGACTCCATATATATATATATATATTACCGATCCCAAACTTTTGAACGGCAGTGTAATTTGATTTATAATAAATTATTATAACATATTCTTTCTCCACAGAGTCCATTTGTCAGCTATGAATTCGACTTCATTGATGAGACTCGTGTTTCTTCATTAAACGGTGAGGAATTAATAGATAACTGATTCATTTAACCTTCCTGAGAAAATCTTTGATTGGAGAGAGTAACATTTTTTTTATTTTAAACCACAATTTCCTGAAGTAGTAATTATAAAATTACACACTTTTTCTGGGGATTTTAGTCGTCTTTACCCTCCCTTTACTTCATGTTATGGTCTTCATTTATTTCCTACGGTTGGTTAGTTTTGACCCCAAACAGCCAAAGGTGTGATGACTTATGAACCACTCAGATTTAGAAAACAATTAAATAATAATAATATTAATAAATCAGTCAAAAATAATCTAGAAATACATTGGAGAGTTACTGTGAAGGGCTAGATTTAATTTAACATTTTTTCCCTGTCATGTAACTGCAGTGTCTAATGACATGATTGTTGTTTTGGGTCAGGGCACTTGTTCCTGGCTGAGGTGGGAGAGGAGGGCTGTTACGTCAGCTCTGAGAGCGCCAGCGACAGCGACTGAATAGAACGGATCAGTTGCTCTACATGCAGTACGCTAATTGAGCATATCCGGCTCTACATCAGTTTTGAGTAAAGTTTCATTGTCCAATTAATAATAATAATAATAATAATAATAAATGATATTTTCAGTATGTTTGTGTTGAGTCCCACAGCCATGTCTTGTGAATGGCTTTCTTGAGTTAAGCTAGTTTTGTGAATGTCAACCTTGTTTTGAAGCGCTGAACAATTGCGGTGCGTATAATCTGAAGTGTTTTTGTTTGTGTTCTTTCATATGAATATTGCAGATTTCATAAATTACTACGCATTGTGTAACAAACATATAATTTGGCATGTTCTTTATGAAGCAATAAAGTGATAAAGCTTTGTGAACTTAATGTTGTGATGAGTTTCAAATTGAAATAAATGGTTCAAGCTATGAAAAGGGTTTTCATTTTATTACTATTTAATTGTTAGTGGTATCTTAAATCATGGCATAGCTGGTCATGTGATCAACATTAAGGTATAAACCTTGAAAAACAGACTGATGTTCTGACCCAAAGACCCGTGAAGACTGGCAGGAGTATCCCTAAATATATGAGTATGTCCACTGCTCAGCTGTCTTCGTTATATAGAGCTGTGCTATCAGTCCTTCTGTTTTATTAGAAACGGCTGATTTTGTCACCAGTACAAGACTTCTTGCTTCTGTAAATGAAACTGTAGAGTAACTTTATCTTGCCCCAGACATTGTTCACTGAGCCTTAGACCAAATTTTCTATTATTGTCAGAAAATGCACCTTTTTCGTATAGACGTTGTGTATGGGTTAAGAATCCTACATTTATATATATATCCTAAATTTATTTCAAAATGTCATTTATTCCTGTGATGCAAAGTTTAATTTTCAGCATCATTCCTCCAGTCTTCTGTCAAATGATCCTTCAGAAATCATAATAATATGCTGCTTTGCTAATATTTCCAAACTTTTTGAGTGTCTAACTCCATTAAACTGTTCATTGTTCACAAAACAGTCTGCAGTCAAATGCTCCGAATAAACACCCATTCCTCTGACCTGTTCTGAAGTCAGTAGAGTATGCAAACGAGCTAAAGTTCTCTCTGTTGTCTACATCAAACGCTGGAGTATGCCAGAGGCTGGATGCTCATCTTTATACTGGTTTACACTGGATTCAAGTGGAAATAGCATCTCTACAAGACTCCTGCAGGCATGTCATTCTCTTCAAAAGGAAGAGATCACGACATTTGACAGAAGAGTCGCCAACAAGTAAGGTTTTAAATGAAAGCAAACAACAAATTCATACTTTAGTTGAACTACAGCTAAGTTTTAAGCAAAGTTGTAAGTAGTTGCCTCATAATCAGGATCGTCGTCTTAGGATCGGGCCAATACGGTAATTTTCAAAGTGAATCCTTTGTAAATCACATTTACTTTTAGGCTATAACCATGATATGAAACGGGGTGTTAAGAATTGTGCTATAATGACACCTAAAAATGCTACTCCTATACACAACCTTTAAAACAGACAGACATGGACATGTTTGTGAACAATGTTTTATTTACGATGTTTTACAATTTACAGAATCATATTTAGATGCTATAGTGTGTTTCATGTTATTGTGTTCGTGTTATGCTACTGTTTTTGATGGCGTTCTTGCAATTTGTTAGAGATAGTATCATAATAATCATTGCATTTGTCTTACCAAATGATCTGCGTGCCCTATCTATGGCTTTTTTATTTTCACTCCATGAACACTAAACTATCTAGGCAAACGGTCTAAATTATACATGCAGACACTGATAGGAATCATTTTAAAAGGCTAATTAGTCATTTAGAGAACTTTCAATTATATATATATATATATATATATATATATATATATATATATATATATATATATATATATAATTAAAGTAGGAAAGTAGGAAAATAAAGAATTTTTTTTCTTTTTATAATCTGAGCTCAAAAATGGAAGTGTGCGTAATGGGTATGTGAGTTTGTTTACCCTATATAAAGGAGCAGTGCTGTCAGCACTTGAAGTTATAGCACTAGGCTGTGTCCTGTAAGCTTGTGGTGGGTGGAACACAGGACACATCCAAAAAACTGCACAAAAAGTTTTTTTTTTTTTAAGAAACTAAAAATGAATGCCCACATACAGTCGGATTGGTTACTAGCTCCGGTGCGGAACTATGGGCGGGACAGACCAGCTATGTGCCCATAATGCAGTCTGTTATAGTCTGCATCCAGGAAACCTGTAACAGCCCGAACTATTTGGGAAAGGCCCCTTTGCAATCGCTATGCTCCCTCGATGCACACTTGTGCCAAGCCCGCACTGAGACGAGCTCCGCAGCAGATTTCTACCTGATAGCGGCATTACCCCTTGAAAGTGTGGACTCAGAGGAAGACCATGAGAGTTTAGGGTGTGATTTGGGACAAGGCCTTCGCGCGCGCTCTTCCAGAAGGAGTTCCATGCTCAAAAAAAACTGTTCCGAAACTTTTAAGAACCCAGAAGGAGTGTATTTGGCACAGAAATACTCCATCATACATCCAAATGTTTTTTTTTTCTTTAACTTTGGCCATGTTTAGCTTGAGAATCCAACTCTTTAACAGTGTAAATAACTCAGAATGCATGAAATAGCATTGGACCCCCGTTCAACGAATATAATGACGTTAAAAACATTTTCAAATGACAAAAACCTAAAGGCCACAATTATTTAATTAACTGATTAATAAACAAAACAGATTGTTTATTTGTTCATATCTAAATCATAATTGTATAACATTGCATTGTATTTGACTGGTTATCAGTTTATCAGTATCTAGAGATTATTCATATTGTTAATTAAAGTTATGTGTCTATTTCCACCCACCAACAGTTGTTTTAGTAACCAGTTTTAAATGAAAACTGTAGCATAGCCTGAGCTGAAATTCAATTATGTGTGAAAAAACGAAACTAAAAGATAAAACTTCACATCAACAAACCTTTGACTGTAAAACCACGCACTGCAATCAAACATGAACATATCACATCACGCTCAATAAATTAAGAGCTACAATAAAGATTAGTCATAGCTTCTATAGAAAATATAATAGTACAATATATTATGATATGGTTTATAGGGAAATATTTAGCTAACTTACATATTTTTGGTAGCCTATATTTTAAAACAAGTCAGATGTTAGATAAAGCACATGCATTTATATATTCAAGCAATTATAATAAATATATTTGCTATATTCCAGTGTTTTAAAAGCAGTTTTGAGGAAACGAGGTTAGCAGTGCCCCAAAAATACTATTTATAGTAAATACTAGTGTTTTTGAACCATACTATAGTAAAGTGTATTATACTGTATATTTACAGCACTTTGTTAATGAATGCTATGCATACTGTAGTATTAACTATAGTGAACTGATATACTGTAGTATATTACGTTATAAATGCATCTTCTCGTTTTCAGATTATCTGAGGATAGTTTGTCTGTTTTAAACTGCACTAATGTCTGTTATCTAAGAAACGATGTTTGGTGTGGTGGTACCAATAATACACACAGACCAGTGTATTATTTCATCATTTTATAGAGATTTTTCACTTCTGAATTCTTGTAATTAATCATCTTAAACTAGCCTGGTTTCACAGACTGGGTTTAGACTAAGCCAGGATTAGGCCATAGTTAATTTAAGTCATTATTATAAACATGCTTAGGAAAAAACATTGCTGGGGTGCATCTTGAGACAAAACAAAGGCACTGATTTATTTGAAGATCAGTCGGTGCAAGTTTATTTCAGTTGAAACAGCTCAGACTTACATTTTAGTCTAGGACTAGGTTTAAGCCTCGTCTGTGAAACCAGGGGGGTATTGCACAAAAGCAAGATAAGGGAATTTCAAACTATCCTGTCTGAATTGAGCCCTGACTCGGTTGCATGAAGGGAGGCTAAATTAATCTACATTAAGTTACTATGGAGATTTGCACTTTGCAGCTAGCCTGCTCCGGAGCAGGCTAACATCCAGGCTAAGATTAATCCTAGTGATTTATCGGCTAGTTCCTCCCTAAATCCTACTAGATATTAATGTGTTTTAGTCACTTCATGGTCCTGCATTAAAATACTAGATATACTGTCATTCATCTAAGTATGCGTACTGTTATTGTAGTTATTATTGAAAACTGCTGTTCATTTCACTGTCAGAGGTTTGATGAATATATATATTATTCGAGATTTAAAGCATTTATTGTCATACACCCAGTGAGGAAAGCGGATTTTCCTGAGCAATTATTACTTTGCTGTCCACAATGAATGCCAACACAGTGCAAAATAACTATACTATACAATATGAGAAATAGAATATAGACTATGTATATCTATATATGCAAGTATAGAGTAGAAATGTACTGTTGAATGAGAACAAATATCAATATATTATATTTTATTGCAGTTGATGAGATAATGGCTCATGAAGTTGCAAATGTGGTTTCAATTAAGTCCGTAACGAGGTCAATATGTAGTATATATAGACTAAAGATTTGTGTGTTTCCTATTCATAATGGCTTGCCCTTTGTTGGATGATGTAGTTGATGAGGAAGTTTTAATACTCAGACGAGCATTCAGGCATGAAAGAGTCTTCCGAGATAGGGCAGACCCATTGGCCTTTTCAGACGAATATCTGACTGAGAGGTACAGTTTCTCAGGTGATGGCATCAGATATTTGTGTAGGCTGCTGGGTCCAAACATACAGCACAGGACAGAGCCATGCTCTCACTGTCCCACAGATGGTCTGCGTAGCACTGCGATTCTTTGCAAGTGGCATGCTTCTGTATTCTGTCGGTGATGCAGAAAACCTCAATAAAGCCACTATTTGCCGCACAATAAGAAATGTAATCTGGCGTTGAAATCTCTTGTGCACATATTTATCACCTTCCCTGGTCACAGAAGATTCATCCACATCAAGGAGGAGTTCTACAAGATTGCAGGTAACACGAATAATAACAGATTACTACAAATGTTACATTAGCACAGTAGCAGTATGACACATTATTTTGTGTTAGTTTTCCTAATGTAATTGGTACAGTGGATTGCACCCATATTCGTATCCAACGCCCCTCAGGGGCACATGAGGGAGATTGTTAACAGGAAATACTTCCACAGTGTCAATGTTCAGGTAAGAATGAGTTATGGTTACTGTCAGCTACATAATTATTCTGTGCATTCAATGACCTTAATAGGCTATATATTTTACAGTACTTGTAAGAATTATGTTTTGTATTCGCAGGTGAGTTCTCTGGTGTGCGCTGCTGGGGGACAAAGACTATGCCTGTGAGACATTTCTGATGACTCCCCTTACAGACCCCCAAACCCCAGCACAGCAAGCTTACAACCATGCCAAAACCAGGGCTCCAATTGAAATGACCTTCGGCCTCCTGAAATCACGATTTCAGTGCCTGCACCACCTGAGGGTCTCCCCAGACAGAGCATGTGGCGTGACTGTTGCCTGCACAGTGCTGCACAATATTGCCAGCCTAAGAAAAGAAAGGGCTCCCAGAGTTGCTTTGGATGTTGATTGGGACAATGCTGCCATATTCCCAGATAACAGAAATGGTAGACTTGTTAGAGAACAATACATTGCAAATTATTTCAGTTAATTTAGTTTTGATTTAGCCCATCCCTTAATAAGGGATAATGTAGGCTATATCACTTTTTCATGTGTACATGAATTTAATTTGGCATCGGTAGCACACTCTGTGGTTATCTTCCCAAATTCTAGTTCCACTTCACTGGATCAATAACTATAAAGTGTACTTGACATTCATAAAAAAAGTTACAAGACCACAATGGTTTTGGAATATTTCTCTTTTATTATTTTGTCAGCTTGGAGCTTTGGAGAGAAACAATTATGATGATTAATACATTGTGTTACAGTCATGGTTACAGTATGAACTGAAGTCACTTACTTCTCTTTCTAGTATTTCCAGTTCTAGTTTCCTCAGTCTTGCGTTTAATTTGCATCTCAAGGTCCATGTCCTGCAGCTTTCTTTTGTTCACATCAATCTTGACTTCTGTCAGCTCGATCTGTCTCTTAAGATGTGTTGTGTCGAGATATCTGACAGTTTGTGAATTCTGTGAACACCTTTTAGTTAGCATAGCAGAATTCTTGCATAATGTAAATTTACTTTAGGCAATACTCACTATGTTACCAGGCTGCCCAATGTCAGGATCCTGTAACAAATGATATTTTCTATTAGTACCACTTCCCTGACTTCTTATCTATAATGAACTTAAAAAAATGTGTCTATTTCCACAAAACTGACATGATACCTCGAGCCTTCTGGAGTCTCATCATCGGCAGAAGTGCACTCCACTGCTGTAGATGTGGCTTCCCTCTGCCATATTCAATACTTGTATTGATATTTTTGACAGGACATGCAAAGCCAATGATTTATTAAAGAGTACTCACCGGCGAATCATAGTCTGGTGGCTCCAAAAGTGTAAGGGTGTTGCCAGCCACTGCAAGGTAAGGCAAAGTCACACAGTCCACATAACAAAATATATATGGATTTCAATATTTTCCATGTGCACTCATATGGCAATAATGCACCTTGTATGAAGAGGCCAGTATCCCTTGCTGGGCCAGAGTCAGTGGCTGTCCCTCCCTGGATCCCTTCAATCACTGGCTTCCCTTTATTTAAGTCCAGGGCCAGCTCCTCTGCTGTGGTGAAGTCTTGGGTTGGAGGGCCACCCCCCGTACCAGATATATGACTTTTTTTTTTTTTAAATCAGCACAGACAATAAAATGTCAGCAAACATGTCACCTATGTTCTCCGCAAACAAGTCACTTACCAGCCTGCAAAATATTCTTGTATTTAATCTTGACTTGCTGCCAAGTCCTTTTTTGGCCAGACATGTTTGTTCTTTAAGAGGAATAGATAGATACGAATGATAAAATAGATTAGATGGATAAAAATAGAGCAAATTATCTGATTATAGATTACATCAAATCAATTAGAAACAAAACCTACATACAAATGGATAAGAGTAAAAAAATTAAACAGATTATAGACATAAAAGAAACTAAATGGATCAAATAGATGCACATAGTGGGTAGGTGTTTGCAATTATTCCTCATGTTAAATGCATGTCCACTGGTCACATTTAAGGCAAAGTATACAATTATTTTTGAAAATGACAAGTAACTCCTTGAATTGTAATTATGAGTGTTTCAGTGGAGCACTGGTTATTTGGACTACTTACGCATTCAATCGGTCCGCTATTGTTTGCCAGGCATTCTCTCTTTGCTTTATCACAGCAGCTGTATTGCCTTTTTTTTACATATTATATGTTTCACTTCTTCATACGTTTCCATAAGAAGCTGTTGCTCATTAGGCGAAAAGTATGCCGCACGGGTTTTGTCCATTTTTGCATCGGTGATTCTGTGATCGATTTCGTGATCTTTTTAAGAATGCCGTGAACGTGCATTTATCCAAACTATATACTCCTGGCTCGACATATCCGCGCGATCTCATCCTGGCTCAGCAAACGCGCAACGGATTAAGCCAGGATGCACTGATTAAACTAGGTCAAGCCGCGACTGTTCTGTTATCCTGGCTTTCTTAATTTTACTGTTGCGCAATACCCCTCAGGAGTGAATGTTTTGAATGGGACTCAACAGAGAAGCGTGTTTTGTTTTGTGAGCCACTCAGCGCCCCCTGGAGGAAGAGACGCAACCAATCAAATCCTTAGAATCGGTCGCGGGGCGGGGTTTGTGCATGAAAAAGTCACGCCCTCACGCTATGCACGGCAGGCATATGCATGTAGTCGCCTTGTACCGCCTGTTCAAAGCTAAATTACATTTTCTCAATGGATATATATACATATATATTACTAAAAAGAATTCTAATCTCCAAAACACATTCAATAAATATAATTACTTATTTATCCATAAAAATAATTTTCAAAACGAAAGGAAATTGGAATTTTTAATCAGGCGTCACGCAGAGGCGGCCTGTGGGGTCCTGTCGGTGGAAATGTCATTCAGAGCAGCAGTTACTCAACTCATGGAGATCGGTTCAGGGAGACTGTTGTGAAGGGTTTGGGCTGAAGTGTGGCGCTCATGGCAGGGCTGTTCTCCGCGGCGGTGCGCTCCGGATCCAGAGGTTTACTGCGCCTCAACACCGGAGCCGCGGCGAGACTCACTGCTGCTCATCCGCGGGTGACATTATATATCATCACACACACCGATCTATCATAGTGTGTGTGTGTGTGTGTGTGTGTGTGTGTGTGTGTGTGTGTGTGTGTGTGTGTGTGTGTGTGTGTGTGAGTGTGAGTGTATACACATATACAGTAGTTAACATTTGAAGTGAATCAAAAAGTTAATCAGAGTTAGTCGCTTTGATCCACTTCAGATGTTGACTAGTGTATGTATATGTTATATATCTGTCATATAATCATTTCTGACATGATGTAACGCATCTTTGTTGTGACGTAACGTAACAAATAACTGTGTCATGATGAGTGAGCGCTGGATAAACACTAGTATTTCCCTCCAGCTTCAAAAATGGGTTTAAGTCAGTTACATCTATCTTTTGCTGACGTGTGCAGTGTTGAGGGTAACGCATTACAAGTAACGCAAGCTATGTAATCTTTTTCAAGTAACTAGTAAAGTAACGCACTACTTTTTCATTTACAACAAAATATCTGAGTTTCTTTTTCAAAAAAGTGTTACTGTAGTTCTGGACTAAATGTGAATGTGCAGTAATTCATCTCACTCGCAAAAAACTGATTTAGTATTCATCCAAATGAATTAAAACAGTGAGATGCAAACTCAGAATATGACAAACCTGCAATAATTAAATATGTTAAACAACACAAATGTATCTAATCCCATTTATTAACCGATGTCTCTGCTGCTGACCTTTGATGATCCAGTTCAGCCATACTAATAAGCAAAAATGACTTTAGATAAACTAACAATTGTGCTTCATTGTGTTTTATTGCTGAAGAGTTTTGAACCTTCTCCTGTACAGACGTGAATATACTCTTCCTTCAGCCTGAGGTTTATTCAGTACACTTTTTGGTGTGAAAGGGATTTTACATTTGCTATAAATAGAACTTCTTATATTAAAAACAATCAATCAAGCCCTGCTCATATTTAAAGAGTAACGCAAAAGTAACTTTTTTAGGGAGTAACGCAATGATGCATGACTTTTAAAAGTAACTTTCCCCAGCACTGCTAGTGTGTCAGTAGAAATATCAGTGTATTTCCAAACCTCCTTGAAGCTCCCTGAGAAACTCTTTAATTGATAAAGAAAATCTATTTATGACATTTATTTTTGACAGCATCCTCACTTGTTTTTCTACAAGTGCATAACACTTTGAACAGCACTGTAGCTTTTGCAGGGAGGTTTCCTGAAGCATCTTGGAGACGTTGCTCTTCTGGATTTAGTCTGTCTCCAGACAGACTGATGATGATTAGATCAGATCTCTGTGGAGCACTGGTTTATTAAAATCTCACTGGATTATTACAATTAATGGCAAAATGAATGTTAGGAAATGTAAACTGATATTTCCTTCTGCCACACTACAGAAAAAGATAGAAATAACATTTTTTTTTAGCTGGTGAAAATACTAGCGTTCTTATCATTTCGGCCACCTCTGTATGTTTTAAGTATGATTCATAATTCAGCTCATAATTCCTTTCTTCCTCAGTTTTTAGTCCTGAACCGCCTTAAACCAGGCTCATCCATTGGGAATCATTACACATTCCCGCTCTTGTCTTATTCCACCGATGCACCTAAAGGTAAGATATATCATTAGATGTGTGACAGTATTTGTTTTCACTTGAATCATAATTAATAACTGTCATAAAACCGTCAGATGGTAAAGCAAGTGGACCAGAGCCTCGGCCAGGAGGAGGAAGAGGAAGGAAAGGAGGGAGGAAAGACTGGAAGAGTCGATTGTTACAGGTAAACATTGAAAGGTCATTCATGTTTTACCCCAAAATCTGAAGAAATGGATTTAAGATCATTCAATTGTGGCATTATTCTCATGATATTTAAACACACTTTCCAGTTTTCTGGAACAAGCTTCATTATCTTTGTAAGATGTTTTTATGTTTTGGTATTATGGCTAGTGCTGTCAAAGGATTAATCACATCCAAAATAAAAGTCTTTGTTTACATAATATATATGAGTGTACTGTTTATTTTTATTATGTATATATAAATACACACACATGCATGTGTATATATATTTAAGAAAAAAAAAAATATATAATATATATAAATATATATAATAAATACAGTACACACACACATATATTATGTAAACAAAAACTTTTATTTTGGATGCGATTAATCCTTTGACAGCGGTAATTATGGCAGTAAGAGTCGTGTTTTTGTCACACTATGGTGATAAGAATGAGATTCTCTGGTCTAGAAATAGTTTTTGGGTTCTTCATACTAATTTTGGTAACATTTGGTATATATATATATAGATATATAGAGAGAGAGAGAGAGAACAGTAGTCATAATTGGCCTTTATTGTTATGAGTTTACATCATGGTATATGTTTTTTTGTTTTTGTTTTTTTTTTAATGTCCAGGGGGTTTTTTGTTGTTGTTTTTTTTAAAGAATAATTTCTATTAAGGTAATGTTTTTTTTTATCTTCGTGAAGTAATCATTTATTATTGCAGTAATATTGAGGCACGTATGTTTTTAATATGTCACTCAGGGAGATGTACCGTGGGACGATAAGGATTTCCGCTATATTTTGATCACAATGGGAGGCGTTGCGTCCGTCCTTCTGTACCTCTACCTCAGAGATCCGGGCCAAGAGATTACCTGGAAGGATTTTGTCCATCGGTACCTGGGCAGAGGACTGGTGAGAACAATATCTGGGATTAACAGAAAAGAGTCATGGCATCTGAGCGGTGAATTTAGCTTCTCAGTAGCCTACAGACGTGTGAAGGTCTGCCAGTGTTGTGTGTCTTTTTCTTGATAATGAACACATTTTAAAGGTCTTCAAGGGTCACACAGGTGAAGTGCTACTGTGTCAGTTTTGGCACTGAAACGATCTTTTTTCCGCTCAGGTGGACCGGTTAGAGGTGGTGAACAAACAGTTTGTCAGGGTCATCCTGGTCCCCGGCGCAGACAGCTCTGAAGGAGTGAGTTCCAGTCATTTGCTGTGCAGTAGCTCATATCTTTGTGGAATAGCACTAATATGTTGTTTACCTTCAGAGCTACGTGTGGTTTAACATCGGCAGTGTGGACGCGTTTGAGAGGAATCTGGAAGCTGCTCACTATGAGCTGGGTCTGGAGCCGTCCCATAGAGCAGCGGTGGTCTACACCTCCGAGAGTGACGGGTGAGTCTGGGATGACTTTATTTAATTCTAAGTCTCTTCTTAAGTCTCTTCTGCTCACCAAGTCTGCATTTATTTGATGAAAAAAATATTAGTACAGTAAATGTTTTCTATTGTAAATGTCATTTATTCCTGTGATCAAAGCTGTATTTTCAGCATCTTTACTCCAGTCTTCAGCGTCACATGATCTTCAGAAATCATTCTAATATGTGGATTTGCTGCTTAAGAAACATTTCTTACTCTTCTCAATGTTAAAAACAGTTTTTCAGCAATCACTGATGAATCAAAAGTTCGAAAGAACGGCATTTATTTGAAAAATGCGTTTTTGTAAAGTCTTTTATGTCAATTAAAAATGAAATAAGAATCAATTTCTTTTTAAAAAATCATAATGACTGCAAATAAACATCAATAAATGTTTTCAATAAACATCAATAAATGCATTCAAATAATGTGTTTTAATAAGTGTATATAATATATAATTAAAACACATTTTAATATTAAACCTAACTAATATAAATATATATATATATGCTACTATATCTTCCTCTTTCTCCAGGTCTTTTCTGATGAATTTCATTCCCACCCTGCTTTTAATTGGCTTCTTGCTTTTCACTCTGCGACGTGGGCCAATGGGAGGAGGGATGGGCGGAGGAAGGGGCGGGCCCTTCAGCATGAGCGAATCAACCGCCAAGATGATGAAGGACAATATAGACATCAAGTTCAAGGATGTGGCTGGATGTGAAGAAGCCAAGCTGGAGATCATGGAGTTTGTCAATTTCCTAAAGAACCCACAACAATACCTGGATTTGGGTGCTAAGATCCCTAAGGTATGACCTTCCAGAAGGAAAACAAGTGAAGATTATTAGCTGAACGTTATTATTAATTAATGTTCTGTGTTTCTTCAGGGTGCTATGCTGTCAGGCCCTCCAGGAACAGGTAAAACTCTGCTCGCTAAAGCTACTGCCGGAGAGGCAAACGTTCCCTTCATTACAGTCAACGGTTCAGAGTTTCTGGAGATGTTTGTTGGAGTTGGTCCAGCCAGAGTAAGTTTGAGCAGTGAACTGTTGATTTCCAATGACTGTAAATTCTATTACAATGAAGTATTTTTGACCTGTAATTTACTTTTAGGTGAGAGACATGTTTGCTATGGCGAGGAAGAACGCCCCGTGCATCCTCTTCATTGATGAGATCGATGCTGTGGGGAGGAAAAGGGGCGGAGGGAATTTCGGTGGGCAGAGTGAACAGGAAAACACACTTAATCAGCTGTTGGTGGAAATGGACGGTAAGCAGTCCGAGGTTTGATCAAGAGGTCATAGGAGAGATTAAAATAGTGGAAATAAGTTGTATTGAAAGTCATGGAGCTTATGGAAAACTCTCGTAGTTTAATTTGTGTGCATGATGTTGAGATCTTGGATTCAATCTGAAAAATCCTTTGAAGATCCCAAATCAACATTATAGATATTTTTGTTTTTACAGGTTTCAATACAAGTACAAATGTTGTAGTTCTGGCTGGTACGAACAGGCCGGATGTCCTTGACCCTGCATTGATGCGACCAGGGAGGTTTGACAGACAGATTTACTTGGGTAAGAACTTTGCCCTTCAATTCAGTGCCACAGAATGTATATAATATTTATTCATCAAGTGATACATTACATCAGGGGTCTTCAACTAAAACTGCTTGAGGTCCAGTAATGAACCCTCCTCACCAGCAGAGTATCTGCAGGATATTTAAGCTTTAATTTCATCTGCTAAATGACTAAATGTAAAAGTTCAGATACAGGTTTTCACAAGAACCAAGTTTTATAAAATGGTAAACTTCACATTTCAGCCTTTAAACCTTCTTTTTTTTTATAGAAAATTGAGTCAAAACACCAGGACATGTCCCTACCAATATCCAGTGACTACAAAATCGTCCCTAGCAATAATTTTGATCAAACAATTAAATATGTTTTTGTATTTCTGGATGCATCTGAAATATGTCATACCATGATATTACCTAAGAAGTTAAAAGTAAATGCGTTAGAAAACTGTGCTTTCAAGGATGCACATGCATAGACGGAGTAAGAATAGGCTGCACACTGGAGTGCATCCGCATTTAGAACAACTCGCAGGTATTTCACCCAGTTCACAGCAGTCCAAATAAAAGTTCACTTCAGGAATTAACAAAGTTAATCTACTCTAAGTGCTCTACTTGTCCCCACCAATGTCAAAAGCAAACCTACACCCATGGCACTACAACCTTTATTTTGACCCGCGCTGAGAATATCAGCACCTGAATGCAGATAAACAGGAGCCCCCATTCTCAGTCTTTAATAGTTTACTGCCTTTAACAGTCCTGGCTCATAAATTGTCAAACTAAGAAGTATAAGAAATAGTATTATGGTAGTCTTTGAATTTCTATTATTATTGGTACTAGAAAGGTAAACATAATAATACTTTATTATATACTGTCAGTTTTCAGCAAATACACATTTATATCATGAAAACAGGTCTTTGAATATCTAATACATATTTAATTTCACCTGGTCTTTATAAAGGGATTATATTCCAGAGTGCACTGTCGGTTACTGCTTTTTTTAAAACATTTTTTTAATTAATTTCAATATTTAACCATTTCTTTATTTGCTAAAAAAAATACTGTATTAGAATAAAAATGTTGCTATTTAAATAAGTCTGTTTATTTCTTAAGTTTAAAATATTTTAGTTCAGGTTACATTTTTTCATATTTAATTTTTTTTTATTGAGTAAATATATTATGAAATTAATTGCAGCAGTCGGCGCCGATAGCCTAGTGGTTAGTACTTCGATATATAGCACAACTGTGCTCACGGTGACCTCGATTTCCGTCTCAAGGTCCTTTGCCGAGCCTGCCACCCCCCCCTCCACCCATTACTTTCCATCTAATAAAAAAGGCATAAAAGCCCTAACAAAAATTAATTGCAGCAAGTGTTATTTGTCTTTCAAACTGAGTTGACCACCAATAATATTCATGTGTAGTGGGCTTTAGGACAAATATTTTCTACTATCTAAGGTTTGTACTCTGTCAACCCTTCAGGACCTCCTGATATTAAGGGTCGAGCCTCCATATTCAAAGTGCATCTCCAGCCACTCAAAATGGATCCAAATCTGAACCGTGATGCCATTGCAAGGAAGATGGCAGCTGCTACACCAGGGTTTACTGGTGAGTTAGTATTGATTTAGTTAGACACTTCTTTTCCTATTGAACAGAATAAATGTGCAAGCCATAGCAGAAAAATGATACGTTGTATGATAATTATATATTTGAAATCAATTTGTGAGCGTAGGCTGATGTAGCTCATATGATAATTAAGTAATCATAAGCGCAGGCATAATATTGCTGTTATTGCTATATAAAGACACTAATTTTTCTCTCCTCCAGGTGCTGATATTGCAAATGTCTGTAATGAAGCAGCTCTCATTGCTGCTAGACATCTAAATGAATTCATCCGTGTTAAGCACTTTGAGCAGGCCATCGACAGAGTCATCGGAGGTAAACGGAAGAGCTTAGAATTGCAGCATATCCTACAAACATCCTACTAACAATGATGTACATGTTCAGATCTGCAAGTCTTATTAGTGATGTCAGCAGTGACCTGTGGTGTACCTCAGGGTTCAGTCCTGGGTCCCATTCTTTTTCTTATCGACATGCTTCCTTCCATTAGATAACACAAAGTAGGAATATAGACTTTCTTAATTCATTCCTTTTTAGTGATGCTGAAGCTTTTCGTGTATGATTGCTTGAGTTGGCTTATGCAGCTTTAACTATCCTAAATTTAAAATAAAATACATTTCTTAGTCATTCCATATTTTGTGCTCTCATGTTACAGGTCTGGAGAAGAAGACTCAAGTTTTACAACCCAATGAGAAAAAGACTGTAGCTTTTCATGAAGCAGGGCATGCTGTAGTGGGCTGGTTTCTCCAACATGCCGACCCATTGCTCAAGGTGATATTATTTCCCAAAATATATTTTAAATTCCTATTACATAACTTAAGTAACCAAATAAAATAAATAACACATATTTTAGCTTCAAATGAGAAAAGCTATTTGTCATTTGTCTTTGCTTTAAAAAAAAGTTAACAATGAACAAGGGGCAAAACTGACTTTGTATAATCTACGAGCATCGTGTTACACCACCAGGATTAGCATTGCAGCTGTACAGTTCAGATTAAATTTTGTCATATGTCAATTGTTTTCTTGAAATTTATTGGATTCATTTACTCATTCCCTAATTTTATGTTCCAGGTTTCCATAATTCCAAGAGGGAAAGGCCTGGGCTATGCACAGTACCTTCCAAAAGAGCAGTATTTATATACACGGGAGCAGCTATTCGACAGGATGTGTATGATGCTTGGTGGGCGCGTGGCCGAGCAGGTGTTCTTTAGCAGGATCACGACTGGGGCTCAAGACGACCTTAAGAAGGTCACACAGTCAGCATATGCTCAGGTCAGAGATTGTGCTTGCTTTCTATCATTCATTCAGTGCTTCAGTGTGCTACAGCATTTGCTATAACGACATGGCAACATTAGACACTTTTTTCATTTAGCAGAAGCTTTTATCCAAATGTACAATACTTACAGGATCAATCCATTTTGGAGTAGAGCTGAAACGAATAATTATTTGGTTAATCTGCTAACAATCTCTTAGAATGATTCTTGGACTGTTCTGGCAGGTAATGCAGTGATTAATCAACATAGTGGTGATAGCCCATTGATTGCTTCTTGAGGCTTTCAACCTATAACTTTATGATTACAAGACAACTTTTTTGGCAACTTTATTTGACAGTTTTCTTCCCTTACTTTTCTGTTGTAGATTGTTCAGTTTGGCATGAGCGAGAAAGTGGGTCAGGTGTCATTTGACCTGCCCCGGCAGGGTGAGATGGTTCTGGAGAAGCCCTACAGCGAGGCTACGGCAGAACTCATTGATCAGGAGGTCAGAGATCTGATCGACCGGGCCTTCAAGAGAACACTGGAACTCGTCACTGAGAAACACGAGCAAGTGGAAATGGTGAGAACAACCAACAGCTTGATATTACTTTATCCTGGAAAACAGTGGTGCCTCATGCTTTGCTTGGATATATAGCTTTAAATAGAGTGGAATCTAGCTGCCATTAGAACAGGCCTCAAAGTCATGCCAGAGATGCCAGAACTAGTGACCTGCAGAGTGCCTCAGGGTTCGGTCCTTGGTCACATATTTCTTTAAATAAGCCAAAGTAGTGGTATAATCTTCAACAGTTGTGTTGAGGTCACTCAGCTTTACCTTAAATCAAAGTTTTTAGTTCATACGTTGAGATTTATATCTCTGATTTGAGTGAAGGTAAGATTTCAAAAGGGCTTTTCACACTGCGCTTAACCCTGGGTTATATATCGTCTAAACCCTGATTTAAACCCTGGATAAAGGAACACTTCATACTTTATTCATACATTCATACATAATTTAGAAGCCGGGCTAGCACCGCTTTTTACCCAGGGTTAGGGCTGGAAATGCTTTTGCAGTGTATTGCAGTGGCAAACTTGTACTGTGTGAAACTAAATGCTTAGCAACAGACATCCAGTTGCGTTCCTCATATTTACATGCTTTGCAATGTGACCGGAGGCACAGCATTGTAAACAGTCTATTCAGGGGTTTGAGGAGAAATTTGTCAAATGGTGATGGAAAACGCATCAGTTTCATTTTATGTTTAGTAAGTCCATTCAGGAAAAAACTTGAATGTACAATGTCAATCGTCAGCTTATCAATACATAAGATGAATTGTAAACCCTGGGAAAATTATGAGCAGTGTAAAACATGAAGCAGAATAACGCAGGAATTAGTTTTTCCAGGATTTAGAATGACCCAGTGTTAAATATTTCAAGCATAAAGAACTGCAAATTGACCATCTCTGCCAGGTAGCCTAGTTGATGCAAATATGCATTTGTTTTTGTGAATAGGTTGGTAAGCGCTTGCTGGAAAAAGAAGTTCTAGACAAAGCTGATATGATAGAGTTGCTGGGGCCCAGGCCATTTGAGGAGAAGTCCACATATGAGGAGTTTGTGGAGGGCACTGGAAGCTTTGAGGAAGATACAAGTCTTCCTGAAGGGTTGAAGGACTGGAACCGAGAGAGAGGAGAAACCCAGGAAGAACCTCCAGCTTCACAGGAAAAACAGGCTGCTTGAAATAAAGACAGTCCTCGAAATAATTTCCACCTGCCTCTGACACTTGCCTTACTGTGGAAACTTGGTGGGAAAGCAGTCATCTTGGCTTAAATGAGGAAGATTGTGAATTTTGTTAGTATTTGCATTTCACTTCCCTTGTTGATACAAAGCAGGGAAATTTTACTGAATTTGAAATGCCTTAATCTGTGCATTATGTCGGCATAAACTATGCCTGATAAACTTTGACACCCAAACACCTTGAACTCTTTATGCCAGATCAAAAACGTATCTTTCAGTTTCTGCCATTATATCATAAACTCCATTATATCCTTTTTATCCTCTCTTCCTCTTAATAGAAGTGTAAGAAATGTATATGTGTACAACTTTCATTTGTGTTCTAAGAAAAAAATGATTGGAAAGTGAAATTGTGATTGTTTAATTAAATTAAAGGAGTTGTTTCATACATAGTTTTTCACAAGGTCTACTTATAATTTAAGTCAAGGTTTCTTGCACAATTTTTATTTTTTTGTCTGTCATAATTTATTCTTTAATGTCCAATTTCCACCTTATATCTGACCCTTAGAATTAATTGGGTCATTTTTGCAGCTTGTAACTCGGTGCATACATATTTATGAATTCACCACTTCTCCATGGTTATATTTACCGTTTCTAATCTGTCGAAAGGGCAAAACAGTCTACACTGACATCAGCAGAAGTAGGGCATAACTAGATGATTTATCATACTTCCTCTTCCAAGCGTTCTGTTCATCAGGGACGATCCCATTTTAGATGGGTGAAAGTTAACCAAGTAGCATCCAGAATCAGTGCGATCTAAAAATACGATGACAATACATTGAGCTACAAATCTTGCTATTATTTATGGTTGTTAAATTATGAAAGAATATAAAAGCCCAGTTTATTTTTGTGGATATTCTTTACAAAATGCATCTTCTCAGACAAAAGCACTGTTTGTTGGACTGTTCTTTTGCCTGAAAAGCGAACCTTTTGAGTTGCATATCACGTGTATCATGCTTTGGTGTCTGCATGACCAGTGCTGTCCATATAATCTATTAAATTAAATTGTACCATGCTGTCTCCATTTAGAGCTAATTGAGAGGGTGTTGTGTCACAAGACTTGCGTTTTACAGTAATAAATACAGTAAAATGGATTGGAGAAAGAAAGAGGAAAAACAATCTGATTTTTGTAATTTCACATTTATTCCTGTTAGATTTCTGTCCTCCTTGATTTGGCAGACTTGTTAATGATTCTGGTAGTTTGTAAATTTCTTCTCCAATGTGACCCTGTGTATAGATCATGCTTGACATCATTGAACCCTGTAATAACCCTGGTGACAAATACAGTACAAATTTGATAGGAGTCCAAAAATTTGTCCAACAGAATTTTACTCTTAGGGATTTGCATTTGGAATTCCCACCCAGTAGCTTTTTTCCAATTTTAGGATTATATGTGAATCGAACATATTTTCCTGCTGTGCACCAGTGATCACAACTGAGGACTGATTTGAATGTTTTCTGATGTGAAATTATTAATCACATTTAATGATACAGAGTGGTTAAAAACATATTGCTAAAAGATTATTCTCCCTTTCATCAATTTAAGTGCAACTTCAAATGCTGTACTTGTTAAGTTAGGCCAGAAACATATTCTACACCAGTCAGAATGCTTGTGTGGTCCTGCTATGCGATGTGTGTTCTTGTGTTACTGTGGCTATAACAAACTTCACTACTCAAGGGGGCGATAATTACCATCAAAAAGTTGGTCAAAATTAAAATAACACATTCAGCAGTATACTCTTTAAACTGATGTTCCAACATGACAGCAGTATTTCCTAACACACCATGTATGGAGGCACACCAACAGTACCAACACCATCACTTTTTGGATGTATCCCTTATCTGATCTATCCGTTCAGGTCTTGCAGTACTAACGAGCTGATGAGTTTAATCAAGTGTATTTGATTTAGCAAGTGTTTAAAAATGTGTACTATTGGTGTGCCTCCAGGAGCAGGGTTGGGAAACACTGCCTTAAGGGATAAAACTGACCAGGGTTATCCAATCCTATCCAATATGATAGGGCAGGTTGGAGCTAAAGTCCACAGGAAGGTGGCCTTCCATATCGAGATTGGACTCCATGGGTTTATGCTAATACTAGGTCAACACCCTCTTGTCGGTAAAGATGAGAACCCAGTGCAATATGAATTCTGTTCCGACAAATTCTGAAATGCAAAGATGTATGAAATCAATCTTGTGTAGCTCAAAATGTCTGTGTTCATGTACTTGCGTAGGGTATGTTTCAGGCCTTAGGCATTAAAATTTTTACAAGATTTTTCACTTTGTTTCTAGGTCTCCCCATTTTCATGCAGAATCTCCTCGAAGGACACTTTTGCTGGGAATTCTTGTAACTTTTCCATGTCTTGAACTATGCTGTAGATTCTCTGGAAATGTCTTATCACAGTTGCTGCTGCGATACTTTGCACTGTTCTTTAAACAGTTCCTTGAAGATTTGAATCACTGTGGAATTCCTCAGTTGCTCCTTAGATTCACTTTGCTTGAGCCAGTGTTTTCCATAATGCTACATCATGCTTCAAGTTCTCCGTATGCAGTAGTCACATGGAGAAGACTGAAAGTAACTAGATCCCAAAGAGGCGTCCCAAAATCCTAGTTGGATGAAGTCTGTCCCATCTTGAGGAAGAGTCTACACTTATCCCAGCTTTTTGGAGCTCTCTTCTTGTCCATAATGGACGAAGGGATTGCATTATCTTTAGGTGGGATACCCATGTCCTTTGATCCCAAGAGTTCCTCATCTTTTTGCTTGAGAAGGAACGTCCACTTTCTGCACAAGGGCTTTATTTTCTTCCTAAGCCCCTGTAGCTGTCCCTGGCTCAAGGCTGCTGAGATTGAGAGCGCTCTATCTTCAACATTGGCTCTGTGTTTTCGGAGTCACTGTGGTGCTTTCGATCTCTAGGCTGCTGTTCCCCTTTTCCACCGCGGGTCCAGGAGGGTGAGCGGACATAACCGCTGTGTGGAAATCTAGGTAATGGTGGCTGCTGGCGATCTGCGGGGTGAACTTACAAAACCAACTAATGAAAAACACCTTTATAACCACTGGCTATAGTTCTGTTCCAAAATCGAGTCAGTTGCCTACCATCATGGCCTTTTAAGGTACCATGGGTCCACTCATGAATCCTGTTCCAACAGGTAGGCTGCAAAATTGGCCTTCTAACCCACCTTTCTTTTGGCTCAATTCTACAGTACTTTTCACATTCACAAAAGCATTTTAATGTGACGGGTCTCCAAGCCTGCTCCTGTAGGGCTACCATCCTGCAAATTTCAGTTCCAAGCCCAATCAAACACACCTGAACTAGCTAATAAAGGTGCTCAGGGTTGCTTGATAATTACAGGCAGGTGTGTTGGAGCAGGGTTGAAACTGAAGTCTGCAGGATGGTAGCTCTCCAGGAGCATGGTTGGACATCCCTTGTATGGGGTAGCCAAAACTGCTCTGGAAGGCTACTGTCCTGCAGAATTTAGCTCCACCGCTAAGCAAACATACCTAAACCAGCTAATCAAGGTATTCAGGATTACTTAAGTTGCAGGCAGGTGTATTGGAGAAGGGTTGGAAATGAAGTCTGGAGGAGGGTAGCCCATCAGGACCAGGGCCAGCTTCCCCTACATTAGTAGGTAGAATCATGAAAGGGTGGTTTTAGGCAGGGGTGCCCAACCTGCTCCTGGATGGCCACTATCCTACAGAGTTTATTTCCAATCCCTATTACACAAACATGAACCAGCTAATCACATAATTTTCAGGATCACTAGACACTGTCAGCCAGGTATGTTTGTGGCAAGTTAGAGCTGAACTCTGTAGGATATTGATCCCTCAGAACCAGGGGGATTTGAACAGAGTGGTCAAAGGGGTGGCCACACTTCAGTTTATGGTGGCCACATCCTCCCCTGGTTACCCCCTAGGTCCACCCATGGGATTGAGATTTCAGTCCATGAGCTGCTGCCAATTATGAGCTATTTAAACCAGTCACTTAAGAGGTTCCATGACAGATGCTGCTTTGGAGAGTTGCTACCCATGTAGGCAGTAGACATCAAAGCAGCTCACTAGATTTTGGAACAGAGCTTGTTTGTGTCCTATCTGTTTGACTCCTCAACATGCTGTCTTTAGGGATATTCACACTGACAGGGATTTGTAGTAAGAAAAGCATCCGGATGTCATTCATTTTCAATGAGACTCAGCAATCTGAGGCCACATTAGTGATAGACATTGTAGGTGTTTAGTTAAAGTTTAGTTTCATGCATAGCTATACAGTGAGGTCAGTATAATATAGAAGGATACAGCAGTTAAGTAGGAATGCCTACTAACAAACAAAAGTAAAAATGCCTCTCAGTCTGCATTTTAAGCACTGCCAAATTTGGGGTCTAGGCAAATGTTATTCATATAACTTGGAGACATTTAAGCAGCAGGTTTGAGGTAATGCTAATCTGGATTGCTCTGAATGCCGCTGACATTGCCTCATAGTGTAAATATTTAATATGTGCACATTTGTGCACTTCAGCTCAGAACTTAATCAAATAATAATGTGCTCACTGTAGATTTCCATGGAATCACTGAACTGTGCCAGCAGCCAGGTATCCAACATACTCTACTACTCAAAATGTTATCCATCTATTTTATTTGTCTTGCTTCACAGTGAACATTCAGTCATAGATAATAGAGTGCTGCAGGAATAAGACCTAAAACACAGACATTAGTTAGCATATTTGCACATCCGGTTTGAATGGATTTTTGGCTAAATGCCTGAACTAATGTACTGTATATGGTTAAAACAAGCTCAAGATATTTTCACATTTTATTATATTACATAAAATATAATAGTAATACCCCACTCGTAATTTTTTTAAGCTTTTACTTTTCTTGAATAAAGTGGTTATAAACATGTTGCTAATGGGACTCCAGAGGTTGTCAGGGACATTAAACCTCATCATACCATACAGGAAACCTCATTTACTCACTAGTGAGTTTTTACTGCCTTTGTGAACTATTATAGCTTGAAGATATTAAATAAAGACTGAAAGTTGTCGGAAATTATGCACGGCATTTAGGTTACGCAGCCATGCTGTAGTTTGTTTATAGCCTAACCTGGCCACAGGGCTTATTTTCTCTTGGCTTCGTGTCGAGGGAACTCGGGATGCTAACTCTTGGGTTGACCTACAAAAATATGTCATCATCCCTGCAGCACTCTATTTCTCCCACTTTAATTTTTAAATGAGATTCTGAAGAATATGTTTGGGGACTGGATAGATTTCACTTTAAAGCTCATGGTGTGGTAAAAACTGTATAAGTCTGAGAGATGACTCACTTGCTGGGGAGTCTGTATGATTCTCCTCATCTGAATCAGCAAACACCTCCCCCAGCTCCTGGTCAGACATGTCTGTGAGCTCCGTCAGGTCCATGAGGTCAAAGTGTACCTCCAGAGAGGACACACTGCTGAGAGGCTCTGAGATCAGGCAGAAGATAGCAGAATGTAACTACATTACTATAACCAGATGACCTGTTAAGAGTAGTTCAAAGATATTCTTAAATTGACTTCATTGTTCTTTGCTCAGACATGTTGTGCACTAAGGGGTGTGCTATTAAGTATGGATGCCTGTTTCCACCACTGAATAAAAAAAAAGTAATTGTGACTAATTGCTGGATATAAACTCGCCAATGTTGGTTATAAAGTCAGAAATACAGGACATAAAGTTGCAATTCGGTGTTATAAAGTCAGAATTGCGAGATACAAAAGTCAGAATTGACCCTTCGCAGGGAGCTTGATTGACAGGTGTTTTGACCAATCATAACGCCGAATCTGCCATTTTGTCTGATGGTGTACATTGAGGTGTTGACATAAAATACCTTCTTATGTTCATTCATGTCTATGTCATGCTTAAAGTAAATATTAAAAGAGGATCAGTTCACATGCCGCTTGAACTGAGGCGCTACAGCAATCTGTTACAACACATTAAAGAGCCACAAAACGGTATTTATTGTTTGAATTTCTGACAAAATTTGAAAGCTAAGACTTTGTTTCACACTACAAGTAACCTGCTCTGTCTTGTCTGATGGTGTGTTGTCAGATTCCTCTTTGCTCCGTGATGTATTTTTCACTGTGTGGGAACATGATGTGTGGCGTGAAAGCGCTATGGCTTGTCGGACTGTTGTGACGGATTTGTGAAGGGAATTTCAAAATATAAACTTGCAATTGCAAGAAAAAAGTCAGAATTGACATTTTGCAAAGGGCTTGATTGACAGGTGATCTGACCAATCATAACGCCAAATTCCCCATCTTGTCCGACAAAAAAATCAGACAGGAGAGTACATTTTCGGTGGCCTTAAACTTGAAAAATGTTGTGTTTTGACATCTTTCCGTAGTTGAAATAAAATACGTTCTGATGTCCATTCATGTTTATTTCATGCATTGAGTAAATATGAAAAGACACTCCGTCCGTTCACGTGTGCCGTTTGAGCTGAGCCAATAATGTGTCATGACACATTAAAGAGCCACAAAACATTATTTATTGTTTGAATTTCTTAAAAATTTGAAAGCCGAGACCTTGTTTCATTCCAGAAGTAACCTGGTCTGTCTTGTCTGTCGGCGTTAATTAAGCTTTCATAATTATGGGAATCTAAAGTAAACCTGTTTACCTTATCAGATTTTTTTTATTCTTTAGGCAGTCGTGGCCTAATGGATAGAGAGTTGAACTTGAAACCCGAAGGTTGTGGGTTCGAGTCTCAGGTCCGGCAGGGATTGTAGGTGGGGGAGTGAATAACCAACACTCTCTCCTCCCTCAATACCACGACTGAGGTGAGACCCTTGAGCAAGGCACCAAACCCCCAACTGCTCCCGGGGCGCAGCAGCATTGGCTGCCCACTGCTCCAGGTGTATGTTCACTACTGTGTGTACACTTGGATGGGTTAAACGCACAGCACAAATTCCGAGAATGGGTCACCATACTTGGCCATACACCACTTCCTTTCCCTTAATCTAGATCACTGTTAATGTTAAGGACAATTTATTAATTGCAGTGAAAATGGAAAATAAATGTAAAAAAAAAAAATCTTTGTTGCACAAAATGTCACTTCTGCTTTTGAGTTGTTTTGACTTGGATGAAATATGACCTGCATGTGCTCTTGACAGGTCAGAGTTTCACTCACGTCGTTTCTCAATGATCAGCAACTGGCTGCCATGATGTGATGGGGTACCGACATGCTCTCCTGAGGCATTGTAGGACGCCTCGCTGGTGAGACTGGCAGAGCTGGAGGACTTCAGAAGCTTCTGGAACTCTCGATCTCTAAGTGGCTCTACAAAAAGGAATAAATACATTAAAAAAATGAAATAAATAATAAGGAGACTAAATTCTGCAGGAAAGTCGACCTCGAGGGCCAGAGTTGAGAACCATTTTACCATTTACTGCACTTTCTTATTCTTCTTGTTATTTCCCTACAGCGGCTAATGAACTGGAAGTCTCGCGCATCGACAGAAAACAGCTTACTTGCATGTTGAAAAGTAAGGTGGGTATGGTTGCTAGGGTGTTCTGAGTGGTAGCCAGGGTCATGGTTGTTAGCACATTGCTATGTGACTGTTAGCATGTTGTTATGGTGTTGCTAAGGTGTTCTGGGTGGTAGCCAGAAAATTGCTGTGTAATTGCTAAGGTGTTCTAAGTGGTTGTTACTGCATTTCTAGATTATAAAGTTGCTAGGGTCTTCTGGATGGCTGTTAGCACATTGCTAAATGTTTGCTAGGGTCTTCTGTGTGGCTTTTATAACATTGCTAAGTGTTTACTAGGGTCTTCTGTGTGGCTTTTAGCACATTGCTAAGTGTTTACTAGGGTCTTCTGTGTGGCTTTTAGCACATTGCTAAGTGTTTACTAGGGTCTTCTGTGTGGCTTTTAGCACATTGCTAAGTGTTTGCTAGGGTCTTCTGTGTGGCTTTTAGCACATGTGTTTGCTAGGGTCTTCTGGATGGCTGTTAGCACATTGCTAAGTGGTTGCTAAGATATGTTCTGAGTTGTTGCCAGTGCGCTGCTATGCAATTGTTAGGGTGTTCTCAGCATTTGTTAGCATGTTGCTATAGAGTCATTATGGTGTTCTGCGTGGATGTTATTTTGTACTAGCTTGAGCATTGCTACGTGGTTCCTCTGGTGTTCTTAATCACAGTTTAGCTCTATGTCTACAGCCAATCTCTTGCTTTCCATGTCTCGTTCTCAAATGGGGTTTGCCAGCGGTTGCCAAAGAAGTGAAACAGAAGATGCTTGTGTTTCCCTGAGTGTTTAAAGAGCTTTCAGCTCTCTATTGATTTCTTGCAGTAGTAGTCAAAGCAGACAAGTGTTTTATATCGTTGAAGGCATTTCAATTACACACATGGGACAAGAAAACAAGTGGACAACTGGATATGTATTTTTGGAACGCATATTTTTGAGATATGCAGCAAAACGTGTCCTGCAATTTTACTTTATTTTTTTTTTTTACAATTTTTTTTTTTACAAGCAAAATTATTTTACAGTATTATACGATGTATTATTGTATTATAAATTATTTTATAATAGTATTATATATATATATATATATATAGCGGTGTGTGCCTTGTGTGTTTTGGCAAGGCCTTGGTTGGGGCTACGTTGACTGTGGGCTCACAAAAACATAAAGGCAAAATAGGAAATTATAGAATTTACACACAGTTCAGAAAGCATGACTAACTTTAATGATTTCACATACTTTTAATTTAATAATTAAAAAATGACTTCAAATTAACATTAAATTGACCTAAAAAAACACATTTTGTGAAAAGACGGAAGTAGCAGGAGATTGCGTTCAACCTTAGGCGAATACCTCAGAACACATTTGACAGATTCATCCAGATTCATACAATTTCTCGGTACATAAACTTATTTTTCACTTCTGTACTATGTTTTGTCCCACATCTCAAGAATCCATTATGTGATGATACAGACTTTTCCAGCTGTGGCCATTCTCCGCAGTCTGGGGGCCATCCCTCCCTACCTCGCACCTCTCATTAGCCCACACACAGCAGATTACGCTGGCTTGTTCTCTCTTTGTGCGTGCCAGTCATGCAAATATTGGTGCATGGATTGCGATATATTTGCTTATTCCAAAAGGCTCTCCATCTAAACCATACAAGCCGAGATGAACTATATTTTTAGCAGCACCCAGTGGTACCCAACTCCCATTGTCCCAAAGCAACCGCTGCAAAAGATGCAACTCAATGTCAAATTCTCAAAAAGGCTCGCATCCAAAAATCCTCTTGCTCATGACCTTTGTCGTTTATTCGCATAGCAATTCTACATTTCTGCTATAATTCATAAGCCACCACCCTAAATGTATCCAAGTTGCTGTGCTTTTTCCCATGTGCATAAATGCAAGCTGCCAGCCACTGAGCACTACCGGCTTCCTCTGACTGCTTGCTTTGTCTGTGCATTCAAGAAAAAAAAGACATGGTGGCAGCTCTTACAGCGGGCTATTGAATTCAATGGGAGTGCACGTTTAAATGCGTCGCAGCATGCTGGCTGAAGAAATGTTTGCTCTTACCTGCAGCACCAGAGTCTGCCTGAGCCTCCATTAAGACTATTGTAGCAGCCGGTGCAATGCTGTTTGGCGTCGCAGCCGGGATTAGTGGGAGCGCCTCCTGCCTCGTGTACGCGCTCTATCTCTTTCTAGCTACTCGCTTTCTCTCTCTCTCTCTCTCTTTTCCCCACCCCTACATGCACAGTCACACATTCGCTCCCATTGTCACTGCAGCACACACAACAGTGACACATAAAGAGTCCCACTAGAGAGAAACGCAGTCAGCCACTACACAAATGCTATACTGCATGACACACCAAAACAGGGGGGAGAGAGGGAGGGAGGGAGTTAGGGAGGGTGGTGCCCGTAGACAATAAAAAGGATTTATATGGGAGGCAGATGTCTAGTGATCTAACACGGGTTTGGACAATAAGATGAAGTGAGAAAAAAAGAGGCATATCTGTGTGTGGATGATTATAATACATGCTTGTTCATTTAAAAATCATTTTGAAAGGTTGCATTGATTAGACAGTCGTTAGCTAGTGTATGTATAGGCTGGAAAAATTAACTGAGTACAGATGCATGTGGTTCATGTGGCTCTTGTATTTACAACACTAATACTCAATTGGGTGATAGAGCTACTTTCAAATGTTTGTGTCATTACTCAGGTAGTCTCACATAGCCAGATCTTCAAAAGGTCTGGACTCCATGGCCTTTTTTTTTTTTTGGCCAAGGACTGCCCAATGACCGACATGTAAAGCAACCAATCACAGTTCGTTTTGTTGAGCGTCATGTTTATGGTGTGAAGTCCCTACAGTAAACACTCATTTCCACTGAGCAGTATGCAATTATTTCTATTTCCATTGTCAGAAGTTGTGAATGGTACCAAAATAGCGCACCATATCGTACCACTTTTTTGGGACCAAATACCTAAAACCCTAACCTTAACCTTAGTAAAGAAATGGCAATGGATCCTTATAGCATTACTATCTGTCTCAAACTGATCCATCAATGATTTTCTAAATTCTGAAATTAGTATATGAAATCTGAACGTTTCTTGCGAGGTGATGGAGTTGACCAATGAAACTGGCTGTTGGAAGGAGTTTACTAATTGGACCATTGCTTTTATGATGAATGGGAGAAATTGCAATGCCCGACATAAGTTCTGCCATTCAAAGAGCCAACTGAGCCAAATCACAACCTGGTCTTTATGATAGTTTTTGATGTTTGATGACAGCATCATAGAGCTGCTGTTGGTTAGCCTTATTGAAAATAGCTGTCTAAGTGCACTTCCAAGATGGCCGCCAAGTAAACTGCCTTGTCCTGGCAGACTTCGACAGCATTCTCCATGAACGGTCATGACGGTAGTTGGCCCAAAAGTCAATTTTGACTTATAGGTTTATGTCATTAATTGCCCCCTTGTGGCAATGCTGAGAATGCAATGTGTACTTGCAATTGTTGTAAACTGAACACATTTCGGTATGAAACTTGTTTTTAAGGCTGATTCGCACAGGTGTATGGTGCCAAATTGAATTTGCATCAGCAGATCTCTCAGCTGAGCAGGGAAGCTCCTCCATCTGTTGGTGAGCGATTCAGAATTGTGACCATGTTTGCCTCAAAATGCACATTGATAGCCTATATTGTCATTAAAGTCGGGCATATTGTTAACCCTGATTCCCTCTCGATTCCAAATGTGTGAGTAAAACATCTCAAACATAGTCAAAGCTGTGCATTTGAAGGAATAGGATATCAAATAAATTACACACTTAAACTTTGAGGAAGTGTTACTGTAACCCTGGTGTTGCTTTACAAACTGTATTTAGTGGCTTGTGATCTGCCTTCGTGACATTTCATATCTCTCTGAACATCCTGGGTTTCAGGTTTGTTTCACTCACTTGCCTCAAAAACCGTTAGACATCAAAAACCATTGGTTTTGCTGTAATGCTTTGCTGGCCAAAGAGCACAATGTGATAGCTTTAATTTATGGATGTATGCTGTGAAATTACTCATACCATCAGTAAGAATTCTGCCCACTCAGGTCCATAAAAAATCTTCTGAAGTCAACATGAAACAGCTAATTTGCTTCCATAGTTTGACATATTTTCTAGTAAAACAAGATATTCAATGAGGGGGAAAAAAATACTGCAGAACTTGGTTATGTCCATCAGAAATGGATTCGATTGTGGAGAAATGGTCTTTATATGAGAGCAAAACTAAAAGTAAAGTATGTGTTCAATGGATTTGACTGTTGTTTTACAACATGCTGATGAATCAGTCTGTATAAAAAGACTGATCAGGAGACAAAAACTTCATAAAACATTTTTGAAAGTTGTGAGCTGTGAAAGTTACATTATCTAGGACCTTCATACAATGCCTGCCATTATAAAGACTGTAAATCTATCCCAAAATTTGATATGGGGTTTAGTCTGATTAATGTCTACTGATTTAAAAAAAAAAATGCAATTCTGATTGGTGCAAATCACAGACTTCCTAAATCAGCCACAAAAATAAATCAACATTATCTTCAGTATCCACCTTTTTCCTAACGAGCCTATTGATTATTAGAGACACTTCTGGTTTGGGGAAGTTCCACTCACAAAGACGTAAATAAATTATTTCAGATAATAAGGTTGAGCAACAAATAATCTTTCAGTTTGACTGAATGAGCTGTGTATTTTTCTTGGGTATTTCAAGATATAGCAGAATTGTTTGATATAGCATTTTGCAAGAATAAGCAAAAAGCTGTTTGCTTTAAAATTTTAAGTTGGCTCAACTTTTTTTTTTTTTTTTTTACCATTATATACAATGTATCTATACACATTTAGAAAAAGGGTGTTAAATATGATCATTAAATCAATGTCAGCCATCCACAAGGAGAGGAAGTGGTAATAAACGTCCAAACTCTAAACGCCCGGAATGCACTCTTTACAGGACATGCAGACTTAAAACTGTGACGTAATGTCTTTTATAAGAAAACTGTGGCATGTAAGGAGAAATTTGCTATAACATAATGTCCTCTACAGAGGACAAAACTCTATAGCTGGGAGTCAGGAGGATAGAGGACTCAGGCTACAGGTTAAAAATTATTATTAAAACTTACCCTAATGTAATAAAAATGTGTTTAAATTCAACACACAACCACTGCTAGGAAAAAGGAAACATTTTAAATTGAATCTTTGCCTGTTTTTGATAGACACTCTCATACTCTCACTTGTTTCTTGTCTTCACTGTTAAAATGACACTATTCCCAGAGCAGCTCGTTATTCAAGTTTTCTGAAAGAGCTCCCACGACTTTCTCTCTAACCGTGGGCGCTTTCTCCGATTTTTTGGCCTTTTTTTGTTGTGGGTGCTTTTTTTTCTGAGGAAATCAAAAGAAAACTTGCGTTTCATCTTTCTGTTTGGTACTTCGCTCGATTACAGCGACAGATGGGAATGACAGATCATATAGAGCTATATATGAAACCACATAAAAGATAAGAGCTCGAATAGAGCTCTCTAATTCAATTCTTACTAGTAACAATTGAATTAAAGAGCTCTCCAACTGAATTAGAGAGGTCTGAAATTACGTTATTAGTAGGAATTAATTTAGAGAGCTCTACAGTTCAACATATCTTTAATGTGTTTTTTAACTAGTAAAAATTGAATTATAGAGCTCTGTAATTGCATTGTTACTAGTAAAATGCTATTACGATGAGTAATACTGGGATTAGGCCTATTTTAAAGGTGCCATAGAATGGAAAACTGTATGTCCCTTGACATAGTTGAATAATAAGAGTTCTGTTCATGGAAACGACATACTCTGAGCCTCAAACACCATTGTTTCCTCCTCCTTATGTAAATCTCATGCATGCAAAAGACCACTGAAAAATAGGCGAATCCCAACATAACACCGACTGTGTCGTTACAGTTGGGATCATTAATGTTTAGCCCTTGTTCTAGGCCAGCCGGATCTGCACAGCCGAATCATCGATGCAGTGTTTCCAGATATTGCTATTAAAACAAACAAAAAGCGATAAATAAAAATAAACCGAAATAATTTCAAATCTTTTGCAATTAAGATAAGATAAAGATATCGCTGACCCTAAACTGAAAAAAGTGGAAAAGACCAGTCCAAAAATGCTTAAATCAGCTGGATTTGGCAACACAGAGCCCTCACTCACAACTTTCTCTCGTTCACTCCACCAGCATCTCACAGCGATCATGTTCATACCACAGATGCTAAACATTCTTGCAAAATCTCTCAAAATCTGTTTCTTCATCTGATACAGGCTCATAAGATTGGATGCCTAATCTCGCCATCGTTCACGCCGTACAGTAGAGATCTGTCTTTACTGATAAAATAGATAACATCAGAAATACAATATCAAATGTAGATTCTACTGCGTCTAGTATTTCAGCTTCATTCATCGCACCCAAAGAAAAACTGCAGTGCTTTAAAACTATTGGATAGGAAGAGCTAAATAAACTTACCCACTAAACTACTGAAAGAGTTGTTACCTGTAGCAGAAAAAACGCTTCTCAATATTATTAACTCATCGTTATCTTTAGGTCACGTCCCAAAACCATTCAAGCTGGTGGTTATTAAGCCTCTTATTAAGAAACCACAACTAGATTCTAATGAACTGGCAAATTACAGACCCATTTCAAATCTTCCGTTTATGTTAAAAACTTTAGAAAAAGTTGTGTCTGCTCAATTGTGCTCCTTCTTGCAAAAAAAATATCTCTATGAAGAATTTCAGTCAGGTTTCAGGCCTCACCATAGTACAGAAACTGCCCTTGTTAAAATTACAAATTACTTACTTCTTGCTTCAGATCAAGGCTGCACCTCATTGCTAGTATTACTTGATCTTAGTGCTGCGTTCGACACTATAGACCATGACACACTCATAGATCGATTACAAAACTATATTGGTATTCAAGGACAGGCTTTAAGATGGTTTAGATCCTACCTGTCCGATCGCTACCACTTTGCTCATTTAAATGGGGAGTCATCTCAATTATCAACAGTAAAGTATGGAGTACCACAAGGATCTGTCCTAGGTCCTCTGCTATTTTCAATATACATGTTGCCTCTTGGTAATATTATTAGAAAATACGGGATTAGTTTCCATTGTTATGCTGATGATACTCAACTATATATCTCAACAAGACCAGATGAAACTTCTCAACTATCTAAGCTAAAAGATTGTGTAAAAAGTGTAAAAGATTGGATGACCAATAATTTCCTCCTATTAAATTCAGATAAGACAGATATATTACTTATTGGACCAAAAAACAGTACACAGAATCTCGTGGATTATAATTTGCAACTAGACGGATGCACTGTTACGTCCTCTAAAGTCAAAAATCTGGGTGTTATATTAGACAGCAACTTGTCCTTTGAAAATCATATTTCCCATGTTACAAAAACAGCATTCTTCCATCTTAGAAACATTGCCAAGCTTCGAAACATGCTACCTGTTTCTGATGCAGAAAAGCTAGTTCATGCATTCATGACCTCTAGACTGGACTATTGTAATGCACTGCTAGCTGGTTGTCCTGCATCTCAATAAACAAGATACAGATAGTCCAAAATGCAGCGGCTAGAGTTCTTACCAGGTCAAGAAAATATGATCATATTACCCCAATTTTACAGTCTCTGCACTGGCTACCTATTCAGTTCGCATCATTTACAAATTATTATTACTTGCCTATAAGGCCCTAAATGGTTTAGCTCCTGCGTACCTAACTGGTCTTCTACCACGCTACAATCCAACCCGCTCCCTAAGGTCGCAAAACTCTGGACTTTTGGTAGTACCTAGCAAAGTCCACTAAAGGAGGTAGAGCTTTTTCACATTTGGCTCCCAAACTCTGGAATAGCCTTCCTGATAACATTCGGGGTTCAGACACACTCTCTCTGTTTAAATCTAGATTAAAGACACATCTCTTTAGCCAAGCATTCACATAATGCATCTTATAATCTTGTACTGCAGTTATATCTGATCAAATGTGCATTATTATTATTCTTTAGCTTGGGTTGAACAAAATATTTTTGCTTAGATGGAACAGCAGCTACGCTAATTATGTCTCTATTTGTTTCTCTGTTTCTGATTAACATCCCGTGGAAGAAAGATAATGCCAACCCCTCAGAGGACCTCAGAGGATGCCAACGCTCAGACAAAATACAGAATTACCAAATTTTGCCATAAGTCAAACATATGAAGGTTCTGCAATATATAAATATATTGTGGAAACTTAAATTCCTGTAGCTGCTTTGCAACGACTTGTATCGTAAAAAGCGCTATACAAATAAACTTGAATTGAATTGAATTGAATCTGTTTGCTGTGTGAGCTGCGCTGTGAAACAGCCAATCAGAGCAGAGCTCCTCATTATTATTCATGACCCTTCCAATGAAGGCAATAACAGACCATTTCATTCTAGGGACAAATCCTGGGGTTGTAAATTGACATGGAAAACCATTTCTGGATAATTTTTGCCATTATCTAAGCCACATACCTTCTATATCAGAGAACAATTTAAAATATTATATCAATGTATTCTATGGCACCTTTAAGATAAAACGGCTTGCCATGAGCTGACCTGATTACATCTGCATCAGGAGGCTCCAGACCTAGCTCTAGATCATCAGAGTGCATTATTCAGTTCAGTTCATTCCTCAAAAGAAACAGATGTCTTTGCATTAACAAAGCGCTTTAATAGCTAATTCAAAGCATACATTATTCATATTATATTACACATTTTACTACAACTAAACTGCATGACTTGGTAGAAAAAAGTAATGTGATAGACCAAAGTCTAACACTAATAATAGTCGAACAATAATAATGTCAGACACAGTCGAAATCGTGCGCATGCGCAGAAAGGGGGGAGGAGTCGCTGGAAAAAAAGGTGAATGGCTCTTATGGCTGGCTAGCTAATCAGATGGAAAAAAGCATATTAAAACGTTCCAGAGTGTGAATTTTACTACAGTACATGTGCTGTAAACCCTTCATAAGGGTTTTATGACAGAAACATCTCTCTTTCTGTATGCATTGCTCTTTAAGCTGAGAGGGATAAGAGTCGTTTCCTCTGATCTCATGAGGCTTTAGCATGCTAGCATGCCCTCTGATTTTATATCTCTCCTGAGCGCCGATATCGACCCCAGTTCTCCTAAATCGCTCTATTCCAAAGGTAAGAACGCGTTTTTATGATTACAAATCCTTTCTTCATTCATTTAGAGTTGCATTCGTCTTTATCTGTGCATAAATATGAGGAATTGCTAACGTCAGTTAGCCCGAGAGGAGAGCACGCGCTAGCTTGTGTATTTATAAATGTGTGTATATGTGAGTCAATATGCCCATATGTATGCGAGTCTATATGTGTACATGTGTGAGTCAATATATAAGTGCGTGTGTGTGTGTGTGTGTGTGTGTGAGTGTGTGAGAGAGAGAGTGGGTGTGTGTTTGTTTACCTTTACACACAGTTTAAGTAACTCAAGGCTCAGAGACAACCAAGGTTTGTTGTCTAACCAAAATAAAAAACAAAGTATTTCAGACACACACTGTAAGTGTTTTATGTCCATTGGCTCTTATGTACTGTAAATATTAGACTAGAGCCATGGTAGATGATGCCATATACAGAAACTGATCCTCCTCAGATATTATAATTAATATTTCATCTGCCAATAGCAACTGATTGAGCTTGACAGCTAACATGCTGCTGACTCTGGCAGTGATGACTTGTCATATTAGAAAGTAAGCACATAATTGGCTGATTTGGCCGTATGATGTTCCCATGTTGATATGATGTGAAAGTTTGTGGCTTATGTACAGTAAACATGATTTAAGACACATCTGCGACTACAGAGCAGCCTTAAGGACATTCACTGGGAATTATAACTATACTAGTAGTAACTAATCAGGGGAAGGGGTGGGCGATATGGCAAAAATATAATTTCATTATTATTATTTTTAGAAATATTATGTTGGTTTACTATTTTGCAAATAGTCTGAGCGTTACAGCTAAACTAATTTTCCAATTATAAAGACAAAGCCTTTCAAGGTAACAATATATATATAAAAAGGAATGGTAGATATTTAGGCCAAAGTGGGCAAAGATAAAACATCTTTCATTATTTTGTCTTTAATGAAATAAGAACAAAGATACACATAATATACACAAACAAACAAACAAACAAACAGTGCTTTTGTGATCCAGTTATCGTTTCTGTGTATCCTATAAAAACGTGAATTTGTGAAAACAAAATATTAATATGCTGCAGTCTATTTGAAAGTGTTTAATTAATTTAAATGAATTTATTAAACATTATATTAACATTTGTGACCCTGGAGCACAAAAGCAGTCTTAGGCCGTGTTCACACTTGGCGTCTTTTTTGACTAGAAAAAGTTGACAAGAGCGTTTTTTTTAATGAAAAACAAAGCTGGCAGCGTCTGTTACAAATAGCAGCTGAGAGCGTCTTTTGTTGTCATAGCAACAGCTGCAACAGTAGCCTAGCGCTGTGTACTGCAGAAATGTCAAGAAAGAGTAAAAAGTTGGCTCTTGCGTTGGCTTTTGAAGTTAACGGGAAAGAAAATGTCGATTCACAAAGACGTTTGTGGGTGCACGACATTATACGGGGAAGGAACCAATATTATGATAGAGTTTTGTGCTCATATCATACAGCTCCTTGTGCTCCGAAACTAGTACGAGCAGTCTATCTACCGGCACCTTCTCCATTTTTGTTCTTGTTGTTATGGAAACGACAGATCTCACTACTCGCTTGTCATTGGTCAGCTGTCAAAAAGGCGCTTGACGTAGGGCGTTTTTTTCAGAAAAGTTGAAATTTTTTCAACTCGAAAAAACGCTCCGAGCTGCAGAAAAAGAAGCCGGCGGTGGCGTTTTAAAAAGCGCTCAGGACTTTTTTGAAAACACGGTTTACTCCATAGGATTATAATGTAAAACAGACGCCGGCAGCTTCGAAAAAGACGCCAAGTGTGAACACGGCCTTAAGTAGCCAAAAATACATTGCATGGGTCAAAATGATCCATTTTTCTTTTATGCCAAAAATCATTAGGATATTAAGTAAAGATCATGTTCCATGAAGATATTTTGTAAATTTCCTATTGTAAATATCTCAAAACTTCATTTTTGATTAGTAATATGCATTGCTTAGAACTTAATTTGGACAACTTTAAAGGTGATTTTCTCAATATTTAGATTTTTTTGCCCCCTCAGATTCCAGATTTTCAACCATACATCAATGGAAAGCTTATTTATTCAGCTTTCAGATGGTGTATAAATCTCAAATTTTTTAAAAATTGACCCTTATTACTGGTTTTGTGGGCCAGGGCCACATTTTGAAAAAGTGGTTTGGATGAATGATTCAATGGCTCGCTCTTAAATACTTCACTTGTTTCATTAAATCAGCGTTTCTAAACAAATCTCTTGAATGAATGATTCAATGGCAAATATATTTCTTAACAGTCTCTTGACCCCACCCATTGACAAAGCAATGTAATTGACACAAACATTATTTGAAACACCAATTACTTTCAGAAAACTGTTGTATTGTCAGCATACGAATGTTCGTGTTGGTCTGAACCGATGTAGAAACAGCTATTCATTCAAATTAAATTGTTTATCGTACAAATTGCCACTGAAAACCAATCACACTTTTCATCATAAAATGACAAAATCTGGTATATTTATAGTTCTCAAGCTGTTTGACTTGGGTCACGTGGTCATGCTTGGCCTTTTGTGGTCATTTCACTTGACTTTGTAGTGACGGACTACAAATAGTTGCTTCTAGGAATTGCTTTGTAGATAATTGTTTTCATTATGTGGCGCCACCTGCGTTTGGTGGAGTTTTACAAAGCCAGCATTCGTGAGGATGAAGTGTGTAATTATTGTGACACTTTGGCCTCCAAGAGAAGTTTTCCTGTCCTTTCGAATTCTTTTGAACAGATTTAATCCCAGCAATATAAAACACTGCCTAGGCTGAGGAGAGTCGGACCATCCCATTATCTCTTTGTCGTCCAGGGATGCATAGTGTTAAAATAGCAGGAATGCAGAATATGTATTTCACTGCAGGCACCAGCGCTTTTATTTACAAAGCATTTCTGTTGGGGAGTGTTGATTCAGGCTCTGATTTCCATCTCTGTGTTTGTCCACTTTGTTTCTCTGTGCCAAAATGCTACAATGATCCTTAAATTGTTCTATGAATAATGGCCTGTTCACACCAAGGACAGAAACTATAACAATAAAGTATTCATTCTATGAGAACAGCGAGGTCCACATTACAGCTATAACGATAACGATACAGAGGCGTTATTTTTTTCAGCTGATGGGTAATAAAATCTTGCTTTAAAGAGCTTGCGCATTTTTAAAGTAGCAGATGAGAAAACTGCAGCATGTGCTTATAATAAGCGTTATATTATTGTGCATTGTCAACACTAACCTTTTTATTTTAGCCATTTTAACCGATTTACCACATAATTGGTCTGCATTCTAGCAACATTAATAGATAGAAACATATATACATAGTAGGGGTGTAACGATGCATGTATTCGTACCAAACCGTACTAAACAGTATACGGACATCTCGGTTCGGTGCATGAGGCCTTACAACGAATACAGGCAATTCACCCTCAATCCAGAAGGAGGCAGTAATGCAATGCTGTTTGATAACCGCCAGCAGAAGAACAGCGAATGCCATAAGTTGCACACTTGAAAACAAAGCCCACTAGACAGTGACCATGTGCTGATTCTGAATGCGTCTCTCACTGACAAAGGAGTATACTTTAAAGGCTTGCGCACTCAACTGTTTGTGAAATGGAGCTTTGTGCTCGTGCATCCTACCTCTCTCATTCAGCACAAATCCAAATATTCAATAATATTACGATATTTGCGATGTATCTGAATGCAAAACTAATATTCATTATGTATGTTATAGGCTTTGTACTTCAGTCGCGTTCCAGCGGTGACACAGAGGCGGGCGCACTGATGTTTGGTTCACTGTATTTTATTTTGAAAAAGTAACAACTGCGCTGTCAAGTTAGCAATGCTGGAAGTTATGTGTGTGTGTGTGTGTGTGTGTGTGCACGAGATCACTTCAACTCTTTCCTTATTCCAGCAGAATCAACTTAAAACACTCCCGTCATTTATTGTTTTATTAATAATGCATCACTGTAAAAGGTCTGCTTTTATTTGTGTACACTTGCAATGAAAACAAAATATTGTGCTTTTGTAAAATAAAGAAAACAAATAGGATGTCACTTTCTGAGTTTCCTTTCTGTGAACAAGTTAAGCGTGTCACAAAAATCAACTTACCCCCCGAACCGTGACATCTGTGTAACGTTACACCCCTAATAAATAATAATTTAATAAAAAAAATGACACGAAGTAACAGGATTACCTTGTTTGGGACAAAATGTTGATTCAGAGTTATTAATAAACTTTTTTTTTTGTTTATTAAAGATTTTGTCAGATAATTTTTCTAAAAATTGCTTTGGTAACACGGTTGAAATGTTAAATCTGTCACATGCTGTTCACACTACAATAAAATCTACTCGTCTGCCTTGCTGGAGAAACTGTCCAAACGACACAATTTTATGTTAGTTTTTTTTAATCGGGGGAAATAATTGAATGATCCTGGGATTGGTTTTAGATAATGTAATTATTTGAGTAAAATTCCAAATGCAAATTCTTCTGCTACTTATCCTCACAAAAACAAAGCAAATAAACATTCATTTTATTTCATGAAGGGTGAAATATTCTGCATTTAGCCAAGCTTGATGATAATTATTTTTACAGTCCTAAATTGTCAGAAGCATATAGTGTTTTGTTATGGGAAGTAACTGTTGATATGTTTGGCCCGGTCATCTATCACGGGTTTACAGGTAATGTGAGAGAAGCTGTCATGGTAATATCGCTCCAGTGCCTCCCTATCAACAACACTGTAATCATCAACATGACGAACGAGGCACACAGGCGTCATGGGACAGAGTGCCCCTAGATGGAGCTCTGGGAGCCATAAACACCTCCTCTGCTTATTAAATATCTGCTGCTGCGCACGAAAGAGGCCGTGCCCAGGACTAATATCTTATGATATAACTACATGTGCTGGACCTGCAGCGTTCCAGTATTTATTTTTTGTAAATTATGAAGCGTATGATGTGAGGCAGAATTCTAGCTGCTGACAATGTATTGTTTTTAAAATTATAGCCTAAATATTTATTTAATTGGTTGTGTAACAGTAGCTGCCTATTACATAATTACAACCTGTAAGTACACACTGTTCCATAACTTAGTTACATGGTAGTAAACGGTTTTAGTTAAAACCCTTGTACACAATGTAGTAATTGGATCATGTTATGTATTGCATGTAACTTTTTATTTAATTCTAAATGAGTTGATTATGAATATAACATTCGCAAATTTTTGTGCTGGGTAGTTGCTGTCAGTTGCTGCAAAAAACAAGTCATGTGGTACAAACTTGTTAAACTCGCACGGCTGTAATTTAATCGGCACACACCAATATTTTTGTTACATTTGTCTTGTTCATGCATATCTATTAAACCTGGATTTAGTGATACAGTAAAATTAATGAATGTTCAGTGTTGCTGCAAGATTTAATCATTGCTCAAGATTTTATATTTTTTTTGTTAGCACATCTTAGTATATCTTCACCTCACCCTGACTCTCTCTCACACTTTCAGAGTCAGTGTATGACCTGCTCCCTAAAGAGCTGCAGTTGCCCTCGGTCGTACAGCAGGACAACCCCACCATGAGCCAGAAGAGCGGTGGAGAGGCCGGACCTCCTCCTCCGGCTGCGCTGGCCTCAGGTAGGACACTTTTCACATCGCTCCTTCCTTCCCTGCCTTATTTTGTTCAAGCGAGAAAGACTCTCCGAATCAGTTTCACGCTGTCCTTTATCTACATTTGTTTGTTTTTAGATCTTTACTACAGTTTTCTTTTTAGTGGTGTGGCGTTTTAATTTTTCTCTGTCTCAGCGTATGGGTTTGTACTCTTTCCTTTCTAGTGCTGCTGACCGCTGCTTCCTGTTTCACTTCATATCACACTTTTTTAAAACCCATCTGCACGTCCTGACATTTCTAGTCTTCACTCTTCTTCATTTTTTTTCCCTCTCCTTTGGCTGTTTAGATCATGTCAGATTATTTTGCAGACTAACTCATTTCAAGTGTCTTTTTTGACCTGTCCCATTAAACCTGTTAAAAAGAGCTTCCTGTTATTGCTGTTAGTGGGGTCGAATGATTTCCTGACTTTTCCCAGATCATGTTCTGGCGTCTGGAGAGCATGTCATGGTTGAGCCAGTCGAGGTGATATAAACGGCACTTACTGGCTGGCAGTGGTCCTTAGCGCATTAGGTGACATCTGAAAAAAAGAAGAAAAATAATCATAAGTTATTTTACATCTTTGTCTGCAATTATATTGGCGTTAGGCTTAATTTGGGGCTTTTCTCTTAATCCTTTTGCTTCTTTTTTGGAGGCCTTTGCTTCTCTCAGCTAATGATACACTTAATCGGCGTAGGGCTGGGCAATATAAAAAAAAAACACCATTATTAAATCTGTTTTTTATATATGAATACTTTAAATCTTATTTATGTATGCATTTGCGCTTTAAAAAAAGCATTTTTCATCATTGTCTATCAAATACAATAAAAAGTAGTTTCATATAATCATGAACTGTTTTACACAATGTTTTTTTATTAATTGAATTTAAAAGAGAGTGTTTAATTTCTGTTATTCCATGGTCTGTCTGAATACTGGATTCTGATTGGCTGGCAGGGATGCAGTATAACCGTTTAATGCACAGGTAGTTCCATGTCAGTTTAATCACTGTTCTGTATTAATGCACTGCTTTAATTGATGCACACTAACACACACACACACACACACAGACAGACTGAGAGAGAGAGAGAGAGAGAGAGATCGCAGATTGCGCTGCACACACACATAAATTTGTTGATCGCCACATTATATTCCTCAGCAACGAGTACAAGTAATTAATTGTTTGTACAGAAAGACGCGCAGACGCAACATGCAGGTAACGCACACACAACTCTCATCTCTCTCTCTCTCTCTCAATTGATAATTAATTGAAAAAAATGCTATAATTCATTCAAATAAATGTGATCTTACCACACTGTTTCATCTCTGTGTCTGATTTGAAGTGGGCAGAATGCTAGCGCTAACGAGCCGTAACGGACGAAAATAACTGTCCTTTTTACCCATTCGGTCAAATATTGCGCTGCAAAGAGCAATACTAGTTTTAACTTGTCTATAACTTGGCAAATGACCATGGAATAAGCAGGATAATCAACAGCTAGCCGTTCATTAAAGGGTTTTAAAAGCACTTCGTGTCGAGTGGTTCTTTGCCTCCATGTCGTGCATTTAACATCCTTTAATGCACGGCAAGCCGTTGCTTATCCCTTACTGTGCATGCGCCAATATAAGAATACATAACAGCATAATGCATAATAAATGCCAGTATTGAAAGTTGAAATGACATCATAAGTGAGCTTATTTATGTTCTTAATTATTTATCAAAATTATTTTTTTTACGAAAATGCTTCAAAATCTTTAATTAGAATGTAATATAATTTTTACTTTACTGTTTTATGCCGACGCCAAAATATATATTAAAACATTTGGCACTTGAAAAATCCACACAAGGATCTCTGTGAATATTCTAGAGCAGTGGTTCTCAAACTTTGTACAGCGGCACACCCCTCTCTTCCACTTAGACCGGGGTCACACCTTTTCTATTAAAGGACAATATTTGCCCCCTTAAACTGATTTACAGGTGCATTTTTTACCTTTATAGAGGCAAAGGTTTTCAACCCTTATTAATTGTATGTCATGTTTTGTCATATTCTTAACATTCCATTAAGTGTATTATTAATATAATAAATAAAGCAATGAATGATGGCAAATCGAAGTGATACTTGCAGATTTAAAAATAAAACCGCCAATAGGTTTGAACTCAATAGGTTTGACTCTTTGAATCGTTCAAAGCCGCAGATTCGTTCACTAACGAAACACCGCTGTATGTTGCTTGGAGACGCACACCATATGTTGCGGAATTCGTTGGAATTATTATTATTGAGAATATAAATCGATCTCAATGTACAGTGCATGTCATTATTTGCTCTTCATGCTATCAAGTGCTAAAGATTTGCTTAAAGGAGACATTGAACAGCAGTGCGATTTGCAGCATACTCAGCTGGTATCCTATCACATGCACGCTGCTTGTGTGGATGCAGTCAGTTTTGACCGCAAAAGATGGGGTCATTTGATTGGACATCATGTATTTGACCGTTTACAGCACTCCCATTTTCATGTTTTTATATTAGATGTCACATTTTGCTTGTCAGAAACACATGCTCTTTTACTTTAAGTTGGGGTAGAATTAACTCTTTTGTTTTGTTCGCATACCCTCTCCGTCACCTCACGTACCCGCAGGGGTATGCTTGCCCCAATTTGGGAACCACTGTTCTAGAGCGATGATGTAAACAAATAATTTAGATTAATTTAAATTTATTTGCAGAAATCAAACTGTTGTGATTTATTAGAGACATTATTATAATAACTTGTTTTTCTGCTCTGCGTGTTTAAAGTCATTTGACATTGACAACTTTGCTTCGGTCAACAAAATAATATCAAATATATCGCCCAGTCCTAATTAAAGGGCAATACTGTGATTGCAAATATGTTTGCAAGTAGCCAGGTTAACGTTACACTACTTCCTGTTTTGACAGGAAGCTGAGGGATCTTTAAGTGAAGCATCCCAGACAAATATCAGTGTTTTGCAGCAATAAATTTGAGGTAAAACAATCAACCAAAACCAAATCCACCACCAAATTAGGACTGTGACAAAAACAGTTATTGATTCTGTACAAAAACTGGCCCATTAAATTTATAATCTTAAAACACCCCAGATGTTTTTATGAATATTATGATTTTTTTGCTCAAATGATTCTGACCAAAATTTGCTGATATCTACATTGGATGACCAGCACTTATTGTTTATTCGCTGTCATTTGTCGTTTTTATTCCAGGGAGTTCCCTCTGAATCAGGGAGAGTCTGCATATAAAATGGTCTGCAGTTCTCTGCTTCGTAGGTCAGAAGCTTGTTTATTCTGTCTCCATGGCTACGTTCAGTCCCAACCAAATCGTCCAATTGGCATGCATTAGTCGACACCTCAGAATTGTCATTGTGCAATATTAATTTTCTATGAGTGGCTGTTTTGAATAGATCAGCTCTGGGTTATCAACCAGTACCACACCAATTCGCCCATTTGGCATGCATTAGTCTCAGAGTTATCATTGGCCAATGTAATTTGGCTTTTTTAAAATAGATAATCACTGGGTTATGCAGAAGTGACAACAAATGCTCTGTATACCCCTTACGCATGTTTATTTTTTTTTGCTTTTTTGTGATAGGACTAGTTATTGGGCCATTATTGAGATTCTACAAAATGTTCCAAAGAAGAATTAATATACATTTAGGAAAGAAATAGGGGATTGGATAATGCATCAGCTTAATCAGGCCTACATCAATTTAATATTAACAAGACATTCAAAACAGATAAAAGGTCAATGACCAGATATCATGTCGAGTTTCACTGCTTGATCGGGACTGCTAGCCAGATTTGCACGGACAGGTTTTATTAACGTTCTGCATTGTGCACACTACAGATGCTGCTGCCACTTGCGCCGCTGCCTCCTCCCCTGGAGGACTCAGCAGTACACTTCCTTCCTGTCCCAGCATGCTCTCTGCTACCTCAGCCCCAGAGCAGGCTTCCAGGCTCCACAGCGGTCCTGCCGCAGAGGGGATGCAAGAGAGAATGGGTGTGGAGCCTGGATCAGCGGGGGCTATCAGTGCAGGAGATACTGCCGGAGCCACACAGAGCCAGGCGACCCCCTCGAAGCGGCGGACCGTTCTGAGCATCTCACCCCCTCCGGAGGACCTGCTGGATGACAGTCAGATGTCCTGCCAGGATGATGTGCTTCCCAACCAGGACTCGGAGCAGAGCAGCAGCATGTGGATGGACGACTCTGTGTCCAACTTTAGCATGGGCAGCAGCAATTCGTACAACGACAATACTGAAGTGCCCAGAAAGTCTCGGAAGAGAACTCCTCGTCAGAGGCCGGGGCCAAAGCCTGCGGCCCGGGAAGAAGCCGGCATGGATGTGTTTGATGCAGACAGTGCTAAAGCGCCACACTTTGTTCTTTCACAACTGGGTTCAGATGCCAAAGTCACACCCAAAGTGAGGTTGGTGACCTTACTTGTTGTCAAATGAGTTTTGATTTAGAATTTAAAGGATTAGTTCACTTCCAGAAAAAAAAAGATAATTTACTCACCCTCATGCCATCAAAGATGTTCATGTCTTTCTTTAGTTCAAAAGAAATTAAGGTTTTTGAGGAAAACATTCCAGGATTTTTCTCCATATAGTGGACTTCAACAGGGTCCAACGAGTTGAAGGTCAAATTGCACTTTCAATGCAGCTTATAAGAGGAATAAGAGTTTAATTCAGTAATATTCAGTAATTTTCTAATTTTTAAAAAAAAATTATATACTTTTTAACCACAAATGCTCATCTTGCACTAGCTGTTGCAATGCACATCCGCAACTTGACGCATTACATAATCACGTTGGAAAGGTCACACACGGTTAGATCTTCGTCTGTGTACTCCGATTCAAAAGGGTAGGGCAGGGCAAAAAAATCCATCTCATTTTCTCCTCCAACTTCAAACTCACCCGACATCGTTGTTTTACCTTTTTTGTAAAGGCCATTTGACTTTTTTTTACACTTTCGCTTAGTAAACATTGGGTCGGTACTTCCCCCTACGTCACACTTGACTGTTCCAACGTGATTACGTAATGTGTGAAGTCCAGCTAGTGCTAGTGCATTTGTGTTTAAAAAAGTTTAGAAATTAATTTTTTTTTTAGAAAATGACTGATCGTTTTGCTATACAAGACCCTTATTCCTCGGGTCGAGCCCTTTGAAGCTGCATTGGTACTGCAATTTGGACCTTCAAACTGTTGATTGAAGTCCACTATATAGAGAAAAATCCTGGGATGTTTTCCTCATCAACCTTAATTTCTTTGCAGCTGAAGAAAGAAAGATATGAACATCTTGAATGACATGGGCGTGAGTAAATTATCAGGAAATTTTCATTCAGGGGTGAACTAATCCTTTAAAAACATGTCACGGAAGACGAGTCACTGTATGTGTATGTAGTTGCTTTTTTACAGTGCATTAAGGTTTATTTAAAAATTTTTCATTTTATCTTTAGCTCCCTGGAAGTGTCAAACAATCAGAAGGGGGGCATTCTTTCCATCCAGTACCCTCAGAAGAGCGAAGGGAAGGAGCTAAAGATTTTGGTTCAGCCGGAGACGCAGCACAGAGCACGATACCTCACGGAGGGAAGTAGGGGATCCGTCAAAGACCGTACCCAGCAAGGATTTCCTACAATCAAAGTAAGAATTGAATGCACATTATATATTATCTGGACAAATATGTGTTTTTGGATAATGCAGTTTATGTGGTAATGTTTCTAAATATGGCACATCAGTTAGAGGGAGTCAGTGAACCAGTGGTGCTCCAAGTGTTTGTGGCTAATGACGCTGGACGTGTGAAGCCTCATGGGTTTTATCAAGCCTGCAGAGTGACTGGGCGCAACACAACGGCCTGTAAGGAAGTGGATATCGAGGGGACCACAGTTATTGAAGTAAACCTTGAGCCGACCAGCTCTATGACCCTAGCGTAAGGATGATTCCATCCTCTGTTTCTGGTGGCAATTACAGTGTCTTTTAGTTGATATGTATTGTTAAAGTGTATTGTGATGTATCTTGGCAGCGTGGACTGTGTTGGAATCTTGAAGCTGAGGAATGCCGATGTTGAAGCTCGTATAGGGGTTGCTGGCTCCAAAAAGAAGAGCACTCGAGCTCGTTTGGCCTTCAGAGTCAACATCCCAAGACCTGATGGATCCGTCCTAAGCCTCCAGGCCCTCTCCTCTCCTATTTTATGTAGTAAGTGTAAAGCATATCAGGGTATAGATTTGATATTAATTAAGGGATATTATTTTCCACATTTGTGACTTATTCCTTGTCACATTTTCAGCTCAACCAGCTGGAGTGCCTGAAATCCTTAAGAAGAGTCTTCACAGTTGCTCTGTTGCTGGAGGAGAGGAAGTCTTTATCATCGGCAAGAACTTTCTCAAAGGAACCAAAGTTCTTTTTCTGGAAAATTCTACAGGTATTGCATGCATGCATCATCTGATGCCTTTTACATCTAACAAGCACTATAATGCCCCACACATGGCATGAGACATGAAATTTAGCTTGCGTAGCTAGTATGATAAACAGTCTCCTTTGTGTTAAAATGCAAGTGTATAATATGTTTTGAAGTCAAGTACATCTTTTTCCTTTTTCTTTTCAGATGAAAGTGGCTGGCAGGGCGAAGCAGAAATTGACATGGAACTTTTTCATCAGGCAAGTGCAGGACATGGCTTTACTGTTTTTAGTTCTGTAGTGTAATGCTTATCATTCATAAATATCTTGTCTAAAGCATCTTTTCAACATAATTCGATCCAGAATCATCTAGTGGTGAAGGTTCCCCCATATCATGACCAGACCGTGACCTCCCCGGTGTCCGTTGGGATTGCTGTAGTGACAAACGCAGGGAGAACACATGATCTACAGCCTTTTACCTACACTCCTCTAACAGGTTGGTGAAGAGATGATACATTTATGATATCAACAGATATCCAGCTCAAAAATTAATGTGAAATATAGTGAAGATGTGTTGACCTTAAGCAAAGTGTGTAATTTTCTTCTTTGGATAGTCTTAGACCAGTGGATCCCAACCTTTTTTAACTCACGGCCCACACAACCAAACACATATGTTTCCACGGCCTTCTACAAAAAACAAACAAAAAAACATTAAATAAACCCGCTATTTGTGTCGAGCAGGTAAAATCTAATTTTCACCAATTGTGTGAGCTTTGCAACACAACAAGGTGCCTCCACTCCACAACGTGTCCTAACCAAACGCGACAAGCAATTTGGCTGTCCACACCAGATACAACGCAACGTGACAGAATCAATCAAAATATCACTGCCATTCAGAAGCGCAGAAACTCACTGCACTCCCAACAAAATGGACAAGATTATAATCTAATTTATAAATATTAAACCTTTTTAACTTTATTAAAAGTACATACTGAGGGACTGATACCATCGTTGTTATGAAATACACTTGTTGGTTTGCATCGAGTTCACCGTTTTAACATGTTTACTTTAATTTATTTTTAAGATCTGAGGTAAATAAATCTGTTGTTGATTTCAGTATGAACGTGAAAGTGAAGTGACGTGTGGTCTGATGACCCATACTCGGAATTTGTGCTCTGCATTTAACCCATCCAAGTGCACACACAGTAGTGAACAAATACACACACACACACACCCGGAGCAGTGTGTGTGTGTGGCCGGGGAGCTCAAGGGTCTCACCTCAGTCGTGGTATTGAAGGGGGAGAGAGCGCTGGTTATTCACTCCCCGCACTGACAATTCTTGCCGGACCTGAGACTCGAACCTTCGGGTTACAAGTCTGACTCTCTAACCCTTAGGCCAATAAGGGGTATTGAATAAAGCAGAGATTATTATTGTTATAGTTTGTATTAGGGATGCATCGATCCGATACTCAGGATCGGTATCGGCTCCGATACTGGAATTTCTGCCGGATCGGGTATCGGCCAGACGAGACCGATCCAAATATAGTGCGTATACTATTCTGTGTTATTGCTAAGCCCCACGAAAGCACAAAAACATTAGAAAGCACCATAAAGTCAAAGTCCAAGGGTTCTGAAGCCGTTCCATAGTTTAATGTGAGGTACAGATGAATATTTAAGTCGTTAAATTCAAGTTCACGTAAATTCTTCTCTCCGCTGCTTCTGTCTGTCATCCTCCGTTCAGCATTCAAACTGTGTCATGTTCGGTTAAGACAGTCAAGACGATGAAACTCTCTCCAAGAGCGCTCAATAACAGAGTTAAAACTGTTAAAGGAAAAGGATCAATAAACTATGCACAGATTTAATAAGCTACGCACCGATATCGCTTTCCTTTGTGCTTTGAACTTCTCTGTGGAAGTCTGCTTGCTGAAGAGATCAATTTTATTTTTTACATTTTGGGACAAGTAAAATATACATATGTGGTTTCAACAACCAGATGCGTTTACACATGTCCAGTTTCGTTTGGAATGCGGCCCAGACCACCTCCTGAAGTGGTTTGAGCGATCGGATTTATATTGCAAAACACATCAAGTGACCAGGTGTAAACAGCCCCTATATATTTTTTCATGTTATTTTTCATTAAAATGAAATTGTCTAATAGATTGTGTTTAACACACAAAAGAGTGACACAGAAGTATAGAAATTCTACATTGATTTAAAAACAAAAAAACTGCGCTCGGATCGGAATTGGCCGATGCTCAGAATTTTCTGGATCGGATCTAAAACAAATGGTATCGTTGCATCCCTAGTTTGTATGCTGTTGTTCCAGACACAACGTCGCAAAAATAGAAACTTTGCATGTCGCCGTCATGCCACCAGATTAACATGGAAAAGATAGCTTACCTTTTATCATGTGTCATGGCATAGCATGTAGTTAGGGCACAGTGTTACTTTTGTCGTTGCCAGGGAACGCAGTTTCAAGCGTTTTTTTCATGCTTTGGTACTCTAAGTTTGTTCTCAAAAAAAAACTCCGTAATCTTGGACACATATTCGCTATGTTTTGTTTAAGAGAGCCGTCGTAATTTGTTCAGTTTCAAAGCTTCATTTGACAAGATGAGCACAAAACACAGAGCGGTAGCTGTTCGTTCTCTGCTCCCACACATGTGAAACCTAGCGCTAGATGAATTTTCTTCATTTAGGTTTATTTTGAGTCTTTTCAGAGTCAGGCTTACTTGTAGAAGAAATGTCTGTATTTATCCTTTTCAGCGATGCCGTTGACAACCATTTATCCATGTTTAAATCTGTTGTAGCATATATGCAGCAAAAATATGTTAGATAAATTGGCTGATTTTTAAACCAATCAGTGAGCTCGAATAGTGAACGCATAGTAACGGTTTATTATTTATTTATCGTTTTTTAAATATATATCAAATTGTTATATTTAACAATCACTGTCTTAGATGATATCATATTTTAGGGTTAGGGGCATGAACAATAAATCAGTTGATTGTAATTTTAGGGGTGGGGTTAGGATTTTAGTGGTTGGGATAGTGTTTGCCTTATGGTTGTTTGATAGGAATGTTTGGCAGCATGATGAGCAATGCATATTATTGGGTAAATCAAGCAAATTTACTTTGGTAAAGCAGGTATGAAATTTTGAATCTTACATTTACATTTACATTTATTCATTTAGCTGACGCTTTTATCCAAAGCGACTTACAATTGCTATATATGTCAGAGGTCGCACGCCTCTGGAGCAACTAGGGGTTAAGTGTCTTGCTCAGGGACACATTGGTGTCTCACAGTGGATTCGAACCCGGGTCTCTCACAACCAAAGGCATGTGTCTTATCCACTGCGCCATCACCACCACCACCATGAATCTTAGTATAGCAAAGGCTTATCATATGAATATTAATTTGGTCATGCTGACAGTGCTTTGTAACTGTCCTGAAGTGTCCTTTTGCATGGCATAGGATTGGTACATTTGCAATGTCAGAACAGGCAACAGAAATGCAGAATGCAAGAGCAATGTATGGAAGTAGCTTAGGTTAAAGAGTACATGCTATTGTTTTGTGAATCTTCTAACAAGAGTCATCAATTGTTCCTTGTGAAATTTTGTTATGGTGACACCCTTTGGGACAGAGTATTATACAACTGCAGATGATGCCATCATTCATTATTTTAACTTTCTTCATACAGAGAAGGTGGAAATACCAGTGAAATCAGAACTGCCAGTCACAGTCAAGGCTTGTACCTTTGAAGAGCAGATAAAAGGTGTGGCATTATCAAAATATTTTCATGTTTTGCTGCTATTACATTTTACATTTTTTGATAGACTCTATAAAGCTTGAATTTATGTATTTTATGACTTTGTTTACAGCAATGCAAACTGAGACCAGTTGTCTAAACAATGTCTTATTGTTACCTATGGTCAAACGAGAAGAACCTATGGAAGTTTCCTGTAATGCAGCACCTTCAGACATTTTTAAGGTACTGGCATCCTTTCGTAATTCAAGTTCCAGGTTTAACCTTGAAATCCCTTAGTTTAGGAAGTAAACCCAAGCAAAGTATTGATTTTATGAATGGGCATGAAAATTAACACATTTTCTCATTTTTGCAATGCAGCCTGTAGAGGCCCTTAGTTCAACCCAACAAATCTTGGAGATAAGCACTGTCCTTCCCTCTACCACCAAGTCTTTTCCAAGTCCTGTGGCTCTTCAACCCGTTGACTCACCACAGCCATCAGCTCAAATATTTACAACTCAAGAAACCTTATCCACCATACAGAAGCAGGACATACCTTCACCTGCATCGTTCCAAGTGTCCTTGTCGGAAGACACAACAGTTCTCCAGCCTGTTCCCCCTCAGGTCCCTCAGCAGTTCTTGCGGGAAACCCCAGAAACTTTGTCTCCAGAGGACAACAGTGTAGATGGAAGTGGAATGGTATTGGTGGGCATAGACTCTCGGAATCCTCCATCCCAGCGGCCACAAGTTCAGGCTCTTTTGCCCCAGGATGGTGTTGCACAGCTAGAGAGAGCAGTAAGAGAGCTGCAAGCACAACAACAGCTCAATTCTGTACTTTATAGCCCGACACCATCTGCAGAGAGCCTTCAGCAACACGTCCAGGAAAACATGAACAGTTTAAGGTTGGGTGGAAATGAGACAACTCTAACAAACCAGCTACAGCAGCAGCAAGAGCAGAATATATTGGAGAATCTGCATCATCAGCAACAGAAGGCACTTGTGGATCTACAACATCAACAGACAGTCCTTGAAAATTTGCAGCAACATCAGAAGGTCTTGGAAAACCTCCAGCAACAGGCTCTTGGCAACATTCAGCAGCAGCAAACACACAAAGTTTTGGAGAATCTACAGCATCAACAGCATCACCACCAGAAAGTCCTGGAAAACATTCAGCAACAAAGTTCTATAGTGACTCTGCAGCATCAAAAAGTTCTCGATAATCTGCAACAGCAGCAACAGCATCAGAAAAATTTAGAAACTCTTCAGCATCAGGAAGTAATAGAGAACCTAAAGCAGCAATTGCAGTCAGAGCTCTTGCAGACACAGATTCCAATGCAGTGCACGCCTAGCTTTGCTAGCGAACAGCAAAGCTCCACACAGACTAATACTCTATCGCAGCCCTCTGAAGGCTTCCTCCAGAACCCACCCCAGCAGCAGTTGCAGCAACAGACTGCTCTTTTCCAACAGACAGGGGGTCTTATGACCATTCAGACATCAAGCTTTCTGCAGCAGCCATCCTCTCAGCCCTCACCTCCACAGCCACTTTTTCAGAGTCATAACCCCTTGACTGAAACGCAAGACTCGCAGACAGTACTCTTTGGAACCACAAAGTCACCACAAGTCCAAGCAACCTTATTTCCTGGTACCATGACAATGCTAACAAGCACCAATCTATCCACAGATCAGCAGGCTCCTTCAGCTAGCTTGTTTATTGCTCAGAGTGTGTTGCCTAGTCAGCTATCATCGGACAATAACCAGAACCAGCAGCAGCAACAGATAGCTTTCCTCACGCCCATGCAGACATCTGGAACAGAAGCTCAGACTGTCTCACTTTTTCAGGGACAAGCACAGTTGTCCACCCCAATGGAACAACAACAGTCTCCCCAACAACAACAGATGGCAACACCCCAACAGGCCCCTCTTTTTCCAAATATTGCTACAATATCCCCAAATCAAGCACAGCCACCAACACAGACAGGCATATTGTTCTGTACCACAACGATTAATCCCCATGATCTGCCCCAGGCTCTGCTATTTAGTGGCCAGAACCAAGCTTCACTAGCAAGTGACCGTCTCCCAGAGAATATCTTTCAGGAGCAGCAGCCCATGCAAGTTGTTCCCAGCTCTGAAAATGTTACTGTGAACACCCCTTCAAACCAACCCACCGCTTCAGCAGCCCAGCCAACTCCGAATCCACCAATTATTTTTCCACAAGCCAGTGTTGTGAGTGTTGCCCAACAAGACTCAGCAGAGCCCATGTCTTTTCAAGACCAGAGCACCGTTGTGAGTGACTCGTCTGCCCGTATGCCTTCAACACGGACAGGACTTTTTCAGGACCAGCAACCTATGCAGGTTGTTCCCAGTGCCACCAACATAACCCCTGTCTCTCCGACGGACCAACCTTCTGTCAACATTTTTTTGCCTCAGTCAGCAATTTCAGCCCTGCAAGGTGGTGTAAGTGCTCAAGAGTTACCTACAACTGCCACAGCAGCCACCATCTTTAGTGGACAGAGTGGTGTGGCAGTGGGCGGTCTCCAGAACACCACATCTTCCGCCCCTCAGCAACCTCCCAGTCAACTCTTTCAGACAGCTATTGGGGGAACTCTCAGCCAACCTGGACAGCCAGGACAAGCAGGCCTTTTTCTTTTTGATATTCCCAGTGGTAAGTCCAATTAAGTCAACATGAAATCAGAATTGCAATCATGCTCAAAAGATTCTTAAACCTGTCCTGGGGACCCCCAACACTACACATTTTGTATGTCTCCCTCATTGGACACAACTAATTTAAGTTTTGCAGTCTCCATTAAATGAGCTGGTCAGTTGAATCAGGTGTTAGAAGAGTATGACAAAATGTTCAGTTGTGGGGGGTCCCCAGGACAGGTTTAAGAGGTACTGCTCTGGAAGGTGATCCCGGTCTAAAACGCTCTTTAGAAGTGAGTTTTTCTTTCTGAGATTCCCAGTTGCAAGTGCTATTATGTCAACATTATATCAGAATTGCAATCTTAGCAAATAACGGTAAAATTGGGACATGTTGAGATGCACTGGAAGGTGTCCTTGACCTAATCCAGGGGTGTCCAAACTGTGTCCTGGAGGGCCACTGTCCTGCAGAGTTTAGCTCTATCTTAGCTCTAAATACTGCAGGACAGTGGCCCTTCAGGAGCAGGATTAGACATCATTGATCTAGTCCATGGGTAGGCAAGTTCTGTCCTAGGCCACTTCCACATGAAGCCAGAGCTTTCCCTATTCAATCTTTTTTTTCCCTCGTTCTTCGGTAAACACGGCGTCATCTCAAGAAATATACAAGAAACCACCAATACTGACTCAAAATGATATAGTATACATGCCGGACCAGTATGCGACGCTATAATTCTGCCACAGAGATACACTAAAAACGGAGAAGACTTGGATCATGGGTATAAACCTTGCGTGCTGTATACAAACCCAACACAACAACAAAGATGAACATGGAACAATACACTTATTACACTATTTATTAATCTGTGTTTATAAAAATACAGTTGTTGATTGTTTGTTCATGTTGTTGTCGCTGTAATGTCACGTAGTGGTGTCTGACTAGGGTTGTGGGGTGATCATCGTTTCACAATACGGATTGGCTGTACACATGAAAACACAAGGGTGTCGTTTTCAGATTTATCCACTCTGGGACCCGGTTTCAAAAAATAGCGGTTTCACGCTCCCAAAACGCCACATCCGTATGGACCAAATGCAGATACGATACAAAATTTTTACGGATACAGCTAAATGCGTCTCCGTGTGGACGGGCCCCTAGAGAGCCACAGTCCTGCAGAGTTCAGCTCTAACCCTAATCAAACACTCCTGGACAAGCTAATCAATGTCTTAAGGATTGCTAAGGCTATAGGCAGGTGAGTTTTTTTTTTTCAGGGTTGGAGCTGAACTCTGCAGGACTGTGGCCCTCTAGGACTGAACTTGCCTACCCCTGATCTAGTCCCAGTCAAAACCTCTTGGTTCTGGCATTGGAGTAGTCCTCCACTGTGGAATGCAAACATTTAATAATTAAACAAATTCCTGATGATCTAGGCCAGGGCTGGGCAACTTCGGTCCTGGAGTGCCGCTGTCCTGCAGAGTCCTCCAACCCTAATCAAACACACCTGAACAAGCTAATCAATATGTTGTCTTCACTAGAAAGCTACAGGCGGGTGTGTTTGATTAGGGTTGGAGCTAAACTATGCAGGACAGTGGCCTTCCAGGACCTGAAGTTGCCCAGCCCTGGTCTAGGCTATCTTACATTTATTTCTCATGCAACAATGTGCACAACTTCAGATGTTGCATTAACTTTCTAAATTAGTCAGCGGCGATAGCCTTGTGGGTGGTATCCCGACATACAGCGCTGTTGCACTACAGGCATCCCGAGTTCGAATCCCGACTTGAGAACCTTTCCCAATCCCACCCCCTGTTTTTTAAATCTTTTAAACCTAAAATCTTAAAAAATCTAATCTAAATTAGCCTGATTGCAGAAGGTGCTATTCTGAACCTCAAAAAGCCTATTCTCTCTTTTATTAGAATGTGGACCGCTAATGAATTCTCCTGGTCCGTCGTTGTCAGATCAGCTTGTCACCATTGGCCATCCCGGTTCGGATCAGACCCAGCTTCAAACTAGTGCACAGATTCACCCCTTACTGGACCAGTCCAACAATCTTGATGATAAGATAGACGAACTTCTGGAACGTTTTCAGGAGCAGGAAAAGGCGCTTCCTAGAGATTTCTTGGACCATTAAAGATAAGTAGTCTGAAAGCTCAATCCAGTAGACCACCGTCCACACTGGTTGTTGATGTTTCTTTACATCTTGTGTCTTGTGTAGGTATTAACTAAACTTGGGGGTTGTCTCGGTTCGGGGGGGGGAGGGGGGGGATCTTCACTCGTATCTATGTTTCTGAAAGCTTGTAATGTGTTGTTTTGGCGGGACATGTTACGTATGGATCTCGCCACAGCTCCTTTTTCTTGATGGACATGAAAGGGTCCACTTCACTGAGGCCACTGTTTGGCATGTCAACATATCATATGACCCATTAAGCCATTAAGTATATTGGCACTTTGCTACTTTGTATTGTGTTCTTGACTTCCACTTGAATCTTTTCCATTTATTGCAATCAAATCTGTGTTTTCCAGTAGAAATCAACCTAGTACAACATAAATTCAAAAACTCTCTGTTGCCGTTGAGATACTAATACATTGTGAATGAATTTGAAATATTTAGCACTTTAGGGAGTTCCTACCGGAGATTCTCCCTTTTAGCTTTGTAACCCGTATGCGTCTACCTGGCTGTCGAAGCGTTTCATGTTTTGATCGTCACAATGCTTTTCTAAAAATGTGTTTGTGTTTCATTACTCTTTAGCGTCTCTTTTCAGAATATAGCCTATTTTATGAGCCATGTTTAATGTTTTAAGTGTTTGAATGTTTGACATGTCCATCTAATCTCCATTTTCACATAACATTTAAAGTCAAGATGCTCTATGTAAATCACTCCTCCCCTTCTCTCTGTTTTAGGTTTGTTATATTTAATTTTATTTAAATGATCAAGAGGTCCAACTTGTAGACATGAATTCCTATCAGGGATGTGAAAATGTGCAAAATTGCCGTTGAGATATGTGAACAGATTGTATTATCATCCACCAGAGCGTCTACAATGTGTTTGTTTATGTGCTCCGCAGAAAGACATGGAGCACATTTGTACTATATAAGATGCAGCTATGTTCTTTATTTTGAATTATATGTGGTTCATGGTGATTATTCAAATAAGCACAAGCTTGGGAAGAGGATTTGTTGTGGTGGTGCATGCAAGGGATAGTTCACCCAAATATGAAAATCAATATTTACTCATCTCTATGCCATTCCAAACTGGTATGACCTTCTTTCATCTGTGGTGCTCAAAAAACATCAATTGAGGGTATTTTGCTTCACGAGGAATGCAGGAATGAGATTTGAGAGCCGTCGTGGAAATTTTTGGTCTGTTGCTCGCACACGGCGTCTGGAATAGTGTGCACTTTATGAGTTTGACAGGTTTAGGTCTTTGAATGTTTGTGTTGTAAAGAAAAGAGCAGGGAAAACATTCTTCAGAATTGTGCCTTTTGTGTTTCACAGAAGAAAGGCGGTCATGCAAATTCTGAATGGAATGACAGGAGTGTCAGAAAAATGATATTTATTGCTGATGTGAACTGTAACAACTATGAGGGTGTTTTTTGGGCAGCTTAAAATGGAAGTTAGGTCCATATTTCCTTGAGGGTTTAAGAAGGGATTGGTTTGTACCACCCCCCCCCCCCCCCCCCCCCCCCAAAAAAAAGTTCTGGTCTACGATCAGATAGACTCGAGAAAATCAGATAAAATCCCAAGTTTTAAAACAAGTTATGATGACGAGACTGCTTCATAACATCGCTGCACGACAATCTCATCATACAAGTTTTAAAAATGATCTTCCCATTAGTCATGTGTCCTAACTGGAAGATTTCTCTACAACTAATCATCAGAATGTAGGAGTAGTGTACGCTGGTAAATTAACTTGTACAGGGTTTGATATTGACAGAATGCTGCTACATTTTGTCATAACTGATACTAATTGGTTGTTTACATCAGCCTTGATTTTTTTAAAACATGGTTTGAGCTGTTAATTATTTGTTATAATGACATTTCGAAGTGTTTTTCGAAAGTCATTGTCACACCCTCACTGAGGAGATCTTTTTCTTGTAGGACGATATTTTATCACATTTTTTTGACATTTTACTTGTTCATAGACACATGCAGTCTTTTAAGAAGCTTTTTTAAAGACTTAACATCAATGTTCTCTATTCTAAGAAGCAGCTTTTGCATTGACAATATTCTCATGCAAACATAATGTGAGGTAGTTCTATTTAAAATCTTCATACACGTCTTTGCTTTGAGAAGTCAGTTATTTTTACATCATACTTACCTTTTCTTGCCTTCATATTCTTTTTTCTTTTTTTTTATGCTTTATGTAAAATTTGCATAATTACTATTGTAAATAGTAGGTCGGCTGTTTTAAGTGTGCTGTTCCTTTGTGAGGTAGCAGTTAAAAGCGTGCTCTCTTTGTAGTAAAACATAATATCTCACCTGCAGGTGAGGCATACATACAGTATTTTTGTAAGACTGAATTTCGAAATGTACTATGTACATTTTAAACATTTTAAAAGTGAATTGTCCCTTCTGCAGTACTGTACTTCATATGTCAATATTCAGAGCGGTGGAATGATGGGTTTTGTCCCCATCACTGTGTTACAAAATGGAGATTGTTATTTGTTTGGTATATAAGTGAAATTCAAATATTGTCGATTTCTAAACAATTAAAAAAAGACTGGTTTTGGGTGTGGGTGAATCTCACACAGACTCATTTATAGCCATATTTCACCCCAAAATACATACATGAATTTAATAAACGTTTCAGATCTCTGTAGCCTGTTAAATCTAACAATAAATCTCGTTATTGTTAGTGTAAGATGAAGAAGTACAATTTTACACACATTGGTACTATTTGTTTTACGGAATTGAACTGACGCTTGCTAAAAAAGTTTTTTTTTTTTTGCTTCCCTTTTTAAATTATATATATGAAAAGTTTTTTTTTTTTTTGATTTTGGGGTGAAATATGACCTGGATATTTCTTTGTGAGATATATAGGCTAATGTTCTGGAACCTGGGTTCCATGCAAAGCCATAAAAAACAAAAAAAACTCAAACTCTGGAATCAGAGTGGAAGAATGTGTGTTTTAACTCGTGGTGTAGGACATATAGATTCACACTACATCTAACCTAAGGACCAATTAAGAAGAAAACTATTTTCTCAAGTCAAGGCAGTATAAACAATGTCTTTTGATTAAATAATCATTCGTCCATTCTTGTGTTGTTTGGTACTGATGCTCCAGCTTACGTCAAAATCACACTGTATGTATTATGAACAAAAATATATTTCTGCACAAATCCATCAACATTTTTTCTCAACATATTGTGCTTTTTGATTGAAAGTACTTTGTGCCTTTGCAAGCCTTTCCTCTTATTTCTAAAGGACCTTTGTATATAATGAAATACTGGGATTACTAGTTCTTAATCCTGAAGTAAAAGACTACAGTGTTTTTTTTGTTTTGTCTGGTCAGATTGTCATTAACCAGTCTGTCGGTGTAGTCTTCAAATACATCTGAACATTTATATCATGACACTGCTATGCAGCCTCAACTCACTTATTTTTTTCTTTATTTCATATGTCGTCATTCTCATCCACTGGTGGTTATTGCCTCTTGAAATTTGTAAGATCAAGGTGTAAGGAAGTTTATTGATCTCAGTGATAACTGATTTTGTTTGGCCAGCAGGTGTTGGAAGAATTTTTGTTAGTAAATGTTAAATAAAAAAAAAGGTTTGAAGAGTGCTTAACCCAATCACCAGCAGTTATTTGTGCTTTTATTTTATGTGAAAGGTGTATTTTAAATGCACTCTTTTTTACACATTTTTGAATTTTGTTTGCTTTTGTTTGATGTGATTAACGTCCAATGCTTTTGAAGTTGTCACATGACCGTGGTTCTCAACCCTCCTTTAAACTAGCGTCAGTAGATTAAAATAATTATTTAATTATTTCAGATTTTTCAAGAACTGTATGTACTAACAAGTTATAAAAGGGATACATTTATAATTGGTCTTAGCCCGGGACACACAGGACCAAATTTCTACACTGCGATTGGGAGTTCAAGTGCTGTGAAAAATAGGGATATGAATTTTAATTTTAATTTACGTTTATTATAACTTGTTTTAAATAAATGGTCTATGAGCTCATTTGGAAGTTTGCTGTCGCCTCCTGGTGGCCCCTGGTTGAGAACCACTGTTCTAGGGATAACCGTTCACTCATGAGTGTGTAAGAATGACATTCAGTATCGTGAAGAAACGTGAACTAATGACATTTGACGTAAATAAACGTATTTTGCTTTAATCAGTACATTTGTATACTCCTGCAGTTATATTTCTGTAAGATGTGCTGCTATATGAATAAAGATAGATATGAAGTTCTGTCCCCTGTGTCTTGTATATTTTATTTAGTCTCTCACTCACACACGTAGTTATTAACATGAAGTTCATTAAACATTGTATTGTGACTTATGAAAAGCTAATAATCTCTCTCTCTCTATATATATATATGTATGTGTGTACAAAATTATTTATGAACATGGCTATATATTGTTAAACAATATTTTCTTTATTACTTTTTTTAGGCGTTTTATTTTCGTGTGCGTGTATAAATGTGTGCATATACTATGTGTGTACCTGTATGTGTATGTGTGTATATATACTGCTGTCAAAGGATTAATCGCATCCAAAATAAGTTTGTTTACATATGTGTGTGGATATTGTGTACATTATGCATATATAAAGACAAACACGTGCCTGTATATGTTTAAGAAAAATTTTGTTTATATATTAAATATATTTATATATAAAATATAAGAATATAAATGTAAATATGTTCAAATTATATACTGTATGTGTGTGTATTTATATACACAGTGGTGTGAAAAAGTGTTGGCCCCCTTCCTGTTTTTTTATTTTTTTGCATGTTTGTCACACTTTAATGTTTCAGATCCTCAAACAAATTTAAATATTAATCAAAGATAACACAAGTAAACACAACATGCAGTTTTTAAATGAAGGGGTTTTTTTTATGAAGGGAAAACAAAATCCAAACCCACATGGCCCCCAATGGCCTGCATGGCAGAGTTCCAAGACGAAAACCGCTGCGGAGCAAAAAGAACATAAAGGCTCGTCTCAGTTTAGCCAGAAAACATCTTGATGATCCCCAAGACTTTTGGGAAAATACTCTGTGGACTGACGAGACAAAAGTTGAACTTTTTGGAAGGTGTGTGTCCCATTACATCTGGCGCAAAAGTAACACAGCATTTCAGAAAAAGAACATCATACCAACAGTAAAATATGGAGGTGGTAGTGTGATGGTCTGGGGCTGTTTTGCTGCTTCAGGACCTGGAAGACTTGCTGTGATAAATGAACCATGAATTCAGCTGTCTACCAAAAAATCCTGAAGGACAATGTCCGGCCATCTGTTCGTGACCTCAAGCTGAAGCGAACTTGGGTTCTGCAGCAGGACAATGATCCAAAACACACCAGCAAATCCACCTCTGAATGGCTGAAGAAAAACAAACTGAAGACTTTGGAGTGGCCTAGTCAAAGTCCTAACCTGAATCCTATTGAGATGCTGTGGCATGACCTTAAAAAGGCGGTTCATGCTCGAAAACCCTCCAATGTGGCTGAATTACAACAATTCTTCCAAGATGAGTGGACCAAACTCCTCCACAGCGCTGTAACAGACTCATTGTAAGTTATCGCAAACGCTTGATTGCAGTTGTTGCTGCTAAGGGTGGCCCAACCCATATTGCATATTGTGTTTACTTGTGTTATCTTTGATTAATATTTAAATTTGTTTAATGATCTGAAACATTAAAGTGTGACAAACATGCAAAAAAATCAGGAAGGGGGCCAACAGTTTTTCACACCACTGTACATAAATGTACACAGTACACATACATAAACAAGTATTTGATACAATTTTGTATCAAAATTGTACTAGGGACTACAATTTTAGGGACTACAATTTTGTCCCTAGTGTCCTTAGACAGCTCTTTGGTCTTGCCCATAGTGGAGAGGTTGGGGTTTGATTGATTGAGTGTGTGAACAGGTGTCTTTTATACAGGTAACGAGTTCAAACAGGTGCAATTAATACAGGTAATGAGTGGAGGATAGGAGGGCTTCTTAAAGACAAACTAACAGGTCTGTGAGGGCCAGAATTCTTGCTGGTTGGTCGGTCATTAAATACTTATTTCATGCAATAAAATGGAAATTAATTATTCAAAAATCATACAATGTGATATTTTTAAATATTCTGTCTCTCACAGTTGAGGTGTACCTACGATGAAAATTACAGATCTCTCCATTCTTTGTAAGTGGGAAAACTTGAAAAATCGGCAGTGTATCAAATACTTATTTGCCCCACTGTATACACTATTGGCAAAAGTATTGGCACCCCCTTCTAATGAACATGTTTGACTACTTTAGTAATTTCTATGAGTACAAATCTTAATGTTTAAGCATATAATGATATTCTAGGGAATTGTGTGTTTCTAATTTTATAGCAACAGTTTGGACAGAACCCTTTTCTATTCTAACATGACAGTGCCTCTGTGTATAAGACACGGTTCAGAAAGACATGATTGATTGAGTCGGTGTGGAAGAACTTGACTGGTCTGCAGAAAGACAAGTCCTGATCCCAGCTGAACACCTCTGGTGTGACTTTATATGCAGACCTTGAGCCTAAAACTCATCACCAAACACAAATGACTTGTACATAAGGGTGCTGTCATTTTAGACACGTCCAAAACTGTTGCAACAGAGATGGAAATACAATTTTTAAATACATGAATTATGTTTCCATCTTTGTTGCCACAGTGTTGGAAGTGCATTTTTCTGTTCATTAGAAGGGGGTGTCAACACTTTTGTCCTTATAGTGTCTATACAAGTCATTGGTGTTAGGTGATGAGTTTTTGGCTCAAGGTTCTAATTTGTTACACTGTTTATTAAGTTATGTTTTCTTTTATTATTTTAATATTGTTATTGTTGTCTTCCATGTTTTGGCAATATTGTATTATTATTATTTTACAGTCAGGCCAATAAAGCAATTTTAAATTGGACAGATAGATAGATTTTTTTAAAACTGTAATTTCCTGATTATATATTAATTTGGAATCAGTGACGGACTAGTTTGTAAGTATATTCTACACAAGTGTGTGTATCTTATACCGTTCACACAAGAAACAGGTCGGTGAATGCATTCTGGTAGGTGTCCATTTTTAAAGAAATATAAATATATATATATTTGGCAGTGAGACAGACTCTTTGATATGCCCTGCCTGTCGTCTTCACAGCGTTATCATCGCGCGTCACGAGCGCGTCCAGTGCTGGGACAGAGGCACAGGTTGCTGAGGGTCAATCAGATTATTGGGTAAAATGGATTGTGACGTCAGGGTTTAGGAAGCGTCGCGTTGACTTCATGCAAAGCAGACGAGCGCTTTCCCCGGACGCTCTCCTCCAGCAGACAGACGCCAGCATGAGTCCGACACCGACCTGAAGGACACACCGCAGAATGGCCGCGTATCTGGAGGTAAGAGACCGTGCTGCTGCTGCTTTATGAGGTGTGCTTCGGCACTGCGCGTGTCCATAAACTTCTAAATAATTCATATTCCTCATTAGGGTTATTTTTCAGAAACCAGTCATTATTTGCTCACTCTTGACACAAAAGAGGAAGTTTTGCTTTCTACCATAAAATGAAAACAAATGGTGACTACAGCTGTCAAGCTTCAAAAAATGACGGCCAATAAACTGAGTATAAATGTAAACCACAATATATTGTAATGCTGCTCTCTGAATTATAATTGCATATTGACTTGGAAACAGCGCACCCCGTCAAATCATAATTTAGACTGAGAATGTCCAACAAGCACCGCCACGTGAAGGCAATTTCAGTTCCCTAAAACCATGTTTGTGTGGATATTAGTGACATTTTTAGGTGTGTGAGGAAATCTTGCGCCCTCGTGCGAAACACAGATCTCGGATATAAATCTGGCCTGAAAAAATAAATAGAGTATATCAGTGTTCATATTTTGTTGGGAAGAAAAAAAAATACATTATGATGTAAACATTTTTTATGTCGACTATTACTAATGACTGGATTTTACCACCGAAAATCGCAGCATAAAATTAAGCATTAATATCAAAAACTTTTTGTTGCCAAAAAAATATTTGCAACATGGGAATTAAATTAAAAATTCATATTCTTAACAGAAAGTAGGCTAAATTATGACTTTAATGACTGTATTTCACCTGTGAAAATGTGAATTAACATTAAATATGACTGCACCTTAACCCTTTGAAGCAAAAAAAAAAAATGTGTGCAACGTGAGTGAATAGCTCAAATATTCATATTTCACCTAACTGTCCACTTTAATGATCATCATCAGAAATGGTTTTATGCTCCATACGGTAACACTCATAATACACTATTTTCACGGCACAAATAGCTTCATACATGCACACATGCTCTCAGAAACCTTTACATTGAAAAAGAATGTAGGATTTAATCTGAAACGTGTTTTACTCAAATTGCTAGTAAATTTCACGTAGCCTATAATTATACAAAGAAACGGTAAGTAACATTGATATGAAACTAGAATGTGAAACTTCGAAATAAAAAAACTGAAATAGTATTTTCTTGTAAAGCATGTTTTAATAGATTTTTGTTGTTTTTTAGATAGCTGATGACAGCAAAGGGCACGAACTGAGTCTTTTCTGTGTGCCGAAACACTACGAGGAGGATTTGGACAGTGTCATAATACCCAATGGCCTCATTAAGGACAGGTATGTTTCACTGATGAGCACAGACGGGGATATTGCATTTCTGCCTGAATGCATCTGGTCTCTGCGGTCAGATTTTGTGAAGTGAAACAGTTGTGTTATTGCTGTGGCCGTGGAATGCCCTCGATGGGAAAAGGGCCCTGTGTTCCCCCGGTAGATTAGTTAATGATGTTAGCATGTGATTTGAATTCGGCTTTCCCATTTATTTGTTTAACAAATTTTCCCAGGAATCTCTTGACTGACATTTTTGGCCAGCTTTAATGAAAGCGTTTCATTTCTGATTTTCTCTGCAGGACTGAAAGGTTGGCCAGAGATATCGTTCGGGACATGGGCGGGCATCATATCGTGGCCCTTTGCGTTCTGAAAGGTGGTTTTAAGTTCTTTGCGGACCTGATGGATTACATCAAGACGTTGAATCAAAACAGCGATAAGTCTGTGCCACTGACTGTGGATTTCATTAGGCTAAAGAGCTACTCGGTGAGTGCCAGCTTTACTGCTCTCTTCCAGGCACTGAGCCTTTTACATTCATCCTTAACACGGACCAATGAATCATTTCAGATCTACATGTCCAAACATGAGTTCCAAAGCATTCAGCAATCAGCTTGTATAGAAAAATAACTTGAGTACCTTTGCTTTATCTAAAGTTAGCCTAATCCTTAAACTTGCGATACTAGTGACAGATCTTTGCTTCCGTCATGTAATTTACTGTATATCCAACTGAAACATCCCTCAAAAATGCATGCAGCTTGCAGTCAATCAAAGAACCAGCAGAATTTACATGTCGACTTCAAAAACAGCTCTAATATAATGACATAAAATTAATATCTTTTATATGCCTAAATTCCTAGTAGCATTTAAAATGATTGATTTGAGTTTTTTTTTGTTGACAAATTATGTAGAATCTTATTAGCATTTGTCTTATTAGCATTTGTCTTATTAGCATTTGTCAATGTTTATTATTTGATTACTATAAATCCAATCATTGGTACTGGCCAGAGTTTAGCGCTGTATCCATAGTATAACTGAGTTTATCCACCTGGAAAAGGTCATAATGATTATTGAGATGACTTCAAGCTCAAACTGAACGTATGTCACGACAGTGATTCTGTCACAGTGGCTTTGAACGTATTTCCTTTTCTCTCTCTGATCTGATTTCTCCTCAGAATGATCAGTCGACAAACTTCGTGAAGGTTATCGGTGGAGATGAATTATCTGCCCTTGCTGGCAAAGTGAGTTTCAACTTTTGAACTTTTGTTTTGTTTTCTATTTCTACTTTGTTCAAAAGTTAGGGGCTAAGATTTTTTATCTAATGCTCATTGGGGCTGCATTTATTTGATCAAATACGGTAGAAACAGCAATATTGTAAAATGTATGTATTTTAAAATGCAATTTATTGCTGTAATGAAAAGTTTAATTTTCAGCATCATTACTCCAGTCTTCAGTGTCACATGATCCTTCAGAAATTATTCTAATATACTGATTTGATACTTAAGAAACAAGCCAAACACATGCTGCTTCATATGTTTGTGAACACCGATACTACTTATTTTACAGGATTCTTTGATGAATAGAAAGTATAAATAACAGGAATATATATATATATATATATATATATATATATATATATATATATATATATATATATACATACAGTTGTGCTCACAAGTTTGCATACTCCTTGCAGAATATGTAAATATGTTAATTTGAACAAAATAAGAGCTCATTGCATGCTATTTTTTATTTAGGACTGTCCTGAATAAGCTATTTTCACATTACAGATGTTTATATATATATATACTCCAAAATAAAAAAATAACTGAATTTATAAGTTCAACTCCTGCTGAAAAATCCCCCAGCTCCAGCACATTATTTGGTTTTGTAGCATCTTCTGCATATTTGAACCTTTTCCAACAATGACTGTATGATTTTGAGATCCATCTTTTCACACTGAGGACAACTGAGAGACTCGTATGCAACTATTACAGAAGGTTCAAACGCTCACTGATGCTCCAGAAGGAAAAAACATGCATTAAGAGCCGGGGCGTGAAAACTTTTGAACAGAATGGAGATGTGTACATTTTTCTTATTTTGCCTAAATATCATATCATTTTTTCATTTAGTACTGCCCTTCAGAGGCTACAGAAGATAGTTGCATGTTTCTCAGAAGACAAAATAAGTAAAAAAATTAAAATTGACCCTAATCTTCAAATTCAAAAAGTTTTCACCCCCTGGCTCTTAACGCAGGACTCATGGGGTCATTTTTATTAATTCAGTTATTTTTTATTGTGGAGTACATATAAACATCTGTTGTGTGAAATAGCTTATTCAGGACAGTACAAAAAAAAATGCAATTTTCATGAGCTCTCTTATTTTGTTAAAATTATTAACATATTTGCATATTCTGCAAGGGGTGTGTAAACTTGAGCACAACTGTGTACACACACACACACACACACACACACACACACATATATATATATATATATATATATATATATATATATATATATATATATAACAAAAAAATCTGTGTGTATATAATAAAATGTTTTTAAAATAATTGGTCTCTTTCTTTCCTTACAGAATGTGCTCATAGTAGAGGTGAGGCTACATTTTTGATGCAATGTATTTTATTGCATTTGTGTTCACATCAACATGTGTGAAATATATGTTGTGTACTGTGGAATGAAATACAGATGATATAAGCAAATCAATTCTCTTTTTGTGCCTAAGGATATTGTAGAGACGGGAAAAACTATGGAAACGCTGCTCAAACTATTAAATGAATGTCATCCTAAAGTGGTGAAAGTTGTCAGGTAAGGCAGAAACATCTCAGGAAAGAGCAGTCATTCTCTAATCAAAGCAGTGTTAGAGATATGAGAGATGTTTATTAATGGTTAAATAGCCTTTTATTAGTGTTTAAAATAAGACACTTGTTTAGTTCATTCATTTTAATACATCTCATTTGTAATTCAGTGTCCTGTAATTTCAGTTTACTTGTGAAAAGGACACCCAGGAGCTCAGGATACCGTCCAGACTGTGAGTTCCTTTGGATTTCATTGGATTTTATTGGATATTATGAACATTTTGTGCCTAATCTGCATCACTTAGAGAAATCAAACACCCTGCATTGATGTAATTATTCAGACACACGCTCATCTGTCTGTGTTCAGAGTAGTTACGCAATGCTTTTAGACAGAAAGCTGATCAGTTCTTTATATCATCCCTCCATCTCTCCTCCAAGCACAAATGTTACTCTTTCGCTCTTGACTTCCTCTCTAAAGCAGAGCGCGCAGCTGCAAATAATGATGCAACCAGACATGTTCAAAGGCAGATTCATCGCATTGTAACATTTTTAATAATTAATTTAATTTATATGTCGCTATGCTAAAAATTAGCAAAATATAAATTAAATCCATCATAATTATATATATATATATATATATATATATATATATATATATTATATAATTAGTTATTAAACAACAACAACAAACCAATGTGCTTAATTATCATGAAAACAACACAAAACGAACAAAATATAACTACTTTTTCCATCTCACATGTTTGGGTAAAATATGACTGACATTTCTTTGGATTAGTTCACGTGAAAAACTGATTGGAGATGTTCTCTGATATTTTCAATTAGCTGATTAATTATGTGATTTAATTTTTAACATGATTTTTTTTTGGAATGTGCATAATTGTCATGAAAACACAACTTAATTATAACATTGAATAATGTATTATATTATTTATTTTTTGTGCTTAATTATCGTGTGTGTGTATATATATATATATGTGTATGTGTATATATATATATATATATATATATATGTATGTGTATATATATATATATATATGTATGTATGTGTATATATATATATATATATATATATATATATATATATATATATATATATATATATATGTATGTGTGTATATATATATATATATATATATGTGTATGTATGTGTATATATATATATACACACACACACACACACACACATACATGCATATAAAATGTAAACAGTTTGAGCTTTCTTCATGCAAAAAAGAAAAAAAAATGAATGTTAGGAAATGTAAACTGATATTTCCTTCTGACACACTGCAGAAAAAGATAGAAATAACTGACTTAAAACCATTTTTGAGCTGCTGAAGATACTTGTTCTAATCATTTTGGCCACTGCTGTATATATTCCATGCAAGTCTTTCATGAGACTCAACTGAATTAGTTCATGCAAGCAGAAATTATATTTCAAATGATTATAATTAATATTATATAATAATTATTTGTATGCACATGTTTTGGAACGTGCTTAATTGTAATGAAAACAGTGCATAACTTGGCTTTATTACATTTTATTCCTCTTCTATGTGTTTATTTAAATGTCTTGCATTTTTATTTTTTTTTATTTTAGATATTGGATTTGAAGTTCCTGACAAGTTCCTAGTGGGATATGCTTTAGACTACAATGAATATTTCAGGGATTTGAGTGTAAGTGCATGTCCTGTTCTGATTTTACTGGTGTATATTGGGCCAGTTTTGTATATTATTTGTTTGTCTGATCAGAATGATGTATTTACACCTTGCTGTTTTCTTGATATCTTTCAGCATATCTGTATTTTAAGTGACCGAGCGAAAGAGAAATATAAAGTATGATATGACACCCAAGTGCTGAACGCATGAAGACAAAGATCACTGTGAACTTTTTTTGTTTTGCTGTTGTAAAATTATTTTTCTACATGCCATCTGAAATGAATAATGAACTCCTGAAACATGGATTGCTAAAGATAAATGATCACGCTTACAGTGTTGCAGTGAGGGATGAATGAGAGTGAAAATGTCCTGTGTTATAATTAATAATCTAATTTTAATTGTCATTACTGGTGAAGATTTGTTTTGATTGTTTGACCTGAGGCCTTAGATTAATTGGCTTGGCTAATACAAGTTTGGATTTAGAGCTCAGAGATTGCAAAGTTAATCACTGTTAGCTAGTTATTGTTATTTATTATATATTTTGACTCCAGATTATATCCACACACCGAATGTCATGAAGGCTTTGGTATTGAAATGGAGGTTTTTGATCACCACAATTAAATTATACTGACAATGTCATTAATTTTGTCCTGGTTGTTTTCTCTGCATGTAAATGTAAGTCATATTTACCTGTTTACTGACACCAAAGCTCTTGAGAAGCTGTTATGAAAGAGAAATAAGTTACTTAAAACAAATTAAGCAGCATGTAATGGTTTATGCATTTGTTTTTTTTTGGGGGGGGGGGCATACCAAAATCTATTGAAACATTGCTATGGCCATCATAGAGCAAAGACACCTCAAATACGAACTAAATATCATGTAGTTTCAGAGTTTTAATATTTATGTGTCTCCTACTTAATGTAAATAAGCTTTAACTAACCATAAAGGAGCAACTCGAAGGCTTGTTTAACTCTTTCAAATAAATATCATTACCGCTTTTGTCTTAGAAACATTAAATTGACTAATTAACGATTCATACCTGTCATAATCAAGGAAATTTCTATAAAAGAATGAAGAAAACCCCTCGTGTAATCGCAGAAGACGGTGGTTGGTCAATCCTGAGCTTCGATGAATAAAGTAACAGGTACCACGTGACCGTTGGCACAAAAACCAAAATCTATGGAAAGACTATAACGTTACATGTCTAAAAAGCCACAACTGTTGAGAGGATTTTAGCAGAGGAGAATAATCTTTACTGTATGTCTTTAAAGTTTATTTTTTTAAACAAAAGTGTATATGTTACGAAAAAATATATAGAAAGCGGCAAAATATATTCGCTTATTTTTTTTTTTTTTTAGAGATGAATAATAAAAATACGAGAAATATGAGCTGCTGACACAACTCAAAAAACTTTAATACATGTTACAAGCTTAAAAATAGAAAAGTTTTAATTCGGACTCGTCGCAGCTGACCAATCAGGCGCGTTCAGGCCGCTAAGCCCCGCCCATTTAAGAACGCCATTCGCTTTTCTCGTTCCGACGCTGCGTGACGTCACGCTATGATTGCGGAAGTGGTCCAGCAGGATTATAGCAACGAGAATTTGCTGTCAGATAAATTTGACTGAGTTATTGTATTTGATAATAGCGAGTCCGCGATGGCAGCTCTTAAATACGCCGGAATGGATGACACAGACAGTGAAGACGAGCTTCCTCCCGGCTGGGAAGAGAGATCCACTAAAGACGGATGGGTTTATTATGCCAAGTGAGTGTTTAACACACACAACACACACACACACACATACACTCACACACACAAACATACACTCACACACACAAACATACACTCACACAAACACACACACACACACACACACACACACACACACACACACACACACACACTCACTCACACACACACTCACACATATACATACACACACTCACACACACACACACACACACACACACACACACACACACACACACTCTCTCTCTCACACACACACACACACACACACACACACACACACATATACACACACATATACACACACACACACATATACACACACACACACACACACATATATCTGAGATAAACATGTGTGTTTACACTTTTCATTTGCTCTATTAATACAAGAAAGAGCAGTGTATAGCAACCCGAGAGTATTTCTGATGTGATTAATAGAATGATTGACACAATTAATTTCAGCCATGAGGAAATGAAGACTCAGTGGGAGCATCCTAAAACTGGGAAGAAGAAACGCTGTGCTGGAGGTAACTTACAGTGATCATTAATAATGATCCTTTCACTGTGATATTCATTTTTCACTCACCACACTTATATTGAACTCAATATGATCACGAAACATGAGCTTTGTGAAGAGATTGACCTGTTTTGTTATGCAGTGGTGAAGAATAAGTAAATTGCATAATGTATTTTTGTTTAATTTGATTGATTGATTGATTGATTTCTTAGATTTGCCATATGGATGGGAGCAGGAGACCGATGATAAAGGCCAAATCTTCTATGTTGAGTGAGTTCAGTGAAAATTATTTTCTCATTATAATGTCACTTTATGGACTGCGTTTGAAGGAAGTATATTCTGCTGCAATCAATTATAACATATTATAGTTTCCCTCAAGTCATAATTTGAGCTTTGAGTATATGTCTCCTAACTTTAAAGGCTAATTAATAATAAATTAATCTTAATACATTTGACAAAATAAAGTTTTAGCACAGTAAATATTTGCATTATTTTATTCTTGGAAAATTGAAGATAAATGCAACAATATTACAATTATAAATACAGTGCTAAATTAATTAACAAGCAAATAAAATAAATTGTTTCAAAACTGACTTTTTGTTATATTATATTATAGTAATACAATATATTATACAGTAGGCTATGTAGTATTTTGTCTGGAAAAAGGATAGAATCATAAATTATGAGCAAAGTGAAATCATTAATAATATATGGATAGATGAAATCGTTAAAAATATGCTAATTCAGTGGTCCACCTATTTAATAATAATAATAATAAGTTAATAGAAAACTTTATTTAGATCCATCACACCTTTGCAATTAGAGACGTTCAGGTCACTAAGCCCTGCTCATTTAAAAATGCTGTGTCTGTCTGATCATAATATTGCATAATTATCATTATAGATATATATTAGTGCTGGGCAACGATTAATTGCAATAAATCACATCCAAAATAAAAGCTTATGTAATTTATGTGTGTGTACTGTGTGTATTTATTATTTTTATATAAAGACACAAACATACAGTATACATTTAGAAAATATTTATATTCATATATATATATATATAGGTGATGAGTTTTAGGCTCGAGGTCTGCATATAAAGTCACACCAGAGGTGTTCAGCTGGGATCAGGACTTGTCTTTCTGCAGACCAGTCAAGTTCTTCCACACCGACTCAATCAATCATGTCTGAACCGTGTCTTATACACAGAGACACTGTCACACAATTCCCTAGAATATCATTATATGCTTTAACATTAAGATTTGTACTCATAGAAATGACTAAAGTAGTCAAGCATGTTCATTAGAAGGGGGGTGCCAATACTTTTGGCAGTACAGTGTATATATGTGTGTGTGTGTGTTTTAAAGTGTTCTCTACTGTCCAACTCGTCTGGCTAGTAATGTTTCTCTATTCTCTTCTTTCTTCTCTTCAGCCACATCAACAAGCGCACAACATATTTTGACCCTCGGCAGGCCTTCACTGTTGAGGACCTGCAGGTGAAACCCAAACGCTACGACGGGAACACCACGGCTCTGGAGATCCTGCACGCTCGTGATCTGTCTGACCGAGTAGTGCTGATCACCGGGGCCAACTCTGGCATCGGTGAGTCTCTGATCGATCACAGTCAGCACACCTCACACGCCTGCTGCATTATCACCGGTCTACAGTAGAGACAGGAAGCACCGCAACATGATAATCACTCTCTTTTCACAGTTTTGTGACACAGAGGCAATCTGAGCATAATCAGTTGGTTCAGTGTATTTCACTGTGTGTCCAGCAGGTGGCACTACAGGATTATTTATGTGTCCTCACTGAAACACCAGTCAACATTAGCATTGAAATGATTCGATGTTGATGGCTTAAATGGACCTTAATCTAACATACTTTAGAGTCATTCATAAATGCTTTAGACTGATTTGAAAGATAATCTAAAGAATTATTCAACTCTTACTGATGCACCATTATGATAATGTTTCCTCACATCGGTGGACAAAATACAGACTTTCACCCCAAGTTCAGCCCAACAGAAGCACGTATTTGAGCCAGTGTTTCATTGGCGCATCTGAAATTGTGTCACTGTTGCTGATTCTGCAGGGTTTTATATGTAGCGTACACTACCGTTAAAAAAATTTGGGGTCTGTAAGATTTTAATTTTAATTATGTATTTAATTATTTATTTATTCAGCGAGGATGTTAAATTGATCAAAAGTGACCGTGAAGAAAAAATTTATATTTCAAATAAATGTTGTTTTTAGCTTTCTGTTGATCAAAAATACAACTGTTTTCAACATTAATAATAATCAGAAATGTTTTTTGAGCTGCAAATCAGCATATTAGTATGTGTCATGGAAATAAATGACATTTTAATAATATATTCACATAGAAAACGGCTATTTTAAATAATCAAAATCAGTATTTTGGTATTATTTATACACTTATAGTATGTATTAACATTTAAAATTTTATTTTTAATGTTAGATTTTGTCATTTGTTTTTTAAATGAGTTTTTGTTGTTTTTTGCAGTTCTATTTAGTTTTATTTCTTTTAGTCTTAGTAATTTTAATATTTAATCTCAACTTATTTTAATTAGCTGCAAAGGCACCATTTCTTTTGAATTTGTTTCATCTAATTTTTAACAGTTTTATGTTAATTTAACAATTACAATATTGAGTAATGAATGAGTAATGAATAATATTTCACCATGTTTTTGTTTTACTGTATTTTTTGATCAAATAAATGCAGGCTGGCTAAGTATAATAGACGTTTTTTATTTAGAAAACCTTTTTTTCAGTTTGAGTGTAGCCTTTTGAGCTTCATCTTTCTCTCTTTATCATATTAAAACATGTTCTCCCATAATGGAGAAAATGAGGCAAAGGTGTGCAGGTTCTGTGTCTAAAAGAGAAATGTAATCCAGTGAAAAACAGAGTAGGTAGACAATGTACAAAGAATATGAAAAGGGACAAAGTTATCTACTTTTGAATTTAATTCAAAGCCATTCATATTAACATCTTTGAGTTTTGATATTCAAGTCATTTTAATTTACATCCATCATGTCCAAAAAATGTATGTAATGCTTTTCAGTTTGGCTGCATTGCTAACCCTCACATAAATCTTAACACTTCTTGCTTAAAATTATATATGTGTATATGTGTATATGTGCATGTATGTATATAATATTGAAATATATTGTATAACTATATTATTATATTTAAATAAGTTAATTATTCCAAATACTATATAAGATACAAATCTATAAGGCACAAATTCTGATTAGTTTTGAGGGATTGCAGTGTCACGTGATTGAACACTAGAGGGCAGAGAAGCTCTGTGTGTCGCTCATGAATCATGTTTGCAGGAATCCGGCCAAATTTAAGCATTCCTTCACACAATATGAAAACTAGAAAAATGTTTTATTACATTGCTGAATAGAGTAATATTACATAATCATTATATTGCATGACATTACATAATTTGATTAATATATTACAATAATTTCACATATATTTTAAATGTTAGATGGCAGAAGGTCACATTTACAAATATACATTTATTATACTTTATTCTCCTTTTTGGTTTTTAGATATTTTTCATTTATTTGATTGAATTTGCTTTAAATTGTAGGTATTTTAACCAAGACGGCGTCGTCTTGTTGAATATCTGTCGATTATTATGTTCGCTTGCACAAAAATGTCTCTGACGCAGTTTTATAAGGCTTTTATTGCACACTTTAGTTGTGTAAATTCTTAAATACTATAGATTTATTACCATATTTAACAACGTATCACCAGACAATAGTTGAACATGTAAGACACTTGGTCCATTCTTGTTCTAACATGTTTTTATGATATTAATTAGAGGATCTAGTTAATATAATAAGTGTTTTGTCATTTACATTTTAAACCATGAAGCATGTTACTGTTTGAATAGCTGTGGCAGTATTATTTGTCTAATAATAAACCCCATTATATGGTAATTAGAGTAGGAGGGGTTATTATGCTTTTATTAGACTCGTATTCGTGCTGGATTTCATTAGACTGTCCACACAGAAACACACTCACAATCATCTCCCTACCAGTTTGATGGCGATAATGGAAACAGATTCTCTCTCTCTCTGTCTCTCTCTCTCTCGTTAACGTGTTCTCCCGTTGTGGCGGGGTACACCTACACCCGTGCATTGATCCTGTGGTGCGTGTTTGACCCCGGTTGATGCCTCCCATTCATTCCCATTAGCGACTTGGGCGCTTTCCTTAATTCTCCTCTATTGAACCAACTAAAAGTTATTTACCGTCTCAAGCGCCGTTCACTTCACTCAAGCGGCCCGTCACAACACACCCAACAGCGTCTTGCCGGAGACCTGAGCACAGGCTTCAGTGCAAATCTGCTGTTTCCACACCAAAACACTGGATTTAGCAAGCTTGCTGCGTACATCTGCCACAAAATAGTCATGTTGAATTATAACTATTGAGTATTTTATTTGCTTTCTGTTTCTTTGCTTAAAAAAAAAATATATATATATATATATATATATATATATATATATATATATATATATATTAGTCAAGTCACCTTTATTTATATAGTACTTTTAACAATACAGATTGTGTCAAAGCACTTAATAGTATCAAATTGGAGGATACACAAAACTCCCTCTGTGACAGAAAGGAGAAAAAAAAAACCTTGGGAGAAACCAGGCTCAGTCGGGGGCCAGTTCTCCTCTGGCCAGGAGATTATTGTTTATTTATTGTTTACTTATTGTTTTAATTAAAATTTTAAATGTGTTAATGTATTATATTTCTATTTTATATTGTTGCAATTTCTAACAATAAGAGTATTATGTAGTTAGGTATTTTATTATATTTTTAGTTATTTCGTTTTATTTTTATTTTTATTGTATTTAAGTCGAGGTCTTCACTGGGGATATGTCTCTGGGGCTCATCCAGGTGTCCGACCTCCGCCGACGATCAGGGAGACATCATCTCCCAGCGCCGATCCACCATCTGATCCGGACACGGACTGAGAAACAGAATAAGAAAGAAACAGACAAATATTAGCGTAGATGACTTTCTTCTTACGATGTAACGAGTACATTGTGTGTTATGGGAATTTGAATAATAGAAGTGTATTAGTGTGTTATGTGTAAGGCAGGTTAAAGAAATGTCTTTAATCTAGATTTAAACTGACAGAGTGTGTCTGCCTCCCGAACAGTGTTAGGTAGATTGTTCCAGAGTTTGGGTGTTAAATAGGAAAAGGATCTGCTGCCCGCAGTCGATTTTGATATTCTAGGTATTATCAAACGGCCAGAGCTTTGAGAACGCAGCAGACGTGGAGGACTATAATGTGATAAGAGCTCACTCAAATACTGAGGAGCTAAGCAATTCAGGGCTTTATAAGTAATTAACAAGATTTTAAAATCTATACGATGTTTGATAGGGAGCCAGTGCAGTGTTGACAGAACCGGACTAATAAGGTCATACTTCCTGGTTCTAGTAAGGACTCTAGCTGCTGCATTTTGGACCAACTGTAGTTTGTTGATCAAGCGTGCAGAACAACCACCCAGTAAAGCATTACAATAGTCTAACCTTGAGGTCATAAACGCATGAATTAGTATTTCTGCATTTGACGTTGAGAGCATAGGTCGCAATTTAGATATGTTTTTGAGATGGAAAAACACAGTTTTACAGATGGTAGAAACGTGGCTTTCAAATGAAAGATTGCTATCAAACGGCACACCTAGGTTCCTAACTGATGAAGAAGAATTGACAGAATAGCCGTCAAGTGTTAGATAGTGTTCTAGATTAGATACATGAGGGGTTTTTAGGTCCGATAATTAACACCTCTGTTTTTTCTGAATTTAGCAGAAAGAAGTTACTCGTCATCCAGTTTTTTATATCGACTATGCATTCCGTTAGTTTCTCAATTTGGTGTGCTTCACCAGGCCGCGAAGAAATATAGAGCTGAGTATCATCAGCATAACAGTGAAAGCTAACACCACGTCTCCTGATAATATCTCCCAAGGGTAACATGTAAAGCGTGAAAAGTAACGGCCCTAGTACTGAGCCTTGAGGTACTCCATACTGCACTTGTGCTCGATATGATACTTTATCATTCACTGCTACGAACTGATGGCGGTCAGATAAGTACGATTTGAACCATGCTAAGACACTTCCACTAATGCCAACAAAGTGTTCTAGTCTATTCAAAAGAATGCTGTGGTCAATAGTGTCGAACGCAGCACTACGATCCAGTAGAACTAATGAAGAGATACAACCACGATCAGATGATAGAAGCAGGCCATTTGTAACTCTAATGAGAGCAGTCTCAGTACTACGATACGGTCTAAATCCTGACTGGAATTCTTCACAAATACCATTTTTCTCTAAGAAGGAATATAATTGTTAGGCTACTACCTTTTCTAGTATCTTTGATAGAAAAGGGAGATTTGAGATCAGTCTGTAAATAACTAGATCTTTGGGGTCAAGTTGTGTTTTTTTAATGAGAGACTTAATAACAGCCAATTTGAAGGTTTTGGGGACACATCCTAATGACAATGATGAATAATAATAGCCAAAAGAGGATCTATGACTTCTGGAAGCAGCTCTTTTAGTAGTTTAGATGGAATAGGGTCTAACATACATGTTTAAACAATTCTTCCTCTCCTATAGTAGAGAATGAGTGGATCTATAGTGCACTATCTGATGCGATGCTGTAGCTGATGGCTGCATGATTACAATTTTATCTCTGATAGTATCGATCTTGGAAGTAAAGTAGTTCATAAAGTCATAACTGCTGTGCTCTTGGGAAATGCCAACACCTGTTGATGCTTTATTTTTCATTAATTTAGTGACATACTGAAATACATATTGAAATACTGGGGGTTATGTTTGTTTTCTTCTAGAAGAGACGAAAATTAATCAGATCTAGCAGTTTTTACTGCTTTTCTGTAGGATAGGGTACTTTCCCACCAAGCTATACGAAGTACCTCTAGTTTTGTTTTCCTCCAGCTGCGCTCCATTTTCCGGGCTGCTCTCTTTAAGGTGCGAGTGTGCTCATTATACCACGGAGTCAGGCTGTTTTCTTTGATCTTCCTTAAGCGTAAAGGAGCAACTGTATCTAAAGTGCTAGAAAAGAGAGAGTCCATAGTTTCTGTTGCATCATCAAGTTGTTCTGCGCTGTTGGATATGCTGAGGAATTGAGATAAATCAGGAAGATTACTTACAAAGGACTCTTTTGTGGTAGAAGTGATGGTTCTACCATACTTTAACAAGGAGTAGACTTTGCAGTTTTAGCTATATGGAGTTTACACAAGACTAGATAATTATCTGAGATATCATCGCTCTGCTGCAGAATTTCAACACCACTAACATCAATTCCATGTGACAGTATTAAATCTAGAGTATGATTTCAACAATGAGTAGGTCCTGAAACGTGTTGTCTAACCCCAATAGAGTTGAGAATGTCAATGAATGCTGATCCTAATGCATCTTTTGCATCATCGACATGGATATTAAAATCGCCAACAATTAAGACTTTATCTGCAGCCAGTACTAACTCAGATAGAAAATCAGCAAATTCATTAATAAAGTCTGTGGTGCCCTGGTGGCCTGTATACAGTAGCCAGTACAAACATCACAGAGGATTTATCAATAACACGTGTTTCTCTAGATAATGTTATACGCAGCACCATAACTTCAAACGAGTTATACTTAAAGCCTGTCCTCTGAGAAATACGGAGAATATTGCTATAAATTGTAGCAACACCTCCCCCTTTACCTTTTGGACGTGGCTCATTTTTATAGCAGTAATCTTGGGGGGTAGACTCGTTTAAAGTAATGCATTCATCTGGTGTTAGCCATGTTTCTGTCAAACAGAGCAAATCTAGGTTATGATCATTGATCAAATCATTTACAAAAAGTGCTTTTGTAGAAAGGGACCTGATATTCAGTAAGCCAAGCTTTATCAATTGTTTCTCTGTATTGTAAACATTTTTTATTTGTTGAACATGAAATAAATTGTTACTCTTAATTTGGTTTGGATGTTTTCTGTATTTTCTAGTGCGTGGAACAGACACAGTCTCTATAGTGTGATATCTAGGTGAAGGAGTCTCTATGTGCTGAGAATTAACTGACTTCTGTGACGTGAGGCGGCTAGCAGACGGTCCGTTATTTTTTTTTATATATATATATATATATATATATATATATATATATATGCGCTTTTTTTTAATGTAGTAGTCAGGAAAGAAAATATGAATTGTGTAATCTTTCTTTCTTTCTTAATTTTTTTTTAAACCGGATTGCTTACAAATCCACTAGTGACCTTATCAGTTTTACAAATGTATTGTCTGTTTATTTTATTTATTTATTTATTTATTATAATTATGTGTGTGTGCGTGTGAGAGTGTGTGTGTGTGTGTGTGTGTGTATATATATATATATATATATATATATATATATATATATATATGTATATATATGTGTTAATTATTAATTATATGCTCAATTTCTTAGTAAAAGTCATTAATCATAGTTTGTTTCTCTTGCTTTTTTGTATACCAGCATTACATACTGCATGTTAACCAATGCATCACACTTTTTACAAATGTTTCATATTTTTACTTCATGGAAATCTGAATAACGTCTTTGCAAGATTTCCTACCTAAGCATAGACCTCCTACATTATCACAAGTTCTGTTATTTTTCTCAGTAAGAACCATTACCTTCTTCCATGAAGTCACAATTAAATCATCAGTCATTTATTTGGATCCACTGTTTCTCTGTCCTGATGTACGTTGTCAGGCCGGTTTGTGTTTTGACGTGCGCTGGAGTCAGTGTTGTTTTCAGTCGAGCGTGTAGCGCACGGTTATTTTTGTTGAGCAGGTGTAGCGCTGGATGCTGGTCGCCTCTCGGCTGCCGGTCTGTGATAGTGATGGATGCTCTGTGGCGGTCACTGTGCTCTAACGGGCCTCTGTTTGTCTTTCTGAGTCACAGCGCCGCAGAAGTGGATGCATGTGTACATTTACGGACTTCTATATTTATTCTGTTCCTATTTTCAGTTCATCAGTTCTTATGGATGAGGCAGGTAAACCAGTGCACTCACTGTTATTCACTAGAGGCAATGCTTTTTTTGTGCTCTACCCCTTGTGAGAATTCAAGCTAGAAAAAGAAAATATTTAAAGGCCTAGAGTGTATTTTTTTTTTATTTAAATATTTTCTCCTACCTTAAATAAACTCTCTGAGAAGTGAAAACACTATGGCTTTCAGAGTGTTGCTTTGTTTGTTTTAGATTCGTGTCCAGCCCGACACAGCAACACTTCTTTAACCAATAGCATGAGTTTAGGGCGGGATCAATGGCAGATCGGGAGTTGTTCAGAGAAACCTATTTGGAAAACAACATTATTTCTGCAGTTTTGTTTGAAACTGAAGTCACAGTTACGCCTTTAAACATAAAAGATCAAAACAAAACATTTAAACCCAGTCTGTTTATTTTTTGTGTTTTTAAAAAAAACAAAATCCTTTCTCTTAGTAAAATCATCAATCATTGTTCACGTTGTTTAATTGTTGTTTTTTTTTCACAAGTTTGCTACAAAAACTGAGAAATGTTGACAATAAACTGTCCCTTCTCAACTCTGTTGTGCCCAGTGTTAACTAAAATGAAAAATAAAAATAGTTTTCGATTCATCATTGAAATAAAACTGAAATAAAATAAAATATAAATGTTACATGAAACTTTTACAAGAAAATGGCAACCGACTGAACTAAAATAAGTTAAAATACTAAAATTACTAAAACTAAACGGGAAAAAAAAGTATCATAGAAATAAAATAAATAATGAGATTAAAATATGAAAATAAAAGATAATTCAAAGCATACTAGCAAAGTATATAAATAATACTAAAATAAGACTGGTTGTGTGGAAGATAATAATAATAATAATAATCTATTAAATTTTCTTTTAATTTCATTTGAATTTTCTCCTCGATTCGTCATTAAATTTTAGAAGCAAAGGCATTTTCATGGTATTTCTAATCTAATCAAGTAGTTTCTGATTTTGCTAATTGATGCTATTCTCAGCATTATATAATGTAGAAATGCAATGGGGGTTGAAAAATCTGGTCTAAACCAAGACACAATTTATCCCCTGTAAGAGCGCGCCGTGAAACTCATATCCTTGTTTTGTTTTGCAGAAAGCTTAGTGTCAGAACAGGAAATGGAGTGCATAAGGTGGCACAGGGGATGAATAACAAGCTGTACTGACGGGAAATCTTCAGTTTTATGTGCCTTGATAAATGCCATGTATTTCCAGTTTAATTGAATTTTGATGGCTGTACGACCGTGTTTCTGTGGCCTCTCACCAGGGTCGTGTCGCTGGGTCTCTCTCTCTCTCTCTCTCTCTCTCTCTCTCTCTCTCTCTCTCTCTCTCTCTCTCTCTCTCTCTCTCTCTCTCTCTCTCTCTCTCTCTCTCTCTCTCTCAGTTAAACGTAGAAACCGAAGTAATTCTGTGGGTTTCCTTCTTTAGATAAAGCATGAAGTAGATGGTTTGTGGTGAGCTGGTAGATTGAGGCAAATTTGTTCAGCATAACTGTAACTAAATTGATTCAGACCTCTATATTAAGCACGGGCGCCCTTATGCATTAAATGAACAGTAATTTTGAAACAGTAGACACTCTCATATTTTAGCAATAAAGTATATGTAGCCTCTCCCTCTGTGAAATATCATTGGTCCAAAACCTCTACGTAATTAACGTTTAGCATGAAATATATTCTGATGGGCTGTGATTGTCATGATGTGTAGCACTTGGATGAACCAAAGATACCATAAGAGGTTGCTTCATATGTTAATGAACCAAATAAACCACATTTACAAATACTAAATGTTTAGAAAAATGTAGTTTTTGTATTAAATATAAATCTATCTATATACACACACATGATATAATGTATTACTATATATATATATATATATATATATATATATATATATATATATATATATATATATATATATATATATATATATATATATATATATAATTTATAAAAATATATACAATTATTTTGAGGTACAACTATTATTATTATTATATAAAAGCCAATATATTGTAAATGTTTTTATTTATAGGTTATATTTATATGATCGGTGTCTTGTATGCTTTTATAAGAAGCAATGTTCACGACACAATCTGGGACGAGAATTATACATTTGAAACTTTTCTCACAATTATGCGAGTACAAAACAAACAAAAACTTTAGGCTCTTTCTTTTATTTGAGTTGCTCTTTAATCTTCTGTGTGCCTGTGGCGCCTGTTATTGATATTGAGTGTCAGAGGAAATAGAATCTGAGGCTTTTAATGTGCATTTCATGTCCGTTTTTGATTAATCTGTTTATCGGCTCTGTAATGAACACCAGGTATGGTTGGTTAGTCAAATTATTGAGCATTATTAACCTTGGATGAAATTCACAAAGCACGGAAAAAACTGATGTAACATGCAAGAAAATTACAACTGGGGATAAAAGGTTCGATAATGATTACGATCTCAATACCACCCGGGTGAGCGGCCAGAATGCATATATATGCATATATATATATATATATATATATATATATGTATATGTGTGTTTAAGATCTTTTACTGGCTTTTAAAGGAGGGAGGCTTTTTAAAACAGTGGAGGAAGGCCTGAATGTGAACTCAAGTGGTTTATGGATCACTTCGCTTTTACTATTTTTCCAAGAGCGGAGATATTAAAGTTGCATGACGACTCTTTGCTCTCTCTTTAACAATGGCAATGATGGAATTAACGGCGCTCCCGCTTGGCTATCGGGGGCCGGGCCGAGAGGCTGGCGTGAGGGGGATGCCGTGGGGACGCTGTGACCGTTGCAAACCTGCAGCACGATGAAAAATGACGCTGGGATTTAGCCGAGGCCACTTGGGGGTCAAAGACACAGTACGTTAGGGAAGGGCGGCAGAGGGCAGCCGGGGGCAAAAGCAGCGGGTGTAATAACACGGTGTGGGGCTGGTCAGGTGGAACTCTGCTCCTCAGACTCCTGTAATTACAAACCATACATTTCACTTTGGGCCGTGACAACGTCTCCCCCAATCCCAAATGAAGATGGGGGGTTATTAATGGCAGAAATTAAGGCTCCCTGCACACTGACGGAAGCACCACACTTCTCGTTTTAACCCCAAAATATATGTTTCACCTAACCTGCTGTCTCTGGCCCCGCCCCCTGAGATGCTTCACGACCATATATGGTCAGTAGGCCTGCCATTGGTCTGATAAACTGGTAGCCCCACCCCAAACTCACACATTTGTTGAACCAGAAGTCAGCAAGTCGGATCAGTCGAATCAAACAGAGCAATACGGTCAAAGCCCAAAAGTGTCATCAAGCGGTGGTATTCGGAAATAACACTAGATGAATTCGAATTTTGGTCACCTACTTTAGCACCACAGTGCAATATATTAAAAAATATGTGCGTTTTCCACCAGGCCATGTCTACCTAATTCATTAGGATCTAGTGCAAGACGAAGCCATGGTGCAGTATTTGGTGCATGTGTTCCCGAAAATTTGAGCTGTGGTGCTCATGTGGGTGATTCAGTTTCGAGTCCAGCCTGCAGAATTTCCCATTTCCATTCCATCCCTGTCCCTTGCTCTGTCTCTTTTTGCAGGCTGCACCCTCTGGAGGTCGCATTGGTCAGCCGCATATGTCATTGAGGCTGTGTCATTTTAGAAAAGTAAGCAATATATTGAAACAAAAGGAAAAATAAAATACCAATTTAAATTAAATTCCACCTTCTTCTTTGCGGAGTAAGTCAATTTTATAATATTTACTTTTCTGAAATGAGACATCTTCAAAGATGTGTGTGGGTTACAAATGTGACCTCTGGAGTGCGCAGCCTTCAAAATGAGACATAGCTACTCTTTTCAACATTTTCTTGTCCTCTCATTGGTCAAATAAACTGTTAGTCCTGCCCCAAACTCACACATTTGTTGAGCCAGAAATTGTCAAGTTAGGTCTATCAACCAAACAGAGCAGTGCTTTTATTGGGAAATAATGCAAGGTGGATTCAAACTTAGGACGTCTACTTTAGCACCACTGCACTATATATTTACAAATATGTGCTCAAGGCCATGTTTCTTTGTGTTCTTTAATTCATTAAGATTTAGTGCAGGACGGAGCAATAGCGCATTAGTTGGCACATGTTTCTTAAATCTTAAGCTGTGGTGCTCATGTGGATGTTTCGGGGTCAATTCCGGCCTGCAACATTTCACAATCTCACTTTCTCCCTCTTTTTTCTGTTTCCACATCAATTTGGTGTCTGTTCTTTACTATAAATCTGTCTGTTAACACAGAGTGAGCCATAAAATAAAAATGCTTCTTTGACTACCAGTTAGCCACATTAACAAATGCGCACTTTAAAAAAACAACAACAACAAAAAAAACTTGTTGTTATTATTATATAAAAATATAATCCATGTAATTATATTTTGATATTTATATAGTCACATTGAGGAGATACTATATTCTAGATACTATATTCTATAATCTAGTGCAGGACAGAGCAATGGTGCAGTGGTTGGTTCCTGAAATTTTGAGCTGTGGTTCTCATGTGGATGATTCAGGTTCAGTTCTGGCTTGCAACATTTGCAAATCCCACTTTCTACGTCTTTTTTCTGTTCAAAACAATTTGATGTGCATTCTGCACTGTAAATCTGTCTAATAAAGCAGACAAAAAATGTTTAAAACAACAATAGAGGACATAAATCTGAGTGATGAAAAAGAAAATCAATGAGAATCATGTTGTTAATCTGTCCGCTCTTTGTGTTTATCTTGGATTATTGCCCCATCCTTCGTTCTAAAATGCACATTTCCACTAGAGACCAGGATGTGACCTGCAGAAGAACTTAGCAAAACAATAAAACCATCAACTGACCCAGAGGTCACCTCTGGAACATCCCGTCTTCATGGCATCCACACAATGCATTATACACCGAAGCGTGCTCTTTAAGGTTAGAGGGTTTGTTCAGATCACTGACCCTCAGCATGAGCAATAATATGCTTGTCTAAGCAAACATCAGTACAATTCAATGCAGTAATCATATTACTGACTGACAGCCATCTTTTTCTTTTTCAATGAAATGTCATGCTAATTTAGCTGGATTTCTCCCCCAACGTGTGCGGGGTCTCTCTGCCTCTCTTTGACGAACAAGTGGAGTCATTACGTCCAAATTAATGTCAAGCCTCTTATTTTTCATAAATAATACATGGCGGGTCGCTGTTGTCGTTAAACATGTTCTAATTTGTTCTCCATTACAAAAAACAACAGTGTTGATTAATTCACACTTCAAGCCGAACAACAGCCACGATTTTTACAAGGTGACTGCGAGCTGCTCTTTTGATCAACGCTAATGCGACACTTTTTTCATTAATGCGACGATGAAAGTGCGGTGCTTAATTGTCATATTATGGATTTGCTAGTAAATCGGTATTTTGTTTGGTGGATTGCTGGCAGGAAAGGCATTTAAATTCTCACATCTCTTGTTTGTATTTTGGTGTCTGTTTCTCGGGAAGGAAGCCCCTTGTGCAGATACACACGGCGTTCTCCATTACTCCTAATAAGGTGTCATAAAATTGAATTCCATGCTTGGTTTGTCAGAGAGGAGTTCTTATCCTACTCCAATTTTGAGTTTTAATGGGTAATACTCCTTAGCTCTCTCCTCACAATTAGGTCTCCTAGTTACCTTTTAATGAAAATCAGATTAAAACATAATCTAATTAAAGTTCATTTTAATCCACGCTATCGTCCCGACTGTCTGTGGCTCGGAATCACGCCGGCACACTGTCAAACTCGGTTAGTTTGCATAGAAGAGGAAGGCCAGACTATCAATCAAGGGTTTTTACATATGTATGTGTGTTGGAAAACTCGTATGAAGTGCATTTCCGATCCCATTCCCTCTCTCTCTCTTTTTCAGTCCAGGGTAAATCTCATGAACACACTCCTGGGTCACATTCCACTTCAAAATCAGAAGGAAATATTATATGCAGTTTATATTTAAACCCTATTTAGGCTTAAAAAGTTTAATTGTTGTACCATTAAGAGATTTTTCAGTGTGTTATTTGAGCCCATTTCCACCTTTCATATTACTGTAAATAAAATGCTTTTGTAGGTTTTTTTAATGCATTTATTTTCTACATTTTAATTATTCTTGTTATATTGTCATTACATCATGTATTTATTATTCATTTATTTATGCAGAGTAGCATATGCTTTTTCAATTACCATGAGTTGCTTTGTCTTGCTAAATTAGTTTTTTATGGTTTTACATAAATTAACAAATGCATAATAAAAATGCCTGCATTCATATATACATGCACACATACTTACAGTACACACATAAAACAAAAAAGCATCAAAGACATTAGACATGCTGTCATAATATATTAATATTTCACAAGACATTAATCACAGAACTATAGTAATATGTATTTATTTATTTATTTAGACAGCCACTCACAGTCACTAAAACAGAATATGCTGAAGTATTTTATGCCTACTCTAAATAAATCAGTCGGTCAATCAATAATTAATAAAACTGGTAATATTTACTATAGTAAATGAAAAATTACTTTAGCACTTTTTCTTTCTTTTTCTACAGTAAATAGAACATTTGTTTGTTTATTCCACAAATAATGTAACTTGAAAATTACATGAAAATTTAAATTCTGGCTCTAATAATGGCCTCAAAATAGGCTGTTGATTTATGCAAAGCTTATCTTATTTCTTTCTTTTAATTTAGGGGTGAAATACAAGCCAGCAATGTTCAGGTATTGTGAGGTTCGCGCTCTTTTCCCGGTGCATGAAAAAGGGCCGAAATCACTTAAGAATGATTGCTGGATCCGTTTTGGTCTTTGGGAATGAATGGTGCAGGCCTCCCATCATGAGTGAACTTAAGGGGAAAAAGTGAAGTGAAAAAACTTCTGACATGCATGCAAGTGTCACTCACAATCAGTGACAGCTGTCAACTTTCATATCCACTGATACCCATAATTCCCAGCATTGGAGAGGGTTCACAGAGCGATGGAGTCATGCCTCTCTGTTTGAGCCGTGTTGGCCTGTCAGGTCTTTTCTGAGCCATGACAGTGTAATATGTTTTACAAGCAGTATGGCCAAGGGTTATTTCACAGTCAGAGAGAGCAGGCAGGCCAGCCAGTAAAGCGCCGCTGCACGGGGGAACAGCCATGTGGCGATGAAGCACATTTAGTCCACCTGCTGGCTGCTTCCACACTTAGACGAACGTTTGAGCTCCCAAGTGTCAAGGGAAAAGCGCAAAGGCCAATTTATTTCTGTCTTTGTGTTTGGTTTACATTAATAGGAGATTACGACAAAAGTAGCTTGCAAAGAGAGCGCGTGTCTGTTAGCATTTTCAGCCAGTTTGCTGTAATTAAACTCTGGTTTTAATGAGCAAATTTGGCTGGCAGAAATACAAACATGCATCTGAGGATTATGGGTTAAAAAAGCCACAAAGCTCAAAAGTCTTGCCGACAGGACAGCAGTTTTATTCACCCTGGTGTCGTGGGACACTGCAAATTTAGAGGTTTGACCTTTGTGTCCTTCATATGATGGCAAAATAGACCGTTCGCCCCATCTGAAATTCCCTCTGATTTTTTTAACTTGATTATTAATGTCGGACCTGCAAACTTGAGCCATTGTTATGAACTTGAGGCTTTTTCTCGCAGTATCTATTCTGAGACACGTGTACCTTTTATGACTGGTGCCCACTCCGGGTAATAAAGTGCTGATGCCAGCTTAAGAGAAACTTTAAACACACTTGATGTAATCAAAGGCACAATACAAAACAGCAGGTCAGCAAAACCAGCCAAAACAATACCCCAAGTCCCCCCTAAATATAACCTTTTTCGGTGAAGCAAATGTTTTGTGTTTCTGCCTTCCCGTACCGTATATATTTAGATCATTGTTTCTACGTTTCGGGTTTGACTGACCCATTTAGAGTGGCGATTTCAAAAATTAATTTGAGAAACTGATACGAGGCAGCCATCAGAGCAATTTCTAAATGAGGCCAAAATATCTTTTACGCTCTATGATGGAGCGTCTTATCACATTAGCTTTGAAGTGCTTTAAGATCATGGGTTTTGCGAGGAAGTTGATCTATATAAAAGACTTTAGTCCCCCTTTAATTATTTATTCTTTCATTTTGTTACTTTTTCTTAATCCGTGCTTTTTTCCCCTGTTTTCCAGTACAAAAAAAACAACCTAATTTCAATTAATCAGTTTACTTTAGAAATAAAATTACACAAGGTATTAAGACCTGCGTCAGAGAATATATATTTTTATCTACATAATTTTTTTTGTATTTTTTTTTTTTTTTTTTTTTACAATAAGTATTTGGTGGGGCTTATGCTTCAAACAAGAGGATGATAATTAGCTAATGAGGTAAGTAACTAAACTTGATTCAAGTTAAACTTGGTTCACATTTTTTTGAGAATAAGTTATATAATCTTACACGGTTTTGCTTTTCAAGTAAATTAATTTAATTATGGATATTTATATTTTTTTAAACTGGAAAAAGATAAATACAGTTTTATAAAAATATTTTAGCATTGTAAATGGCTTTACAATAGACATTTTTGTTTTCTGTCATAGAGGTGCCTCAGGGTCGTGTCCTGCGTCCGGTTTTATTTCATTATCGTTAGTGAAGCTATTGGAGTTTCTGTACTTTAATTTGATAATTTTTATCACTTGACCAATGGATTTGATTGAGTTTTATAAGAGCCTTTGGCTTTCTGTCTGAAGGAGAATGAATATAGGATATAGATATAGGACCCATACACCCTTTTCTCGGATTCAGCTGCTGCAAATAACAGCAAGAGCACTGTGAAATTATCGTAGTCAAGTGACTTATCTTAATCATTTTATTTCTCTCTTCCACTATCCCTTGTCTACCCACCCACACCCTATCTGCAGGTTTTGAGACTGCCCGATCTTTCGCTCTTCATGGTGCTCATGTGATCTTAGCGTGCCGAAACCAAAGTCGTGCCAGAAAAGCAGTGAGTCTGATCACGGAAGAATGGGTGAGTAAGAACACGAACACACACACACACACACACACACACACACACACACACACACAACACACAAACTCTGACTCATTCTGCAGTGGGACGTCATCCTGTGTGACCTTTACATTTCATAAATCACGTTTTGTGTAGCTGGCATCTCTGTCTTCTCATGAGCCACACAATTAGGTGGAGCTTTGAGTCATTAGCGCTCTTCCAAAACCTAGTGAGCTGCCTCATTGTCTACTTCCTACATATAGTCAGTTGCCATCTTTGGCAGCATCCTAACTGATATGTAACCTCAGCTGATATAAGCTGAAATGTTCTTCATAGGTAGCAATTCTTTGCATTCCACACAAAATAGCACTGCTCGCAAATTATTGTTGTCAAAAGTAGGGTTGGGAATCGAAAATCGTTTCCAATTCCAGAATCGGATACTTAAGGTCAGGAATCGAAGACTTGTTGTAAAATTAAAATTTCAGTTCTGCCTATCAATTCCTGTGTGCGCATCTTTTTTTAGGTGGTGAAAATGGGCTGTTAAAAATGTATTTGTCTTTGAATCATTCATTCAAGAGATTCATTCAAAAACACTGATTCATCCAGTAATGAAACAAGTAAATCTTGAGTGAGTCATTGAATCATTCCATTCATAAATTCCATGAGATTTTGATTAGTTGTCTAATGGTTTTTCTTCAGAATTGTGAGAGAACTACAACCTCTATTTTAAAAAATAAAAAATAAAAAGTCTAAATTTATCCAGAATCGTGCAGCTCTACTTTGCTCTTAACAGCTCTTAATCGAGTCCAGGTTTTATGTAGCCAGCTGATTTTTGTTCATGGTATTCAGCAGCAATTAAGTGTTTTGCAAAAAGAGAGACAGAATAAATATGTTTGATATCTAAATGTTTTTGTTTTTTAACCACATTGGAATCAAAACTGGGAAACAATAAGAATCAGAATCGATAAGCGGAATTGGAATTGATAAAATTCAAACGATACCCAACCCTAGTCAAAAGTATCTACCGTGATAACAGCCAGTACTGAAATTGTAAAAACGTCCATTTCCCGCAAAGATTTGAGCGCTGTTGAGCATATTCTTACACAGCACTGATTGGTCATTGAGTTCAAGCGCTCAACAGATATGTCTGTGATTGGCTTAAATGATCATCGCTTCTCGATTTTCATCGTGCGTTTACACAGAAGCACATGGTAGTGTCTGAAAGCCGCATCTATCAGCTGATCTGTCACCGTCAGTGGATCCCTAATATATCTGCACATAGACAGATCCGCTGACAGACGCATTTGACTTTTGCATTTGCATAAAACAATATTTTGCATTATGCTTTTCTTGTATTTTTTTTTGCCAGGAGTGTGTTTTAATAACTATAAATTTGAATTACTGTCATTAAACAATTTTTCTCTAGTCTATGCTATTGCTGATGAAATCCAAATATTGTTCGTTATTGTTTTTTTTGGCAGTAGTGAGTAACTGATTGAGTGAAATATATGCATATCGTGTCTATAATTCATCTTTGATGAACTTTTTCACAAAGTTTTTTGCAGTGGATTCTGGGAGAGCATTTTTGAACTGCAGTTCATAACGCGGCGCAAGTTCATTTGCTTTGGCGCATTGGATACTATAGCGGATTTCAATATCAATGGAGTCACTCTCAGATGTTTTTTTCCCCAGTTGATGACTTATAAGAACAGTGACGACCGATAAAAATATAAAATATATAAAAATAAAAAAGTCATCTTTATTGTCATTATTGTTCTTGGTGTGAACTGGTCTTAACAGTAGCATCCCCTTGTTAACGGCGCAGTAACTTAAGCATGCTTGTTAAGTATGTTTAATGGGATTGCGTTGGTCAAGCATTTATATCTGTCTTTATCAAATATGTTTCTGGCCATAATTGTCTGCTCTTTGTCTAGAACTTCTGGTAAACATCCTTAATTTAAGTTTTAAAAAAAAGCTGCTCTTGTAGAAGGCTTTTAGCATCTAAGCATCTTTTAGCATTTTCCTAAAGATCCCCTAGCTTTCAACTCCTCTTTTAATTTCTCACTTTTACAGTCTAATTCTTAATTAATATTCATCTCGTCTTGAAGTCGTATGGCAGGGTTTTTGCCCGTGGCTCTGTGCTTGCAGCCCGAGCCGAGCTGATCTCTCTGATAGCCTCTATTATTAGCAGGAGGGGGGCGCGAGGGCCGTCTGATAATTAACTTTGATTATTGCACTAATATTGTGGCGTTCTTGACACTCCCACAGATTTATAAGTGTGAGAAAATAAACAAATGAAATGTAGGTGCTGGAGCAGAAAGAATAAGCTATTACGAGGTGCCGTAATTACAGCCATCCTGAGACTTGGAATTAGTTGATTAATTACAGGATGCCAATGGATTACAGGGGAATCTAAAGTGTTTTAAAGCAGTGGCGATATCTAATTGAACAAAGCCCTCTCTCGACGGCAGATAATTCCTCAGCCCCGACAGCTTCAAATCACGGCGTGTTTTAATAAATGTAGCAGCTCCGCTCTGAGGCATTTTACAAGCGCACCGCAATCCGCCAGCGGAGAAACGGTGCGGAGACATCCGCAGAATCCTTTAATAATCAGAGTTATTAAAGAACATTTAAATATTAAGGCAAATTACTTGGCAAAAAAGCCGGACTATCTGATTAATGTTTACTGACACCTTGCTGGCATTTTTAATTTTTCATTCTCTAACAATTATTGCAAAACATTCAAATTTAATTCTCCAAATATTAGCCCTCACAACTCTTCTTGTGAGAAATGAGGAAAGTAATATCAAGTTAAGATTTTCATATTCTGATTAAAAAATATTGAATTTGATTTGACTCCTAAGTCGCAGGTGCTGCGGGATGAGTAATGGAAGGTATGACATCGGAATAAATCTCATCGATGGGAAATGCATACTTACACCTCAGGAATGATATTAATAGATCCAGGGAAGGACAGGACAAGGAAATTAATCGTTAAAATGATGAATGCACTCTCCGTGTCTTCCCACGCTCTCACGCTGAGGTTATTTTGATAAAGATGTATGTTTTGGACTCTACAGAATGAAGGGTCATTGCATCCACTTCCGAGGTCGCTTGGAAAGCCTTATGGGCTTGCGGAGGAGCAAGGGAAGAATTAGTCAAGAGAATTAGTGTTGAAAATCCAAAGTCAAATGCTGCAGTGTATCACATGCAGTACAATGATCCTGTCAAGAAAGTCCATAAGTGATTCTTGAGGCATGGGTCAAATATGCTGCAGAACTGTAGGAACAAAAATTGGGTATAAAGGATTTATTTGAGATAAATCTGTTAAACATGTTCAGAGGTGTTTCATTTCATTTTTGAGTCGACCTTGTACCCTTTCACCCTAACTCACTTCATAATTTAATTAAATACATAGTATTATCTTGAGAATGCTGTAAGAGTAATTTATTGATACAACCTTCGTAAATGTATCAGATATATCCATCTTTGTATGGATTGAATATATATTGAATATTTTGAATATATTGAATTTTTTTTTAATGTTTTCTGCAAGTGTTGTGCCATCGGCCCCTTGCGATACTCAGCTTAATCTGCTGATGTCATTTCCTGCGCTGAAACATTGCTGATTGTCGAGAGAAACAATGGTTTATTTATAGAGGAGGTCAGGTTGCTCTGCAGATCTCGGTGTTCGTGTGAACAAGCTTACTAATGACGCCGTAAATGCCTTCATCTTCCCATTTTCAGTAATCACAACAGCAAACGTGCAGAAAAGCGCAGAGTCACGCTGAATCAGCATTCTGCTCCTCGCACGCGCTTCTCCTCGCTTGCTTTAACCCCTCGGCCGGGAACCCATCCATCTCCGCTTCCCAGATCCTCCGGGCTTATCCGTGGACAGAGGTGTCGAGGGTCGTCCAAGCATCATCTGAAGGTCAAAACAAGTTGTGAGGTCGGGGGGAAGTGCAGGGCCACTGTTTTCAGGGTCACCGGCTCAGTTCGTCACCTCTCATTGTGGTGCGCTGTTATTTGTCAGAAGACGGCTAACTAAACTCGGAACTGTAAATCTCAGATAAGCTCATGTATGTTCAGATTCTTAGAAGCGCAGACGTTTAAGGAAGGCTGAATATTTGTATCATGAGTGAGTTTTACAATAAGAAGCACACTGGTGGTGTTTATGGGGTTGAGCGGGTGGAGGTTTTATAGTGTGCGATGGGGCCACAGGAATTAAACAGCAGATGTGCAGCAGAGCAAATAAAAACAGCCCTGCTGGCTCGGACAGTTCTGTTCACTTAGTGTGTGCTTTTCATTCATTGATCAGACAGTGTCTTCTGAAATAAATTTTATAATAAGGAAAAGAAAAACTGATACTAATATATAAATGGGACCACTTATTTATTTACTATTTTATTTATTTATTTATTTTTTAAATATAGGCCAGATTCAAAAAAAAAAAAAAAAAGAGTTTCATAATTTCTTATGATTCTAAGGAGTTGAGAACGCAGAAACAATGCAGTTTTTTTTATTGTATTTAATTGTAATTTCTGGAAACTTCTTAAAAATATATTCTTAAGAACACTTCTGACAGATTTTGTATGGCGCTGACTTGCTGGTCAACTCGAAGCACTGTCTTTTTGCACTGCAGATTGCCACAATAATCACAATAAACTTATTTATTGTGTTGAATATTTTTCATTTTTTATTTGAAAAGATAGTAACAGATTCACAAAAAAATAATAAAGTTAAAGGCAGTTCGTAAGAATGCAGTTTTTATTTAAAAAAATGCATTTAATTGCAATTAAAAATTTCTTAAAATATTATTTTAAGAACACTTCTCTTTAATTTTTTTTTAAGAAAATGACAGACATTGGTGTTTTCTGATTGTATGGCGTTGACTTGCTGGTCAACTTGAAAGATTGAAAACAAAAATAACGACTTTATTCAACAATTCGTCTCCTCCGCGGATGCTTTGAAAGTGACGCTTTCATTAGTGATTAATGACAACATTTTCATTTTGGGGCGGAGTAACCCTCTTAGAATGTGAATCCATCCCGTAGTTCTTTGTTAGATATTTTGTTTCTTTTTACCTTAAAACATACTGATTTTGCTTTAAGTCAAATGCTTTGATGGCTAATTATGAAAGTTGTGATAGCATATACTGTAGTCGAGTACTTGAGAATGTTGTGCTTATGGGTCGAGTCCATGCTTAATTTTCTTGATTGTCTATAAAATTCTGCTGATCTTTGATTCATGATCCCGGGAGAGAGGTTTAATAGAGTCCCAGGAGGGATTGTTTTCAGATCAAGGCCTGCCTAATGTCCAGCAGAATAACTTAACCACTTTTTCCCATTTAAGAGCATTAGCCACACTTTTTTCCTCCTTGTGTCAAAATGGTAATGAGGTACTTTGTAATCATGTTAATTGCCTACTTCGTGTTAGCATGTGTTCATTGTTTCTGTGAAACAGTATATACAATCAAGATGAAAATTAACCCACGGCGCGTCGGCTGAAGATGCGTTGTGGTGTTAGGGTGAGCTCTGGAACCAATTAGGGCAGGCCCTCCTCTCCACTGAGGGTTGGTGGGAGGAAAGCTCAACCTTGTAATGCGTAAAAAGCGTATTAACATTGCGGCAGATAGACAGGTCTTTGTAATTAGATAACTGACCGTGTTTAGCATTCATGGTCTCGAGACGTTGTTTAGTAAATGCAGTCCGCTCCTGTCGTGTTGGGCGCTAGTACTGAATAAACCATAGAGGTGAGGGGTAACTTAGTAAAAGTAACTATTCTACTAACTTGGCTACATTTTCCCTTATTTGTAGCTTTGGTCCATTTGGAAAGTTCATTCAAGATTCAAAAATAAAAAAATTAAAATTCAAAATTTGAATTTTCTGACCGTTTACTCGCCCTCAGTCCATCCAAGATGTAGATGAGTTTGTTTCTTCATCAGATTTGGAGAAATGTATCACTGCATCAGTGTCTCAGCAATGGATGCTCTGCAGTGAATGGGTGCCGTCAGAATGAGAGTCCAAACAGCTGACAAAAACATCACAATAATCCACACCACTCCAGTCCATCAGTTAATGTCTTGTGAAAAGCTGTGCATTTATAACAAACAAATCCATAATTGACGCGTTTTTTTTTTTCTCAAAACTTCAAACCTTTGTTAAGGTAGCTAAAATAACAAGTCTATTATTCATAATAACGCTTCCTCCAGTGAAAAAGTCCATCTCCTGTTGTCCTCTCACATCAAACGTATACAGTTTTGGCTTGTAAACGGTGCTTTATTTGTGCCTATTTCTCTCCTGATTCAGACGAGACGACTTTTATTATAGCAGTATTATAGATTTAATAATAGATTTGTTTTTTACAAACGTGCAGCTTTTCATTTCACTAGATGTTAACTGATGGACTGGAGTGGTGTGGATTACTGTGATGTTTTAATCAGCTGTTTGGACTCTTATTCTGACGGCACCCATTCACTGCAGAGCATCCATTGCTGAACAAGTGATATAATGTTACATTTCTCCAAATCTGATGAAGAAACAAACTCATCTACATCTTGAATGAGCTGAGGGTGAGTACATTTTTAGCAAATTTTCATTTTTGGGTGAACTATTCCTTTAACCGTATCAGGAATCTGATCTCTTTATGCACTCCCACTGGTAGTTGCAGTCACTGCTCAGTTGCATGAAGTTTAACACACTGTCAATGGTCGCTGTTGCTCATGTCGGCGAAAATTGAACATTGTAACCAAGTCCTGCCCCACGTTTTTCTTACTGATACTCTGTTTCTCTCAGATGTACCTCACACTACAAAAGAAAACATGATGTTACTTCAAATTCATCGCAACTTTAAAGTTTATTGTTGTCACTAAATGAGATGCTCACTCATTTGCTCTGTTTGGAGAAAAATAAATTTTATCTGATCAGTGTAATTGTAGTATGGATAATTAGTTTTTTATAAGTGTTGCTTTGTCTGTAGGTTAACTACATGGAATAAAAGAAGAAGCTTGTTGCACGGGAAACTACAAAGCTCCTCAAACACGGCCATAGATGATATGTCTCTTTGCAGACCTGTTTGCGTCTAATTGCTTTGTAGTTCATTTGAAGCGCAGGAGAATAAACATTGTTTGACAAAAATAATTCAGTATTTAGTCTGGTTTTTGGGTAAAGAGACAGAGAAAGTAAATATCATGGCTTTGAAGTGTTTAAAAACCGAAAACAACATGGTGTAAACAGATGGACCAAAAAAGTGTATTTGTATCAGCAGAATTAGCTGCACAAAGACGGAGGCTAATTATGTTTACTTTGCCACTGCTTTGTGTATCCAAGTTATTTGGGAGATCTTGTAGTTTAGTCTTTTAGTCTTCCGTTTAACCTTTGATGATGTAACTGGAGGCTCCCGATCTCAGTGCTTTGACTCAAATATTGAGCAGAATATAATTGAGGTCAAATTCGTGCACCTCGCTTAAGTGGAACGTGCAGAACAACAGCTAATCCGCGGCAGGAGGAGGATTTTTATTTTTTTCCTATCTCGGCCTGCTCTAGACGCAGAGAGTGTTAGATTTGGAGCTGGATTTGTTTGGAGGAAGAGCCTGGGAGCATGTGTGTAGTAACGTCCCGTGTCATGTTGATGCACAGGGTTTGGGATGCTGGCCTTGATCATGGGTGAAGGCTGGTGGATTTAAAGAGGAAGTGACATGTCTGGAATGCTGACCGAGAGTATTGCTGGGCACCCCGAGGCCGTGGGGCGCACTGCTCTTTTGAGAAGGTCTCCTTGAACCTGTTGTGTGAGTGTTTGTGTTTTTGGAGAATACAGTAGCTATAGTACACTGCAATAATTGAGTCTCTTCTGCTCACCAAGGCTGCATTTATTTGATTTTGGGAAAAAAACCAACAACAAAAAAACACACAATTAGTTTAGTATAATTATAACAGTATAATTATGAAGCATTATAACAAGCAAATTTTCAGCATCATTACTCCAGTCTTCAGGGTCACAACATGGTCCTTCAGAAATCATTCTAATATGCTGATTTACTGCTCAATTATGATACATTATTATTACTGCTCGGTTGTTAATAAGAGTTTTTATTATCATCAATATTTTTGCTTAATATGTGTATTTTTTTTTTTTCTTCCAGGATTCTTTGAATAGAATTTATTTGAATTGTAAACCTTTTGAAACATTATAAATGTCTTTACTGTAATCTTTGATCAGTTTAATGAGACTTGCTGAATGAAAGTATAAAAACTGAATAAAAATGATTTATTTCAAGTCTTAAGCCCTGTTCACACCAAGAACGATAACTAAAAAGATAACGATAAAGATATAGTTCTAAAAATCGTTCTCAATATTAAAGAATAGCAGAGTCCACACCACAACTATAACGATTAAGGCACAGAGAAACGATATCGTTGGAATCTGATTTTTTCCAGCTGATGAACGATACATTGACAGCCAATCAGAATCAATCCTGCTGTAACGAGCTCGATAATTTAAAGCGGCATATGCACGTGCAGTGCTTAGAATAAACAGACGATATCGTCCGCTGGTGTGGATGCTAATATCGTTATCTTTATAGTTATCGTTCTTGGTGTGAACAGGGCTTTAAGGTCTTTGCTCGTCCGAAATTTTCACACATTAAAAAATAAATACGACCTCACGTTGTGTCAATCACGTTTACACACTGCCTCCAAAACTTTCGTCCGTCATAAAAAAAAAAAAATTGGACCAGGTTCGATTTTATGCGTTTTCGCATCCATAGCAAGCATTTTGATAGGTCAGGATGACGAATACAAAAAAAGTCTAAGTGGGCCGTTCATGGTCAGAATGAGCTGCAGTGTTGAGTAGCTCTGGCTCTGCAGTGAGTGCAGTGCAGTCGTCCTCTTCTAATGACTGCCAGCGGTTGAAGGTTAAAGAGTTCACTGCTTTTCACCTTGCTTTATTAACTTGCCTCTAAACCCTTCATCTGTTAGGTGCCAATGGGATTAATTAAAAGACTTAGGCAAATAATTACGATGAAAAGTTCATATTACTCGATTAAATGATGTGCCCTCTTTATTTAATTAGAAATATAACCTAGAATAGATCTAGAGCACTGAATCAAGACTGATTCAATGTCTCAATACATTTATCCTAAAGCTGCTGTTCAACCGTGAAACATCACTGTAGATCAGACTGCCATCTTACACAGTTTTAAAACATGACAATCTGAAGGTAATAATATTAATATCCGGCAGTATTAATAAGCCTTTTAATGTAATATCTGATTATTTATTTATTTTTGTTATGTAGCTCAGAACATTGCTTTGCAGCACAACAGATAAAAAGACGAAGATTGATGGAAAAACACTGGTGGAAATGTGAAAGAAAGGCCTGGCCTCAAGTAAAGCAATTCTTCAACAGCATGAACACTCGTTTTTGTAATACACTCTGGGACTGAGCTTTATGGCTTCATTTGCTCAAGCGACTCACATACATATTTAGCAGATTGTAAACAGGGCCAAAGGAATGAGTAAAAAGCTCAATACATCACCCATCTTACAAGATAATCCAGCTATCATTACAATGGCGTGGAGCAGGGCTGGAACTAGATTTAAAGCAACTTGTATTTTCACAGACTCATGTATCAGCCAGATTAGGAGGAGGATTAGTTTAAGAAGTGCTAGGCTCTCTGTTTGATGGAAAGAAGGGAATGTTATGAGAGAAACTAGAACTGGGGTTTTCTATGACAAACACATTTAAACTGGTATTAAATGTGCATGATTCAGGGTTTTTTCTCTCATTAATAATGATATTTTTAGGGCTGTCATTAATAGTGTGTTTATTTTAGTGTGATGTAATTATAAAAAAAAAAATCTGAATGATTATAATATTATTGTATTCCAGGTTTTGGCCACAAATATGACATTATAATTAATGAACCTCTCTCTCATTTCGTTTTAGTGCAATTACATTTTATTCACATTTGATCCCCTTTTAAAAAAGTACTGCGGTGTTACCATGATTCATTGTTGGTACCAGATGATATTTTGGAACATATTTTAAGTTTGTTCAAACAATACCAAGGTAATACCATGGTACTAGTTTGAAATTCCATTTTACTCTCCGTTTTCTCTGTTCAGTTACAAACTGCCACAGTTCTGTGATAGTCTTGTGTTGTTCAGCTCTGGGGCCTAAACTCATGCTAGCCTGGGCTGCTGTCGTAATCTGGCTTTCCCTTTCCACTCACTCTCACATAAAACAATATTAGCCTTTCGTCCCCTGCAGACCTTGGACACAATAACCACTTTCGTTTGGAGGAAAACACACCCAAACACTCTTGACACCTCTGGGCCGTCCAGTGCACCATGGGTATATGGCCGGCTACAGGTCAGGGCAAAAGGAAAGTTTGTTTCTTTTCTACCTTCCTCCGATCCCTTTTTTTCTTCCTATAACCTGGAGACAAAATGAGGGCTTAACCTGTAATGTTCTGTACAGGTCCCCTGGTGGCAGTTGAGCTTTTAGTGGGGGGAAATTACAGCGCTGCCAGCTCTGCTACGCTCTGTGGACTGAGATCAAGTCTACTGCGGTTCGTCTGTATTACATGGATGTACAGAGAGCCATGAGAGGGGAGTACGCTTATAAAAGCCTACCGGTCCAGCCAATTTTACAAGAAACCTCAGTGTAAATGCACAAGGAGTATGTTCCATATTATGTCGAATTTTTGTTTGAACGATCATTCCCCTTTCAGATCTTGCAGTAGTAGAGTTATTCCGTGTAAAACGCAAGGGAGAGTTTCTAACCCATCATTACAAGTCTTGACAGTTGTAAATGGATGCTCTTCTACTTCACAAAGATGTATACCTGGTGGGAAACCTTGCCTCTAACCAGCCAAACTATGCGCTTTGCCCCTGATATAAAGCAGGCTAATTTGTCCTCACCCCTTGGCTCCAGCTCTGAAGAGCTATGCGGCCAATGGACGTGCGTCTGCTTGGCTCTCATTAATTTTTTCATGGCCTGTGATGGATAGTTTGTGTTTATTCTCTGCTGGAGTCCCGCACGCTGAAAATGAGTCATTTTAAAGTATTACATATTCATACACTGGGCTAGCGTAGTGCAGAGAAGAGAACTAATTGTTCATAGAAAGGTGGTTGTGATTAACATAGGTCGATTCGCACAAGTCTCTCTGGAGATGAATGTTGGAAAACAGCTGCCAAGTCTTGCACCTGTTTTATCAACCTGTTTTACACTGCTAATGTCCTTAAAATGTGTTGCTGTTTTTTAAAGACAGGTTTGTCACATCCAGTGTTTAGCAATTATTAGCAAAAAGCTATTCCCCAGATCCCCACCCTAAAGTCAGATATCTGCGAGGGCCTTGATCCAAACATTGGGACGCTGATGACTCAATTAATTAGCATGTATTTATCAACAATTTTGCTGTAAAACAGCATGACTGATATTCTTCTGGTATCATTTGTTTTGTTTATGCATCTTCATTGTAGCTGTTAACATAATGCATGAAATATGAGATCATTCTTCACGTTTCAAGAGGCCTACAGGGATAGTTCACCCAAGCATGAAAATTCGGTCATCATTTACACATCCTCATGTCGTTTCAAACCCGTGCGCGTTTATTTCTCCTGTCAAAAAACAACCATAAAAAATCAACCATAAAAGTCAAACATGGTGTGTAATTGATGACAGAATTGTTATCCAGCTGTCCCTTGGAGACATGACATTTGACGGGATTCAACATTTCTGGTAGATGAATATAGTGAGTAGTCAATGGTCACTGAATTTACGGTGCATTCTGGGAATCAAATGTTTAAATACACACGAATAGAGACATGCTCATCTCCTTTATGTATTAGAAGTTTCTAATTAAGCTACCATAAAAAAGTGAAAAGAAGCAGTCAGTCACATACTTTCCAGACATTTGAAGTCAAAAAAGTTATGCTAGCATGACACGGGCACGCCACGAGGGCAGCGGGGCTAGCCGAAATAGCCTGGGAAACAGTGTTTTAAATCATTAAGTTGTCTTTTAGTAGCTGCCATATTCAAGGCCCTGTCCAGATGCTGTTTTAAGATTGCTCTCTCTTAGTGTAGACAGACCTTTAAGAGGCTGAGGAGAAGCCGTAAAGTGGATAGATTGCCCTCGCAGCCTCTGTCTCTCTTTATTGGCTGCGGTAATTGACATATCCTTGTCATTTAGAATCATCCGCGCATCGCTCGAAAGTTAATTGCTTCCCCCTCTGCATTTGCATGAGGCTCACCTCTGAAGGGCATAGCTGCCCATTAATATTGTGTCATGATGAATTATCACAAATAAAGCCCAACATATTGATTAATGATGGCTGCCGGCCGCTCCCCCTCTTCCCCCCCGTCTGAGGGGGAAAAAAACATTGAGGAAAGATTGGGCCAACTCTTCGGAGGAAGAGAGTGCAGTGATGAGATTTGATTGATAGAGGAAGATGTTGGGGTTTGGAGTCAGGAACTTATGGGATACTGGGGGTCATGGGATATGATGGATATCAACGTCGATTACATCATCCTATCAGTCATCTAATATAGATGTGTTTTATGTATTAACATCTACATTCCTTATTCATTTGCCTGCAGAACACATTGAGAATGCTTTCATAGCCTCAAGGATGTGGAAGCTTCCTGCAGAAGTTCCCATAAAAATTCAGTGATGTTACATCCTGGTGTTTGTGACTTAGGACTCCTTTCTTTTGCTTTCCACCAGCTGTTGTACCTCTAGAATCGACAAGTAGACAATACCATCAACAAAACTCCATCTTCACATCCACTTCTCAAGCTAGATGCAGCCTAGTCTCGGCCTCAGACGTCACGCCCATGGACCGCTGGCTGAACGTCTGATGCATATGGCACACAAATGTAGAAACACTTCAGGAGTTTCGAAGTCGTCCTCTGATTTGTTGAATTATACAGGATTTCCGGGAGATGCGTGTGTCGTGTTTTTTAACGTTCTGCCTGGAAACAAAGAGGCCGTGACGCCAAACCCTCACAAAAGTAGAAAGCCGTCAAGTTTACAACTGTGACGGCAAACACTTATCAGGATCAACTAAAAGCTGCATTTTCAAAAGTATGTGTAATATTTAAAGTTCGCAGCATAGAATCTTTAAAATACGTCCGAGAGTTTTACTCACTGATCTGTTATTGTGGCAACATTTCCACGCCCCTAAACGTGACGCTGAATGAAACAAACTGTGATTGGTTGTTTGACATGTCAATCAAACGGCCTCATGATTGGGCCTTGGCCAATGAATTCCAGACCTTCAGCCGTCAGTCTGAAGGTCTGGCTACACGAGACTAGATGCAGCCAGAACCTACTTGAGAACCAGTAATATGGAAGCTGATACAAGTTTACCTGTGCATGGTTGGCGCTGATTGCCTTGGGTGTCCAGAGTTCGAATCCTGGCTTGAGGACCTTTCCCAATTACTCTCCCCACGCTTCACTTCCTGTCAGCTCTATACAGTCCTATTGTAATAAAGCCAAAAATGCCAAAAATTAATCTTAAAAAAAGTTTACCCGTGCATGAATGAAGGTGCTTTTCAGCAGCTCAGTTTATCATAAATATTTTTTTCCGCTGGCGATGAATAGCCACTGTCACTGAACAACAGCTTCTCCTGATGTCAGTGCCACCCTGTTTCCACCCTGCAGTCATGCCCTTCAACTGGAGCAGTTGTAAAAGAAGAGCGGTGCCATAAGGATGGTCTGCTGGCATCATGTGATAAGGTGCAGCTATAAATTGCAGATTGGGCCTATGCTTAGGAGTCTGCTCTCTTTCTGGTGCATAGTGTTTTCCTCTGAGGTCCAGGAAGAGAGTGGGTAAGGTAGGTGTACCATTTCTGAGATGAACAGTCAAATCTATGTTCAATTTTATGAAGCAAGTGGATACTGCCCATGACCCTCAAATCTCCACCACCATTCTTGACTCATTAAGGAAGGGGAGCATGTGTGACCACCATACTTTGCAATCACTTCGATAAAATCTCTTTTGCACTTGCCCAACCATTGCATTTCCCAACACTGGAAAAACACGGTTGGTCGGCGTAAAGGTCCTCTAAGTTCTGCACCTTATGAACCCTTATGAAGTTATGAACCCTTTGGACAATTTTTTCCATATTTTTATATGCTATTACATTCACACATTGCTCACCCCGCTACAGCACTTATTTACGGCTTCTCTATGACTATTTAACAGAAGAGAAGACCTTTGAGAATGTTTCACTGCTGATGAATCAGGAAACGTATTATAGTTCAAATTGTTCTTGGAATGCATACTTTGATCATATATTTTCATTGTAATTACTGCTAATTTTATGGTTTGTGTCACTTTCATACTTTGTCAGTCTGCTCTGAGAGGCTGTTTTGCTTGCTCCTCCTTCAGAGAGAGTAAGTGTGACAACAACTGGTTGTGTGTCTTGTTTCCGCATGCGTGTGTCTATGAGTGTGTACGGATGCCATGCCCGTGATGAATGCAGCTCATTATTCCGTTATAGCCTGCCGGACTTCAGCAGAAGTGGAGAAATGCAGACCTGTCCTCACAGTAAGTTGAGAGACGTGGAGTTCCTCTCATTAATGGCGTCCCACAAGGATCATAAAGCAACAGCTCAAAATGCAAAAAGAGTCTTGGGAGGAGGAGTATATTCTAATGAAGGAAACATCTCCAAAGTCGTTTCGGATATTGTTATGGGCCAGGCGGAGGAGAGGGCCAGGGGAATAGGCAACTCCCTCTCATTTACAAAGCTAAAATATTCCAGGTTACGAGCGTAGGCCTCTCAAGTTCATTAAGCATGTAAAAGAGCTTCTAATTTTGCAGCAAAACAAAGGCAGCAGTTTTGGGAGGAATTTGTAAGTGATGATTATAAAGTCTAACCCTGTGACAGAAGAAATCTCGGCAGTGGACGGGCATCAGTTATACAAGCTGATTACACCACAAGGGGAAAAAAAGAGACCCAAATGGGGCACTTGATGTCAGGCTATAGGGTTGTCCTGCTTTTTCATTTTATGGTTCAAAAGAGTTATTACAAGTGCCTACCCTCGATGTTTGTTTGTGAAAAGCCTGGACTGGTGCGTACTTCATGGTGGTCTACTAACCAACAGTCCATGCAACTTGTCAGCGAAATGAGTCATAGCAGATTACACTGCAGGGACTTTGTTGACTTTGTTTGCAAGTCCACAAGGATGTAGGGCAGGATTCCTCAAATCCAGCCCTGGAGGGGCACTGCCCTGCAGAGTTTAGTTTCCTCCCAAACTAAAAACACCCGAGCAAGCTAATCTAGGGTTACTACAGATAGGTAAGTTTGATCAGGGTTTGAGCTGAACTCTGCAAGGCAGTGGCCCACAAATGCTGGATTTGTGGAACTGTAGGGTGTCCTTTTTGCCAATGCTATTTAAAAGGGTACTCACAAGTGCCCTTTTGTGAAGCCTGAACTGGTGCACCGTGGACTCTATTACCCAACTTGCTCTACTGGACTCTATTTGTGTATTCCTTCACTCATAGGTCTGCTCTGGTTTGCGTAATAATATGTAGATTTGTAGGTGGACTGCAAGGGGTCAGGACACATCCTTCTGGGATGGGATGGGAATATGCAAGCAGCAAGGAAGTAGATCTTAATATTTTTGTTATATTTCTGGTTGAAATTATGAAAATGTTCATGCCTTTTTTTTTCCAATATATATAACATAATATAACCTCAGATTTCACTTTGTCTTTTTACAAGTTGTGGAATGACAAGTCATGGAGGATTTTAATTGTTTGAGTGTTTGTTTTACGTTCATGTGTCCTGTAGAAGTAGACTAATAATGTGCTGGGGGACATGGCATATCTTGTTAGCTTGTTGTGTTAGAGAATTGGGTTGTCCCCTGTCCATGGTGCTGAACTCTGTACAGCTAGATATTTTGGGAGTAATGTACTTTGGGAACCAAAACTTCTAGTAATGCAGGTTTTTTTGTTGTTGTTCTACAATAGAGTTTTTCCAAATCTATATACCTTATAGCTCTGTGCCTTGCCTCCCTATATCCTCCTCTCAGCTGATCCCTGCACAGCCTCGGTTGGGAGAGGGCCCTAACCACCTCCTCATTCATCACTCAGCATTTGAACCCTCTGCTTTTTGGGCAGAAAAAGAGGTGCAGCACTTTTTTCCCTGTTCCTCCATACTCCCCGTGCTCTTAACTGGTAGTCCGCGCTGGATGCATCCAGCGGAATTAATTGCACCCTGTTACTGGAGATCAGCAAGTTTGTGCGATACGCATGCTGTTCAGCCATATGGCTGCCCACTAGGTGAAGAGTTTGATTAATGTTTCGGAGCCCTCCTTTTTTGTATTTTTTTTTTTCTTCTTCCTGCTAATATCTGATCCCTAACCATCACAAAGCCCAGCTCTTTTGTTTATTCCTCTTTGACTCACGTTTGGCTAACGCATTGCACCTGCCACCTTATGTAATGAATAGCACAACTTTTTCATATTGCAGTCACATGCCTTTTTTGCTTTTCTGTATGTTTTTATCTTTATGTAAGGTCTACTTTGAAGGTCTTTGATACAACTTTGTGCTCTCAAAGAAAAAAAAGAAAGAAATGTTCACAATGGAACACAGAAGCTTCTTCATTTTTACACAGTATAAGCTTTGTGGCCCTTTTATAGACCGACTCTGATCTTCGTTTTCCCATATTCCCTCGATTGTAATTTAACTTTATTTTTATTGTTGTTACCAATCAAAACCTTGTTTCTGATCAGTACTCAGTTTTTCATTCCCTAAGAAAACTGAAATTGTACACTTTCTTTTGACAAAAATCATGTGAGGGCATCGAGAGGGCATGAGCTTTGTTGGAGATGCTTGTCCAAACGCCAACTTTTTGGACAAATATAAAAATATAGGATTGGGGGTTTCGGCTTTGTTTTAATCACACGAGTATTCTTTCAGTTTCATTCTCTCATTCTGTTCCTGTCTCTCTATCTAGGCCTCTCTCATTAAGTGTGGCTGAATGTGGCCCAGTAGGGCCTTTGCGAGAATGGGAGTTTGGGACGGCCTGCCCTCATGTGGCTCACAATCTCCTGAAGCCTCTTTCCCGGCACAGTAAATCTACCTGATTGTGTTGTGTACCCCAGCTCTGATGGGTGCATTTCCAAGGTGGTGAAGTCTCCAAAGAGCCACTCTGAATTGCAAATGGTGGCCATAACTCAGGTGTAATGTAGATCTTAGCATGGATGGCCAGTCATTTCTCTCCATTTGGACCAGATGGGACATTCGCCCAATATCAAAGAGAGAGAGAAGGGTTTTATTGTGTCTGAACATTGTCGACTGTTTCTTTACTTCAGAGAACGTGAAAAACAATATGGTGAATGAAAGCGACAAAGGATAAAGAGAGAGTTGATGAGTTCATAATGAAAGGAAAAGCCACAACAGTGTCAAACTTTGGAGAACAACTTGACCATGACCTTGACACCATGATATTCCAACTCAATCTCATGTCAATTCGTACATACTTTATGAGGTGGCTATCTCGTATGAATTTGTATGAAAGACCTACCCCTAACCCCACTCCTAAACCTACTCCTCACTGGGGTGTAGACAAATCGTATGAGTGAGGTCGTACAAATTCATACGATTTTTGCTAAATCATACATATTTTACGAGGTCCCAATTCGTTGGAATTCATACAAATGACCTACCCCTAACCTCCCCCTAAATCTACTCATCACTGGGGTCTAGACAAATCGTACGAGTGAGATCGTACGAATTAGCCACCTTGTAAAATATGTACGAATTGGTTTTGAGATAGCATTCACTTGTTAAGAAAAAGAGGAATTAATTTTCATTTTTAGGGAATCACACTTGAATCATTCACTAATGAAATAACAAAGGAGGAAAGAATGGGGGTGAGCAGTTTGCGGATGCAAATTTAAATCCCTCCTATTATTTTAATAATGTGCATTTTACTGCTTTGCATGGATCATTTATTTGCAAACCAGGTTATTTTTTAGAAGGGGGCTCAAGGGTAATTTCATGCTTTGAAGCATTTATACCTATAACTTAATGAGAAAATTGTGTGTTGTGTTGTTTCCTGTAGTATGCCACGAGAAATTGGTCATTCTGCTCATCGAAGAAAGGTGTTTATTTTCCAATCTTTCCCGTTTGATTGCGTTTATTCCATCGGTTATTCGATTATTTGTGGCGATTGTTCTCCTTTTCCTGTAAGACCAGTTTCAGCCCTGGAGTCCGACCAGCCGCCCAGTCAAACTCGATTAGCTTCATTATTACTCAATTTGTCCTGAAATAGCGGGGAAGTGTTGATGAACTTCGGAGGGTAGTCTGTCTACCCCGTGAGACACTGCAGACCATCGTAATGCGGTTACAGGTACGGTGAGGGAAGATGTCCATGCGTCCGATGTCCCTGCATCTCTCATCGGCTCCTCTTGAAGAACTCCTCTCTCGCCAAATCAAATTAGGCTGCATGAATTAAAGCAATAATACGATTTGTTTACAACGCATCGTTTATTTCCTGTCAAGCAGTGCTCCAGCAGCAGGCAGCAATTCTCTGACCTCTGACCTTGTCATGGTTCACAAGCTAAATTTATTACATTGTTCTGTGAAGTTCATCATTACATGGGCACTGATGGTATTAAACATACATAGTCTGAATGCACAAGAGTCAAATGTGCTTCGCTATGTGCTTTCATCATTGGCCTGCTTTTATTCCACATTAATATTCCAATTTATCAAAGAAAGAAGTGATGAATTTAACTTTATAAATTGACTCAGAATTTGTGTAGCTCTTAAACGTCTTAGAGACAATTTTACTAAAACAGAGACAGGAAAATAGACTGATATAAATCTCTGTAAATTATTATTAAATAATATATAAATATTTTTATATAATATATAAAATTATTCAGTTTAATAAATATTTGCCTCCTGAAAATTTGATACTGAAACAAGCTTATTAATCTTTTAAATGTTATTTTCAAATGATATGCATTTGTCTTAAGTTAAAAAAAAAAGTTTAATCAAAATATAATTACAAAAAAATGTAACACATATGTATTTTTTATACTTGAATGAGTAAAAAATAAAAAAACAAAATGCTTCCATCTATATTTGATCTTGGATTCAATTACTGCAGTGTCTGTTTCATAAGAAAATACATAATTTTTAATACACACGTCATTTGAAGTGATGATCAAAGAGAATAAAACATAGAAAAACCTCTGGTGCTTTTAAAAATGTTTTATGTCTGGATATTGAAATTATATATTAGATTGTTTTTAGAAAACTACACATTTTGAAAGCATAAAGGAAAATTACATGAAACCTGATTTGGAACAATGCAATCATAAAGAGAGCGGCATATAAAAAGAAGAAACTCATTATTTTTTTTTGTCTCTGGGAGCTCTCATTTTGCTGACATTAACAATATGAAGTTTTGCACAGCGTGGTGACATTTACTCTGAACAGACTTCATTTGGATCTAACATAGGCAATTGATACGTCCTTAAATCTCGGCCACCGTATCAGAGAGCGCAAAACTTGCAGAATTGCAAAATACACCTGGTGTAAATATGTAATTGGCCGGGTTTATTCCGAGCTCTCAGATATCGGGGAGCGATAGGTGTTGCATTACGATCTGGTTGTTAGGATATCAGGAGAAACGGCAGATGTGCCGTTAAATTTTGCACCGTGTGCAGATCTGAGGAAAATTGGGAGTAAATCTCTCAATATCTGCTGTGATAAAGAAACATTATTTCAATGTACTCCACTTCCTGATGCAAATCAAATTTTTCCCTGTAGGGCAGAGAGAGAGAGATGAGGTGGAGGACAGGCATGGGCTGAGATGATGATGATGATGATGATGACTATGTGGGCGGAGTTCATGAGAGAAGACAGGAAGTTGGGGGGTGTGATATTATGTTGATATTATTCGGTATTGATATGATATTATATCGATCCGTTTGAAATGAAACATGTTCATATGGCTATTTTTCTTGTGTACGGCAAACAGCGCAAAACATTGTGTCACTAGACAAGCTCAATTAAACATTACCTGTCACAAAAATACTGAGACTTGCTACGATTTTGTTTCAGGAATGGAGCTTTAGAATAAAAGCAAACTTTCTGCCTTCCCAGATAAATGATTTGTGGTAGATTTGAACTGAACTGCATTTTTCTTAGTGGTTTTGCAGTACTAATTCTAGACTTATTTGTCACTAACACATGCACATGCCTCTTATATTCAACAAAGCAATTTTAGCCACATTTGCTATTAAATTAATGTTTTTAATGCAATAAGACCAGAAGTAAAATACAGTTTGTCAAAAATACGACTTTTTCTAAACGGCAACAAACTTTTTAATATGAATTGTTTAATGCATGCAAGTGAACCCCATTTTGAACCCCTCTGGTTTGCAACATTTAATTTCAGAGATGTAGCAAGTTATTACACTTTGATGAAAGATTATGAACACTATTTGTTCACATCAGTAAGACATGCAGGGGCAATTGCGATTTACGCAAATTTGTTCCTGAAGTACGGCTAGGTCAGGAACACACACTTTAGTCAGTGTTTCCCGTCTGCTCTCTTCCTATTGAGCTCACGTATCCACGCTCATTTCTTGTGTTTCTCAGCTGGAAAATGATTCCGTGTCCTTCCATATCCTCCTTCATATCTCCAACTGTTTGATTTGCAACTTGATTCCGGGAGAGAGAGAGAGAGAGCAAACCTGTAGATTACAGAGAGAGGGACCCAAAGCCCTGTCAGATACAGAAGAAATCAATTTAATATAGACTTAACTTGAGGAAATTGCATATTCTCTGGCGATGTGCTGAGCCGACACTTTCCAGCGGCCCTCAAGAGGGGCCGCCTCTTTATTAATTGCCGCGTGCGAATGAAAGGGTCTCGGCTCGCACTCTTCTCTGTTGTCTGTGCGCGACTGTGTTTCAGGAGGAGAGGAGGAAGAGAGCGAGCATGCGCGAGCGAGTGTGTACGTGGAGTAATTAGGCACCTCCAGAAGGCCTGAAAGCAAGGCAGCCAGGTGGAGCAGAGATTGGAGGGTATTTATGAAGGAATGTCATAATCGTGACAGGATGATGTATGGAGCGGCAACGCTGGCCATTTTTCTCTCCTCCTCTCCTTCTTTAAAAAATATATGATAAAATACAGTCTTAAAAGTTGATGACCAATTTTGTGTGGTCAGGTCACGGCAAGGTCACTGAAATTTCCCGCGGTTTCTCTTTCTTTGAGGAAGAAGGAGAGCGAGGGAGAGGGAAAAAGACTTGCGCTCATCAAAGGCAAATAATAATGGAGCAGGTAAGATGAGGTGCTCAAAGTCACCCGTCTAATTGCTTTTAAAAGGTGCCCTTTTCAGATCAGGACTTCTGTGTATCGCTACACACACACACACACACACACACACACACACTCTTTTACGCTCCTTTTCTCCATTTTGTATTCATAACCTCGAGTCAGTCTCTCGTATAATTTTATTTTTCTACTTTAAAAGTATAATTTTATTAACTTGATGAAACACAATGTTTTGAATTCTTGTGTAGTTATTTAGATAAACCAAGATGGCAGATGAACATTCGGCAGAACACACCACAAAATCTTTTACTGGATTTAGATTTTTCGGACGTTTTGCTGGACATTGTATTTGGCGGAGCCGTAGCTCTGGTCAAACGCTACAGGAGGCGCAGGCGGGGGAAGCGAGCCAGAGCGCTTGTGAAGCTTCGTCAGCGCGGATTTCGAACGGTGTTGCCTAGCATCCATCTGGCGAATCTCCGCTCTCTACCCAACAAAACGGATGAACTCCTTCTGCTCTCCCGGACAAACAAGGATTTTTCTAGCTCTGCTGCCCTGTGTTTCACGGAAACCTGGCTAAATGGCGACATACCAGACAGCGTGATTCATCTGCCTAATTAACAGCTGATCAGAGCAGATTGCGACGCAGAATCAACGGGGAAATTGCGCGGTGACGGGACGTGCTTTTACATCAATGAGAGGTGGTGTACAGATGTAACTGTGTTAAAGAAGATGTGCTGTTTAGATCTAGAAACGCTCTTCATTAACTGCAAGCCGTTCTATTCGCCGCGGGAGTTCTGCTCGTTCATTCTCGTGAGTGTCCACATTCCACCGCAAGCTCACGTGAGCACAGCTTTACAGAAACTCGCTGATATGATCACAGACACAGAACAACACCACCCAGACTCTGTTTTAATCATTCTCGGGGACTTTAATAAAGAAAATCTCTCCCGTGAACTGCCAAAATACAGACAGCATGTTACATGTCCCACCATAGACAGTAATGTACTGGACCACTGTTACACAAAAATAAAGGATGCATATCACTCGGTTCCACGAGCAGCTTTAGGACTCTCGGATCACTGTTTGGTTCATCTTATTCCGACCTACAGGCAGAAACTTAAATCTACAAAGCCTGTATTAAGATCTGTTAAAAGATGGACTAATGAAACAGAGCGGGATCTACAAGCCTGTTTCTCTCTCACTGATTGGACTGTTTTTGAAGCCGTTGCTACCGATCTGGACGAGCTCACAGAGACTGTAACATCATATATCAGTTTATGTGAGGACAGGACTCACCTAACAGGACTCATCTAATCTACAACAACGACAAACCATGGTTCACTGCAAAACTCAGACAGCTCCATCAGGCCAAAGAAGATGCTTACAGAAAAGGGGATAAAGTCTTGTACAAACAGGCCAAATACACACTGGAAAAGGAGATCAGAGTGGCAAAGAGGAATTATTCTGACAAGCTCAGGAAAAAATTATCTTCCAGTGATCCTGCTTCAGTGTGGAAAGGAATGAAGGATATCACCAGTTACAAGTCACCATCCCCCAGCACTGTTGAGAATCAACACCTGGCAGACGACTTGAACGAGTTTTATTGTCATTTTGAAAAATCACCCCACACCCGCCCTGAACACCTCTCCACACAACCATTAACACCTCCAGAAACCTTCCTCTCCCCCACACCTACAATTCAAATCAGCGAAGAAGATGTGTGCCAGGTCTTCAGGAAGAACAAAAGAAGGAAAGCACCAGGCCCAGACGGTGTGTCACCAGCCTGTCTGAAAATCTGTGCTGACCAGCTTGCCCCCATCTTCACACAGATCTTCAACAGATCATTGGAGCTGTGTGAAGTCCCCTCATGCATCAAACGATCCACCATCATCCCCGTCCCAAAGAAACCCAAAATTACTGGACTTAATGACTACAGACCTGTGGCCCTAACATCTGTAGCCATGAATCATTTGAAAGACTGGTTTTGGCTTATCTGAAGGACATCACTGGTCCATTACTGGACCCCCTGCAGTGTGCCTACAGAGCAAACAGGTCTGTGGATGATGCAGTCAACATGGGACTGCACGTCATCCTGAAGCATCTGGACAGACCAGGGACTTATGTGAGGATCCTGTTTGTGGACTCCAGCTCCGCTTTTAACACCATCATTACGGAAACCCTTCAGAATAAACTAACTCAGCTCTCCGTCCCCACCTCTGTCTGTCAGTGGGTCAACAGCTTCCTGACAGACAGACAGCAGTTAGTAAAGCTTGGTAAATTCACATCCAGCACTCGTACCATCAGCACTGGAGCTCCTCAGGGCTGCGTTCTCTCCCCACTGCTCTTCTCCCTCTACACCAACGACTGCACCTCTAAAGATCCCTCTGTCAAGCTCCTGAAGTTTGCAGACGACACCACACTGATTGGCCTCATCCAGGACGGTGACGAGTCTGCTTACAGACACAGGAGGTTAAGGAGCTGGCTGTCTGGTGCACTCTTAACAACCTGGAGCTTAACACGCTCAAAACTGTGGAGATGATTGTGGACTTCAGGAGAAACCCCCCTGCTCTCCCCCCACTCACCATCATGAACAGCACTGTGACTGCAGTGGAGTCATTCAGATTCCTGGGCACCACCATCTCCCAGGACCTGAAGTGGGATATTCACATAGACTCCATTGTCAGAAAGGCCCAGCAGAGGTTGTACTTTCTTCGCCAGCTGAGGAAGTTCAACCTGCCACAGGACTTACTGAAACAGTTCTACTCCGCCATCATTGAATCCGTCCTCTGCACTTCAATAACTGTCTGGTTTAGCTCGGCTACCAAATCTGACCTCAGAAGACTACGGAGAGTAGTCCGGACTGCTGAGCGAATCATTGAACCCTCCCCACTCTCCAAGAACTGTACTTATCCAAAGTGAGCAAAAGGGCTGGTAAAATCAATCTGGACCCCTCACATCCAACACACTCCCTCTTTGAACTGTTACCGTCTGGTCAAAGTTAAAGACCTCTGAGCACCAGAACGACCAGACACAGGAACAGTTTCGTCCCTCAGGCAATCCATCTCATAAACAATAAACGTGGAACACACAACTATAATACATTATCCATTCACCACACTTACTTACTACTTTATCTCATTTTCAAATTTGTACATATCAGGCCTTTTTGGATACTTGTATTATTCTTTTATTATCTTTGTCCTGTTCTGTTACTGTCTTTCTGTTGCACTGTGGAGCTTCTGTCACTACAACAAATTCCTTGTATGTGTAAACATACTTGGCCAATAAAGCTCATTCTGAATCTAGATTTTAATTCTGGTTAGCTGATGTAATTTAATACATCCTAGCTGAATAAAATAATTTGTTTGAGAAAAAATATAATAATTCTCATTGACTCCATATTTTTAATTAGCAAAACAGTGTATATACAATTATTTTCATTTTAATATATATTATTATTATTATTATTATTTAAAAGGAGTTTTCTGTATGAATATATTGTAAAATGTAATTTATTCCTGTGATGAAATCTGAATTTTCAGCATCATTACTCCAGACTTCGGTGTCTTTCAGAAATCATTCTGATATGCTGGTTTGGTGATCAAGACACATTTCTGATTATTATCAATGATAAAAACATATGTTGCTTAATATATGTTGTTGGACGTGATGACACATCCACATTCTTTTCAGAATTTTTTGAGAATACATAGAATGTTCAAAACATCAGCATTTAATTAAAATAGTTTTATTTATTTATTTATTTATTGTCTTTGCCACTTTTGATAAATTTAATGCATTTTTTCTTTCGAAATTTAAAAGAATTAACATGGCTCAGCCAACCAGACTTAAAATCCACAAAATAAAATATTTATATATATATATATATATATATATATGTATGTGTGTGTGTGTGTGTGTGTGTGTGTATTATATACACACACACACACACACGCATATATACACACATATATAAACTTAAGTGTGTAGTGGCGTGTCCTGTATCCACATCATAATTAAGCTCCTAGTGCTTGTTAATTACTTTGTGTCTGAGAAAGAATCTACATCCTGTTCACATTAGAGTGAATGGCCACTTTATTATCACTACTTCCTCTATAGGCAGGAAATGGCTGGAGTAACAGCCCATCCATTAGTTAAAATGGTTTTACAGCACACACACACACTCCGTTGACCTTTTGCGAACATATGAGAATGTGTACTCAACAACAGCGTAGTGAAGAGCTGTGCTGTCATAGATAAATTAGCCAGATTTCCCATCCGTGCTCCAGACACTGTCAGCCTGCAGTGCCACATGTTCCTTTATGCAGTATATGTCAGAGCGACACTGTTTACAGCTGTGTTCGTGGTGCTCATGTGGATGGTGCAGGTTCAAGTCTCATCTGCAACATTTTCCAGTTTGCCCAAATAAAATTATCTCTCTTTCTTTGCCATGTACAACAGCAGTCAAACATTTTCACACACCTGCTTAATATTTATTAATGTCTCTCATGTTTTAGAATAATTGTACAGTCATTAAAACTATGAATTAACATAAATGTAGTATGGAAATGATCAGTGACCAACAAATAAGCCTCTTTATCTAGATTTCAGCTTTGCTCACTCTGTCCGGTCCATATAATAATAATAATGATGATAATAATAATAATAATAATAATACAAGCAAATTGTAGATTTTCTACACAAATTAATATATTGGAACATATTTTTTTGACTACAATCTAATTTTAAGCATAATATAATATAATATAATAAATACAATATTATATTGTAAAAAAAAAAATCAGTTTTTTTCATTTTTTTTCTTGTCAAATGTCAAAAATTAAACAAACATCCATTAAAAATGGAAAAAGTTGAAATTGTAGCTTTCTAATTGGATAAAATCTGAAAGATATCAAGCTTTTTTCCCACGATGAATTAATGCTGCTAATGTTTGCAGCTGCAGCATCTCAGAGCTCTTTGGTCTGTCACCTGCTCCGCTCTGTTTGCACACTCAGCGTTAAACACTGAAGTTCACCTGAGAAAGCTCATCTCCCTGCTCTTCCCGTGCCCTTGAAAAGATGTGCGGATGTCGGGCTTTCTCATAAAATTCTTGAACAGTTTTGTCGGTGTATGCTCTCTCCCTCTATTTCTCTAGTCTTTTTTTTTCTCTCTGAAACCCGGCCATCTGTCTAATTGTTCACCTTCGTTGCGTTAATGCTTTTACATGCCTTCTCCCTCCTCTTTCCAGGCAATAAACTTTATTTTCTTCACGAGACTTTAATCTCCACTGGAAAGCAGGCGTCCAGGTTGTGCGCTTCCTTTTGGACCCGCTCCAGTCTTTCTGTTCCTCTTTTCTTTCTATGCATTGTTTCATAGTTTTATAAAGCGTTGTGCAGTTACTTAACTTTCAATACGTCAAAGGATTTAGAGTGATCAGAATATAGTTACATAAAGATTATTTTTGATTTTTTAAATATGTAAAATCTAAATAAATGGCTGTAAATTTATTTAAATTGGCTTCATATGTAGGATATTAATGTTAAATACTTTAATTATAATTACTGGCACATAGATATCATGTGACTATAAATAAACTCATACAGGGTAATTTTGTTGCCCTAATATTTCAAATAAAAAAAAAAATTGAATTTTAGGGCATAAGTGCATTTCTGGAGTTGTTGCCCTGCATCATATTTGTCAACAGTCAACTATATGAAACGTAAGATGACGTACAGGTCTGGGGGCGGGGCCAGTGCGTTAATTGCGTTAAAATATTTTAATCACATTTTTTCATAACTAATTAAGTTAACACGATAAACTGACAGGCCTATTAAGTACATAATAATACATTAAATACTTGAATTATTAACCTTTTATCAGGATCATTATTGTTAACTTAAAACCATAAAAACCATAAACCATTAAAAAGTGTAAACTACATTTCTCATTTTCATTTTGTTCAACTCAATGTACTAAAATAACATACATAGTAACATAAAAATGATCTAAAAACTATGTAGAAATATTAAAAAAATGAAAATTTCTAAAACAATGAAAATTAAAATAAAAAATGTATGTATATATATATATATATATATATATATATATATATATATATATATATATATAATATTATTATTATTATTATTATTATTATTATTATTATTATTAAAAAAATCGAATAGTTAATAGTATCTCAATTCTACTAAAATGACACTAGTGTGTTTGTGTGGATAAAATGTATATAGTTATATATTTGGCGACATTAGAAATGATGGTAAATTATGTGTCACATATAGCAAGAAAAATTTGTGATTCACTGCTGATTGTAATATATCAGGCCACTGAAACCATCTACCTTTCATTTGCATGATTTGTTCAGGCCAAAACATGTTTGTGTGTGAATTGTACCCATATGAGTGTTCTGTCTGTGTCTTCATAGCACCTGATTACCATCATGCCACGCCACACGACTGAAGAATGGATCCATTCCATCCTTAATGAAAAAACATATTTGTCTCTATGACTGTTTACTCCGGGGACCCCCAGTGCTGCTTCAAATTTAGTCCTTCCTGGTCTGGCGTCCCGTCTCTCTGGCTTTCTTCTCATCCGGCGCGTGATAAATCTGTGCGTGCTCCAGTGGGGCAACACAGGCTGAGGAATAACCCTCCAGAGCGCTTGTGCCGGCACTTTAAAAAATAAACCTGTTTGTTGCATCTCCATCATACATTTATCAAATCATTTCAGAGCAACGCTTCGGCTTCTGTTGGCTCCCTCCAAACCAATTTATCTCCTTCTAAACAGGGGCTGTAGCTAAACGTGGAGCAGGTGTCGTCAGTCACTGAAGCATCCCAGAATTCTCTCACTTCCTGCTTTTCTGAGTGTCCACATTATATCCTGCTTGTTTTTTACTGCTTAGTAATGCTTTATAGCCTATAAAACTACATATATAATAGATTTTGATGCTGCTCAAGGCTTTTTCCTCCGTAAACTGGGGAGTCAGCTGAATTCGAACCATTTCCTGGTATCAGTGCCTCAATTTTCTGATGCTCCAAGCAAAGTATCCTGGGGAAATATTCATCCCCTGCAGAAAATGTAGGTTTAGTGATACAATAGATGTTAGAGTGTCCTGTGATGATGCACTCTAACATGTCTGGCTTTGCTAACTTGTCTTCCGCCAGTGTCTCTAAACATCTGCTCTTTTATGACATGTTAGATGGGTTCCCCTAAATCCCAGAGATGAAACAACAATGCTATGAAACCGATATCAGACATGATGAATGACAGAGTGCAGCTGGAGAATAGTTTTGCGGTCGCAATACCTGAAACAGAAGGACAAATGAGTCTGTTTTGTAGTTTTCGACTGGATAAGATGTACGTAACTTGCATCACCAAAAATAATGGACCCCTTTCACTGATAATTTATACAATTTGCGTATTAGTGCTGTCAAATGATTAATCGCTTCCAAAATAAGTTTTTGTTTACATACCATATATGAGTGTACTGTTTATATATTTTTTATATATATAAATACACACACATGCATGTATATATTTAAGAAAAAAGTGTTGTTTATATATTAAAAATATTGATATGTAGAAATTATATGAATATCAATATATACATGTAAATATTTTCAAAATATATACTGTATGTGTGTGTATTTATAAAATATACATAGTGCACATATATTATGTGAACACAAACTTTTATTTTGGATGCGATTAATTGCGATTAATCGTTTGACAGCACTAATATTTATGTGTGCAAAAAATTACCTGCAAGGAGCATATTTTTGATTTAATTTATTGAAAAAGCTTTGACACAATTGATACTTCTGTATAGTCAATTAGTTATTCCATTGAAAAATAAGAGGGCTTGATGGTGTCAGATTGGAAAATCAGGGTTGGAACAAGTTATTAAAATGAAAGACTATAAAGATATTTTGAGTAACATACACCAGTAAATCCAGCACATTAAGAGGAAAAAAGAAAGTAAAGAGGGTCAAATTTTACTCCATGTTGCCTTTACGGCATTATCGGTGTAATATTACTAGTGCACGTCAAATTATGGGGGAGCTTACTTATGTGTCGTGATTAAACTGTGCTGTAGTGGAAGGGGACTGTGGGCTGTGCAGTTTGACAAGGTCCCCGTCAAGCACAGTTCCACGTTGATGAATGGTGTTTGGGGATGTTGGGTAATTTTTCCTTGACAGGGTGTGGCTCTGGGCGATGTTGCTGTTGATTGCTTGTGCTCTACACAGACTGGAGAGTCGACCATACATGGTTTAGTAGAATGGTTAAGACTCTTGGCTGATTATGCAAATGTTGCAGACTCACTGTCAGGTGGGGGTGACCACGTGGACAATTACTAACCGGACAATTAGTAAGAACCCTTGTTGTGCCCTTTTGCAGCGCACTTAACCCCAGGTTGCTCCCGAGGGACTCTAACTGCAATTAGTATACTGTAAGTATCTTCAGATGCATCTGTTAATGGATAGCAGTGAGCTATTTATACTTTATTTGCTTGTGAGCGAAAGAGAGCAGGTGAGTTGAGGGAAGAGCTGGATCATGGTCCCGTAAGGTCCATGAGCACATGTATCTGTGTGTCCTTCACCCGAAATTCTAGATTGTGTGGATTCCTATTGAGATGACTGGATTTTCTGCAGAATTTCACTGTACAAAAGTAAATGTTGACCACATCTTTAGAAAGTAGAAGTCCTACCTATAGCTTTCTTGCCTTTTTTCCTCACAAAATCATTCAGTGGTTTGCTGATTGCACAGAGGGGCTCTAGTAGTCTTTCCCTAGTATGTGCCTAGGACCTTGGTGTTCAGATTCTTTGGGAAATCTCTCTCGGACACTTTTGCTTTGACAGTTTGGAAGCCCTTGACAGTCCTAGACCCTGAGGCACTGGCCCCACTGGCTTTCCAAAATGATAAGGAACGTGGTTTGGAACCACTGTTGTAAGGTGCCAGACTTCCTTGAGCACAACTCTCTGTTCAGCTTTTTCAACATTATCTAAATTAAATAATTGGTAGTTAATACTTTTGGATGTATGAAATTTGACCACAAGAATTGTTCATTCATTTCTTGTGTTTTCTCTGCAAACTTTAGCTGAGATTGTTGCTACATTATTTGAATAAGCTACAACTTATCTGCAGTTAATTGTAATTGGTGCATTTAAAATTTAGATTTCAGTTGGTCTAAAGCAATTAGTATTTTTAAAGTGTCATGTAAACCCTTCAGTTCGACTGAAATAATTCCAGTCCATTTTTTGCAAAACCTAAATAATTAAATGGTGCTGAAATTGGTGTGTGTACATGTTAATCAGACTACAGTTGTTCTTTGCATTATGCTATTGCTCCAAAAGACAGAGGTGAGATGTGTTGTGCACTTCAAATATTCTTTAACTCATTTGGGAATGTATACTTCATTCACCTCAAAGGAAAGCATAGAAAGCTCTTCTGGTTTTGTCTTGATTCAGAATCGACCCTCTTCTGATTTTTGTCTTGATTCAGACTCTTCTGTTCTCCATCTTGATTCAGACTCGACCCTCTTCTGATTTTGTCTTGATTCAGACTCTTCTGTTTTCCATCTTGATTCAGACTCGACCCTCTTCTGTTCTCCATCTTGATTCAGACTCCTCTTCTGTTCTCCAGCTTGATTCAGACTCCTCTTCTGTTCTCCAGCTTGATTCAGACTCGACCCTCTTCTGTTCTCCAGCTTGATTCAGACTCCTCTTCTGTTCTCCATCTTGATTCAGACTCGACCCTCTTCTGTTCTCCATCTTGATTCAGACTCGACCCTCTTCTGTTCTCCATCTTGATTCAGACTCGACCCTCTTCTGTTCTCCATCTTGATTCAGACTCGACCCTCTTCTGTTCTCCATCTTGATTCAGACTCGACCCTCTTCTGTTCTCCATCTTGATTCAGACTCGACCCTCTTCTGTTCTCCATCTTGATTCAGACTCGACCCTCTTCTGTTCTCCATCTTGATTCAGACTCGACCCTCTTCTGTTCTCCATCTTGATTCAGACTCTACCCTCTTTTGTTCTTCGTCTTGATTCAGTCTCTACCCTCTTTTGTTCTTCGTCTTGATTCAGTCTCGACCCTGTTCTGGTCTCATTCTTGATTTGAACTCAACACTCTTTTGGCCTCGGTCTTGGTTCAGACTTGACTGTCTTCTGGCCACGGTCTTAACTGCACTGAACTGAATCTACTCGGGTCTCGAAAGAGCTGGTCTCAACTACAACATTGCCCACTGTAGCTTAGTTATAATGGAACATTTCACCATACTTGATTTTAGATTCCAATTCATATTTACCCACTCCTAAAAATTACGGTAACACTTTAGTTTAGGGACAAATTCTCACTAGTAACTTGTTGCATATTAGCATGCATGTTACTAGCATATTGGCTATTTATTAGTGCTTATAAAGCACATATTCTGCATGATCATATTCTACATCCTTAATCCTACCTAACTACCTTACTATTAATAAGCAGTAATTAGGAGTTTATTGAGGCAAAAGTCATAGTTAATAGTTAATTAATAGTAAGAACTTAACCTTAATATTAACTGTGACCAAAATTACAAATGCAAAATGCTAATTTTCATTTATCCCTGTACGTGTATTACATATATGTCAAAATTGACTGTCCTTTGCCAGAACAAGCTATGAAATGGACACGACATTGCTGATAACAAAAGTCTGGCTTGTGTCTGACTTGTACAGTCTGTTAACCAATAGTACCACTCATCAAACCTACCTGTTCTGGTTTGATATCTGTCCAAATCATTTAGTCATCAGTCTTCACATCTGTCCTCTTGTGTTTCCCAGCAGCTGTTATTTCCTGTTTTCCAGTTTTCACATGCCATACACCTGCCAAACATGGCTAGCGGAGCCTGACATGCAATAACTCACGCAACTACCGCCCATCATTCTCCCAGCAATCAGTCTAACCGGACACTCCTCGTTCTTCATCTGTTGCATATGCTAGAAAGCAGTCCTCAGGTGTGCACACTGCTCTGTTTGCTTCCTATCAGTCATATTTATAATAACATGTTGACAAGTGAACCCCTTTTAACATTCCATTGTTTTCGCAACCCGTCAGAACCATGCAGCCCATTTTTGGGTCGTGACATGTCATTTGGGAAACGCTGAGATAAATCACATTGAATGGAGACTGTAATCCACAGACAGATCCTTCTGAAATAATTATCCACTTGCGCTGACATTGGTTTCTGTTGTTAATGTGTGCCCTGTGGCTGTTTCAGAGTAGACTTATGCTGTCTATGTCTCAGTCTTATCGCATAATCACAGCACCCCAGTCAAGGTCTGCAGGCCCACAGGCTAAACCTGATTTAGATAAATAAGACCTGTTAGATGGAGTAGCGTTGCACAACTGACAAATAAGCCTGTCTGTATGAATAAAACTGTCGGTGTGTCATGGCCTCACAATCAAAATAATATAAATGATCTATCTATCTATCTATCTATCTATCTATCTATCTATCTATCTATCTATCTGTCTATCTGTCTATCTGTCTATCTGTCTATCTGTCTGTCTGTCTGTCTGTCTGTCTGTCTGTCTGTCTGTCTGTCTGTCTGTCTGTCTGTCTGTCTGTCTGTCTGTCTGTCTGTCAGACAGACAGACAACCCACACCTGCCCTGAACACCTCTCCACACAACCATTCACACCTCCAGCAACCCCCCTCTCCCCCACACCTACGATTCAAATCAGTGAAGATGACGTGTGCTAGGTCTTCAGAAAGAACGAAAGCACCAGGCCCAGACGGTGTGTCACCAGCCTGCCTAAAAATCTGTGCTGAGCAGCTGGCCCCCATCTTCACACAGATCTTCAATAGATCACTGGAGCTGTGCGAAGTCCCCTCATGCTTCAAATGCTCCACCATCATCCCCGTCCCAAAGAAACCCAAAATTACTGGACTTAATGACTACAGACCTGTGGCTCTAATGTCTGTGGCCATGAAATCATTTGAAAGACTGGTTTTAGCTTATCTGAAGGACATCACTGGACCCCCTGCAGTTTGCCTACAGAGCAAACAGGTCTGTGGATGATGCTGTCAATATGGGACTGCACTTCATCCTGCAGCATCTGGACAGACCAGGGATTTATGTGAGGATCCTGTTCGTGGATTTCTGCTCCGCTTTTAACACCATCATCACAGACACCCTTCAGAATAAACTGACACAGCTCTCCGTCCCCACCTCTGTCTGTCAGTGGATCTACAGCTTCCTGACAGACAGACAGCAGTTAGTAAAGCTTGGTAAATTCACATCCAGCACTCTTACCATCAGCAATGGAGCTCCTCAGGGCTGTGTTCTCTCCCCACTGCTCTTCTCCCTCTACACCAACGACTGCACCTCTAAAGACCCCTCTGTCAATCTCCTGAAGTTTGCAGATGACACCACACTGATCGGCCTCATCCAGGACGGTGACGAGTCTGCTTACAGACAGGAGGTTAAGGAGCTGGCTGTATGGTGCAGTCTTAACAACCTGGAGCTTAATACGCTCAAAACTGTGGAGATGATCGTGGACTTCCGGAGAAACCTCCCTGCTCTCCCCCCACTCACCATCATGAACAGCACTGTGACTGCAGTGGAGTCATTCAGATTCCTGGGCACCACCATCTCTCAGGACCTGAAGTGGGACAATCACATTGACTCTATTGTGAAAAAGGCTCAGCAGAGGTTGTACTTCCTTTGCCAGCTGAGGAAGTTCAACCTGCCACAGGAGCTGCTGAAACAATTCTACTCTGCCATCATTGAATCCGTCCTCTGCACTTCAATAACTGTCTGGTTCAGCTCAGCTACCAAATCTGACCTCAGAAGACTACGGAGAGTAGTCCGGACTGCTGAGGGAATCATTGGTACAACCGTCCCCACTCTCCAAGCACTGTACTTATCCAGAGTGAGCAAAAGGGCTGGTAAAATCAATCTGGACCCCTCACATCCAGCACACTCCCTCTTTGAACTGTTCTGGTTCTCAGAGCTCTGTAGCGTCGACCAGACGGTTCTGGCCGACTCTACAGAGCTCTGAGCACCAGAACGACCAGACACAGAAACAGTTTCTTCCCTCAGGCAATCCATCTCATGAACACTTGACAATAAAATGCGGAACACACAACTCTATTATTTATTCACCACACTTGCTTACTTTTTTATCTAATTTTTTAATTTCAAATTTGCACATATCAGACCTGTACATACATAATTGTCTATATTATATATTGTGTTTTTGCTGTTTTGTACATTGCCTATTTGGATACTTGTATTATTCTTTATTATCTGTGTCCTGTCCTGTTGCTGTCTTTCTGTTGCACTGTGGAGCTTCTGTCACTACAACAAATTCCTTGTATGTGTAAACATACTTGGCCAATAAAGCTCATTCTGATTCTGATCTATCTATCGTTCTATCTATTGTTCTGTCATTCTGTCGTTATATCATTCATTCTATCACTCTTTCATTCTGTGATTCTATCGAATGTTTAATCATTCTATCTTTCTATATATCTTGTCTGTCCGTTTATCTATCTTTCATTCAATCATTCTATCGAACATTCTATCAATCTATCGAACATTCTATCATTCTGTCTTTCATTCTATCATTGTCTTTCATTCTATCATTCTATCATCCTATCGTTCTCTTTTGTTTTAATGAAAGTGTATTTTGCAGCATATTATGCTTGTGCATCATTTGTGTTTTGTATTGGGGTCATTAGATGGAAGCCAGTAATTCTGTTGTGGCATTTTGTTGGGTCAACACTTCTTTTTTAATATTATATTGATGGTCTTTAATAACCAAGTGTCCTAATTTTTGTCAGCGATAACGCTGAAACAAACATCTCTGGGTATTAGTCAAGCCCCATTGGACAGTAATAATCTGATGAAAAGTGATGTTGAACAGTTATTGTATATCTTGCAGTTTGCAATCGAGGGCGTATGACAAGACTAGACATGATTGCTCTGAATTCTTTATAGTACAGTAGCCATCTAGAATCGTCTACGGCACTAATTGCGCAGAGGCTGATTAGCAATTGTAAGTGGTTCATGGACGTGCTGTTGATAGGAGAAATGCTGATGGGGTGCTTTTCCTGTTAACCTGGTGGTGTGCAGTACATGGCATAATTAAATTGCCCCATGTCTCCTAACCCCACTGTAATATTAGCAGAGTTTATACAGTCATTCATCAAAACATCCCTCATCAGAGATGCTGTACAGGACTAGCGGAACCTGCTAAGTTAGCACACAGCTGTTTGTGGTGAGAAGGAAGCGTAGAGAATAGTCAACGAAACAGAAATTTTCTTTATCAGCATTTAGCAGTATTAACTTACTAGTAAGAAGGTAAACTAATAAGTGATCTGTTCTGTTGTTTTGTAGATATTATACAGTAATACTTGACTTTGCATTATATAGTTTATTACATGGTTTCTAACAATAATTTCACATAAAATGTTGATTTGCATTGAAATTGTATTATGCGAGAAGAGAGGCCACAGTGCAATAAGGGGCATGGAGTTTTTTGCATACACAGTCAACTATTAATAAACTGCATGATGACGATGACAATAACCAAATAATAATAACATTATTGCTATTATTAATACTACTACTACTACACATTCACATTTATTGATTTAATTCTGACCTTATTTATTAAATCTGAATATATATGTATGGTATGTATGCATTTATTTATCTATTGCGTGTGCCTGTACACTAAAACCTCAGAACTTGTGCTGACCTCTGACCAGTGAGACTCTGATCCTTCCTTTGTGGAGTGATTTATGTGCCTTCCTTAATATCGATCGTGTTCTGGTATGATCAAAGGTGCACCTAAAAGCCAGCACTGAGAGAGACCATTATTGTGGATTTGGCTTTGCTCATACATTATTTATCTCCTTGGGCCTGTTCTATATGCCATTATGGACATTATGAAAGAAGGGAGCCACTGCCTTATCGTTTACTTAGTGTAAGCACAGGATGCATGCAGGAGAGATCGGATACAGTGAGTGCGGAGGGTCATAAAAATGCCATAAAGAGGATATTGAGATGGCACAGAATGTGCAACATTCCCTATTGGAAATGCACCCCTGATTTAGGGAACGGGAGATGGAGTTGTTTTTCATGGCGTCCGTGAGATATAGTGGAGGGATTGGGTGGGAAGTGTTCAGTGAGTTAGAGCGGGACGTGTGGGCTTTGGCTTTCAGTTTGTTAGCAGTGTGATATTGATGGATGCAGCTGGTATAATATCTACTGCTTTCTCTTTTTCTGTTCCTCTTTCACTAGCGCAAAGCCCGTGTTGAAGCCATGACGCTGGATTTGGCTTCTTTGAGGAGCGTCCGAGAGTTTGCGGAGATCTTCAAAGCCATGAAATTGTAAGTAATACACAGTACAACAGAATTGTAATATAAGGTTTCATTGCGCACCTGGATGAATGCTGGCTAGGTCATCATAAAAAGCTTTCTGTTCGCTCTGTCCTGAGACCGACCCCCCTCCACCACCCCGGCTCCATTAACGAACTATCGCATCAGAGAAGGGGCCAAAAGGCCTCCCCTCTTTCATCGTGACCCCTCATCCCTCTCTGTGGTCAATAAATAAGTAGCCGAACCTTAGCTATAATTGCATCAATCGCAAAGCCACAGATTGGTAAGTCCTTCACAGTCTCCTAGTTAAATCAATTAGTGCTCCCAGCTTTCGGGAAGTTGTAGTGCACATAATGCTAGGATAAAAGTGGAACTGACTTTTGAAAATAGTCTAAACGTGTGTGATAGAGATAATGATAATGATTTATTTGTTTATTTATTTATTTCTCACACCCGTGCATGATAAATAAATAAATACTGTTTATTTGTTTATAAATGAATGAATTTATTTATTTCACACTCTCATGCATGTTAAATAAATAATTAAATAAATAAATAAATACGGTTCCATTATTTATTTATCACCCATACATGTTAAACAAACAAACATATAAATAAATAAATGTCATTAGCTCATTTATAAATAACATGCTTTAAATCAATCAATCAGGCAAAAATGATAAATGAATTAAATTTAGCAATTTCATTTTGCAAAAAAAAAAAAAAAAGATTGTCATCATATTACAAAATGTTATTTATTATTATGCCAAGACGAAGCAGTTTCAGCATGTCTGCCTTCTATTATCGTATCAATATGGTGTTATTTATTTTTTTTATCTGTAAACATTCATTAGTTTTTGGATGGTGACCTGCAGTGATCAGTAATTAGGCTAATGAGGCATAATTATGATTTAATATAGACGTGTATTGAATGTTTCCTCTGCGCTGTGAGAACTGTCACTTCTGCTGTAGCATCTTATGCTGTAGTTTTAAGGGGGAAAAACTGCCTGTATTTTAATATAATTTTAAATAAGTTATTTGATTATGAATTAAATATCATTGCTGTTTTATTTTTGATTTCGGTTGTCCGACATGGCTTTTGTTCATAGTGAAATATTTTGAATCGGGTTCCTTTTCTGCTCCATGGTTTCCTCGTTCATGGATCTTCCTCCTTCGTTTTACTGCAGCACAGCTTCGACCTTCACAGCTCCATCAGCTCACGATCCATATTTAGTGAGTTGCAGTATTAGAGGTGACGTCCTGGCTGTGTGGGGCACGTGGAGATGCCGCCGGTGTCCCCGAGCCCTCGAGGGGCTGCAGGACTTATCTGGCCCCTGGCCGGCCCCGGGGCAACGGCAGCAGCTTGGTCAGCAGCCAGACCCCTGGAGGTGACCCCCACCCTGTCCCAGAGCCAAACCCCCTCCACCCACCTCCAGTCCGTCTAAGGTTCCTAAACGCTTATTTTCCCACAAGCTGGAAGGTGTAAAATGCATTGACCATGGCTCCTGATTACAGGATCTCTGAGCATTGTTTCCCAAAGTGACCCTGAGAAAGATGTGTGTTTTGGGATCTTTTCCAAAACCTACTTAGCTGCCTTGCCTACAGCCTACATAGGCATCTGCTTTCTAAGGCACTAGCCTTACTGAAACAGAGCCTTAAAAGTGATAGATGTGAAGCGCACGGGCAGCTTGATTTCATTGATTCTTCTAGAGTTCACTGTATGTTGTGAAGCTAACAATGCAATACTCATACAGGCATAAACAACTGACTGCAATACAGTCTTAGAATTTGGGGTTTTGCATCAATTAAAGTACACAGGCTTTGCTTTTTGTTTTGTTTCGTTCTGCTTTTACTTGTTTTGTGTTTAGTTTTTGTTTTGCTTTTTGCTTTATTCTGCTTTTTGTTGTTTTTGTTTTGCCTTGTTTTGTTTTTTGTTTTGTATTCTGTTTTTTATACTTTTTGCTGTTTTTTTTGTTGTCTTATGATTTTTTTTTTTGCTTTGTTCAATATTTTTGTTTAGCTTTTTGTACGTTTCTTTTGCTTTTTGTGTTTGTTCTGTTCTTTTTTGGTCTGTTTTTGTTGCAGTTTTTGTGTTTTGCTTTGCTTTTTGTTTTGATTTTTTTTTTTGTTTTGTTTTGTTTGATGGTGTCTCAGAACGTATTTGAAACAGGGCCTAGGAGTGCGTAACTTAGAATTGCTTAATGGCATATCCCGAGCAACACTGGATCTGTATTTGTTCATTTTTGGACACAACCAGTATTGGGGTGTGTGTGTGTGTGCGCGCGCATGCATCTACTGTACGTTTTCCTTGTCTGTCATGGCTTGTTGCTTAAAGTGACCGTTCAGGCTTGTGCAGATCTTTCCCATGTCTCTGCCTCAGCCTTCCAAACACATCTGGGCTGGTCAGCTCTTAATGGAAGCTGTTAGCCTTTAATAAAAGGGAGAGATTACCCTATTAGTTTGGGACCCAAAGCATTTATTTGGCCCATTGACCCAGTGTGGGGATCGGTTCAAACACTGGACTAGATGGTGAGAGGACTTTCTTCCTAATGCTTTGAACTAAAATGGACTTGAGAAAAATTTCCATGGAATTTATGGACTTGTATTTTTCCCTGTCTGTCCTTAAGATAGTCGCTAGTGAAGGGTTTGGGATGCTACACGTAACTGTGGTACCTTTTCTGGATGTAATTTTCCTGCTTCTCCAAAGTAATTAGTTTTGCTGTTTATTTTTTGGTTGTGTTTTGATTTGCTTGTTGTTTGTTTTATTCTGTTTAGCTTTACTTTGAGGTCTGTTTTTTGTTTTGTTTTGTTTAGATTGTTTTGATTTTCATTCTGTTTTTGTTTTGTTACATGTATGTTTTATTTATTTATTTGTCTGTAGTTGTTTGTTGTGTTTTTTGCCTGGCATTGCTTGTTTTTGTAGTTTTTTTTGTTTTGTTTTGTTTAGCTTTCCTTTAGGGAGACACCGAAATTTCAGCCGGTGAAAATTATCAGCAGGAAATGGCATTTTCAGTTTTGGGTTGAAAGAGAAAAATGGCCAAAAATATATGACGTGGCACTGTTTTTTTTTTTTTTTTTTTTTATTCGGTATCATTAAAATGATTGAGTTAAACTAAAAAATTTTACAAAATTGCTTATAATATTTAATAAAATAATGAATAATTACCACAAAGCATTTTCATTTCGGTGCATCCCTACTTTGCTTGTTTTGTTTTTGTTCTCTTTTGTTTTGCTTAGATTGTTTTGATTTGCAATACATTTTTTGTTGTTGTTTGTTTCTTTGTTCTGTTTTGTTTAGTCTTATTTAGCTTTTCTGTTAGTCACATGACATTTAACTCACAGTTGATTGGCTAAAACAAATCTAAGGTCTTGGGCTTTATTTGAATGCTACAGATAGGTGTTTTCGAAGCGGGATTCGACTTTTAGAATGACCTCATCTGCTACACAGTGCTCTTTCATACACACCTCATGCTCATGTAACCTGGACCACCGTGATTATACTCGAGCGAGTGAGTGAATGAATGAATGAATGAATGAATATCCTCCCTCTCCCTTGCCAAGGTTGTATTTCTTCATTAGCTATTCCCAGGCTGTGTGTGTGTGAGCGTGAGTCCCAGAGGAGGTGGAGTAGATTAATTTTCATCAGAATGGAGAGGTGCTCAGGTGTGAATGGCAGCAGGCAGCTGGTGAGTCCATACCACGCCTCCCTGTTTCTGTTTCCGTCGAGATGTCTGCAGGCACCGCTAGCACACACACACACATTAACAATTACTGCCATTGGAGCTTAATTCAATCACAGCTGCTTTTGCCACTTTTCTGTAGCCTGTCTTTTCTTTTGTAGCCGTTTGTAAACCCCCATCTTGCCTTGCCCGCTCCCTCATTTATTTTCTTTCTCCTCTCACTCCTGTTCTCTTTGTTCTTCACCCTCGGTATGTTCAGGTAGGCACTGGAAACATATTTCCATGTACTTATCATTCCTTTGTTCTCATCAGGTTTTTTGTAGTGTTTAATTAACTCAGTCACACGACATACGCTGTGAAGTGAAGTTGATCGCCTATGATGTTTAATTTCACCAAGCGTTCGCTGTGTATTGATTGCTTGTGGACAAATTCCTGACTCAAGGTATTCAAACCAAGAGCAATGCAATAAAGTGACACAGATATGCTAGAAAAATATGCCAGCAAATATGCTCACCAAAACTAGTTATATGCCATTTTTTTTTTCTTCCCTGAGAAAAGTTTGCATACTTATTTCAGTCAAGTTCACTACGGTAAAACACATGCTTTATTGCAGTAATAATGTATTGCTACGCTAACAATGCAGTACTTATATAAGCTGAAAAAATCATACACACAATTAATGTTTTGTGGATTGTCTTATTTAGAATAAGGTAAATAATTAGATTACTGATGTCCATGTAAACGTGGTCAGTGGATAAGTTTACATGGACGTCAGTGTTAGATCGGGTCTCCACACCAGATAATAATTAGGATCCAGCCCCGGGCGCCAGATCCTGTCAGAAAATATCAGCATGTCCAGTAACAGAGCAACTAGTCAGCAGAGATGTTGATACCCAAAATGAGAGTTTAACAGTCTTCTGTCAGTCAAGAAGCTGACGAGAAAAGCCAGAGAAGAGCAGAAGCAGGAGACGAAGTGATGATGGTAAAAAGTAACAGAGTTTATTGAACAACCTTAGTTACGTATGTTTCAATGTCCAGCACAAATTCAACATGTACTGTTATTATACCAAAACGGCTTCACAGCATCATCCCATAAATCTTGGGTTTCCATAAGCATATTCCCCCTTATCTATTTCTTATTCATACCCCACAAGCATGAGATTGAACAACGATGCAAATGCATACGTTAGGGAAAATTAATAAGAAATATGAAATATAGAAACATAATGAATAAACAATAAAAAAAATGCTTAATGATAAATAAAAATAATCAAATGATAAAGTAATCAAATAATAAATAATATATATGCTAATGATTATGTGAATAAATGATTAGTGGTTCAACCGTAATTTTATGAAGCTACGAGAATACTTTTTGCGTGCGAAGAAAACACAAATAATGACTTTATTCAACAATTTGTCTCCTCCGTGCCACCCTATAGCGTCATTTTGGAGAGTATCACATACGTAAACAGCGTATGCAACGCATAAACAATGTACATACGTTGCATACGTACACGATTTTTAGGAGTCAAAATCATGTAATCTGGCACAGTGACTGTCGTAACCGACAAAAAACATAGTGTAGTCTGAACTGGGCTTTACATTACGTCCCCACGCAACGCCATCCGACGTTCCCTCCAGAATTTCATCATACAGTTTGTCTTCGTTATGATGCCATTTAGTTTTGGGTGTTTCATTTTTAATTTTACAAAAGCTTCAAGTGCAGTTCATTATTTGTCATGCTATGCATGCAAAGAGACGACCGCGTTGTTGAAGTCATGCTCTTTTATTTGCCGTCAAACGGTTGATCACTGCCGTGTGTATTCTGTCGCAAAATGCGGCGAAAATCCTACACGACGATAATAATGTGATTAAGATATTTACATGTCTATACTGCTCTTCCATATTGCGACTAAAATAGGAATACTCCACATGTCTTAATTCGATCTGTATGGCTTTAAGGAAACCTCTGTTTACATGTAGATTGTTAATCAGAGTATTGTGTTAAAATCGGATTATTGTTGTCCATGTAAACACATACTGAGTGACATACTCCATAATGTGATCTCTCAGTATCTCTCAATAATGTTATGTCAGGGAAGGTCTTTAAACTCGAATCAACGGAAATATCATGTCTTCTGTTGTCTTCTTGATAAAGAATGTCGAAAGTTGGGCTTGGCTGAACCATTTTGCACAAAAAAATGACAAAAACTTGTTTGAGCTTGTGCGCAGCTCGTAACTGTCCGATCACCGTTATTTATTTCGTACAATAAAATAATACATACAGTGCTAATAGTAGAGCTCTTTTAATTAAAAAAAACAGGCGGTCACACTTTATTTTAAGGTCCTGACAAACCATTATCTGCGACTTTTGCCTGAATAAACTTCTAATTTGCTGCTTATTAATAGTAAGGTAGTTGTGAAGTTTAGGTATTGGGTAGGATTAGGGATGCAGAATATTGTCATGCAGAACATGTGCTTTATAAGTACTAATAAACAGCCAATATGTTAATAATATGCATGCTAATAAGTAACTAGTTAAAAGTGAGAATTGGTCCCAATACTAAAGTGTGGATGTTGATATATCTAATGAAGCTTTTTTATTAGAAACCCATTGCGTAATATTCTACTTTGTTGTTGTTTAATTAAATAATTATTTTTTTTATGTGTGGGATGCCTCATAGTGGCAGAAAACTCCTTGCATGTTATTGCATACCTGGCCAATAAATGTTGATGTTGATTGTAGTGAGGAAAAAAAAGCTTTCATAACAAAGCGGTCCATAGGTGTGCGTTGTTTATTTTTAACATCTCATTGCCTATAAAGTCTTTCCCCTACAGACACGTGACTTTAGTAACGACCGCATGCTTGTGGGTGCCGTCTGTTTATGTGTGTCTGTCTATTTTAAAGCATCTCTCTGTTAGCCCCACATTTTCTCGGCGGCTCATAAACGCGGCCCCTTAATGACGGCCGGTCGGAGTGAAGGGAGACAAAAGCAATCATTCTTTTATGGGCAGAGATTATTCTGAGGTCAAAGGTCGTGCCCTGGGGGTTCTTTAAAGTAAGTATGGAGCGTTATTCCTCCCCGTCCGGTCGTTACCGCCCCCGCTCGCCCCGACACGTAAATTGCACATTTGCGGAAGACCCCCCTGATCGCATTAATAAGTTTAAAGGGAGTTTTTACATTATGTGGGCTAAGCTATTAAAACCATTTGTTAGCTTTTTGCTTATGAAGACACGGCCGGCGGGGGGCGGCTCAGAGCGAGCGAGTTGTTAAATCATACGACACAACAGCAGGATTAGCATGCAAACAACAACGCTTCTTCCCACTGAGAGCCGTTTCCAAATCGACCAGAGAAATTAAATTTTAGGTGAGAGATTTTGTTTAAGAAATGCTCTCTGTTTCTTTCAAATGAAGACTGTTGTTGTGTACGATATCTTAAAACGCCTCCATTGCATCATCAGGGGCCACTTTCAACTGCAGAGGTTGCTAGGTTTTTTTCTTCTCTGGGTGGTTATTATGTGGTTTATTGGTAATTGACCCTTGGCTTTTACTCATCCAACATCAAAGAGTCACTAACATATTTATTTATTTATTGACATATATTTAAATTGATATGGTTACTTGAATGTACTTATGTTTTTAATTGATATTTTTGGTGTCAAGGTGGTGCAATTTTCCTGATGTCATAATCAAGAAAAAAAAGAGAATGATGGGAAATTATGAGATTTTAGCGAGGTTAATTATTAATTGTTATTTATATACAAATACACATTTTATTGATATTTTGAATATTTTTTTATTTTGATGTAGTATTAGTTTTATTTTTTGAAATGTATTTATTTATTTACCAATTGGTAATTTCAGTGCTTAAATGCATTTCAGTTAGTTATTATACAATGACATTTATATAATTTTATTTTTAAATTTGAAAGAATCTTTAATTTTGAAAATAATGTTGTATACACTTACATATGAATTCAAATTGTAAGAGAATGATTTTTTAATTACATTTTTAATTTTTATTAGTTTTTTTTTACCCAACGTGAACACAGTGATTATTTTCTACTTTTTATGTATTTTGTTTTGTTTTGATTTATGGTTGTGTTTGGTTTTATGGGTTTTGGTTTTATTTCTTTTGGTTTGGTTTTTGCTTTTGTTTTGTTTGTGTGTATTTTTTATGGTCTTGTTTTGGTTTCTTTTTTGTGGTATTGGTTGGGGATTTGTTTTTTTGTTTTTTTGTTTTTTTATGAGTTTTTTTTGTTTTTGTTTGTTTTTTGTTTGTGTTGTATGGATTATGAATTTTATGGTTTTGGTTTTTCTTGGTTTTTGTCTTTTTTGTTGTTTTGTTTTGGTTTAATTTGACTTGGTTTATTTTTTTATTCATATTCGTTTTTTGTTTTGTTTTTGGTCCCATCTGTCCATCCTTCCATCCTTCCTTGCTTCCTTCCATCCTTCCATCCGTACTTCCATCCATCCTTGCTTCCTTCCATCCTTCATCCATCCTTCCTTCCTTGCTTCCATCCTTCCATCCGTCCTTCCATCCATCCTTCCTTCCATCCTTCCATCCATCCATCCTTCCTTCCATCCTTCCATCCGTCCTTCCATCCATCCTTCCTTCCATCCTTCCATCCATCCATCCTTCCTTCCATCCTTCCTTCCTTGCTTCCGTCCTTCCATCCTTCCTTGCTTCCTTCCATCCTTCCATCCATTCTTCCTTCCATCCTTCCTTCCTTGCTTCCGTCCTTCCATCCTTCCTTGCTTCCTTCCATCCATCCTTCCTTCCTTGCTTCCATCCTTCCATCCGTCCTTCCATCCTTCTTTCCATCATTCCTTGCTTCCTTCCTTCCGTCCTTCCTTCTTTGCTTCCTTCCATCCTTCCACCCATCCTTCCTTCCTTCCATTCTTCCTTGCTTCCTTCCTTCCATCCGTTCTTCCTTCCTTCCTTCCTTCCATCCTTCCTTCCTTCCACCCTTCTGTCCTTCCATCCATCCTTCCTTCCTTCAGCTGAACTATATCTCTAATTGCACACTTTAATGTATCTTTAATGTCTGTTAAAGCAGTGGTTCTCAGCTGGTGGTTTGTGATAGTAAATGTAAATAATAAAAGCAACCAGAATCCGTCATAGTTTGAACAGCGCAGTAATTTGGTTTGTTGAAGGAAATGTTGACTGTGATGTTAAGGAGCGGCAGGAGTGTAGGGTGTTCCTGGTTTTCGGGGTGATATCAGAGTCTCGCGTTGCCCATGGGATGCGTTATCTGCCACTCACCAGCGATCACAGACATGTTCCTCTTCCATTACACGGTTTCAAACACAAGCGTGAAAGTCATAAAGTTTAATGGTGTTCTCTCACAGGTACAATCACTCCCTCTTTTTGACTTCACGCTTCATTAAGTCTCAGAGAGATCTGCGTGGGTGTGTGTGTGTGTGTGGGTGTATGTGTGTGTGTGTGCCAGGCTCTGTGGCACACACACTACGAGGTTGTCAGTCAGAGGTGGAGAGCAGATCTGTTTCCTCTGCAGATGTTTCCAGAGAGTCGTGTTCTCCTGCGGGAGCTGAACTGCTCTCTTGGTTCCCGCGGCATCTTGTTGCCCTTTGGGTGTCTGAGCTGAGCACCCGGGTGTGTTTTATTGAGAGAGATGATGTTTGCCTGATCTGATCAGGCACTTGAGTGATTTTCTTTGCATTTGGTCCATTTGCAGTTTAACCTGTTATTGGATCGGCCCACAACTACACACTTTCAGAACCTTTTCATTTAGATGATTTACACTAGAATTGCATGCAGGAGAACTGCTGATGATTATATTATATTTTTAAGGCTCTCTCCGCAGTCTTGCCATAGAAAGACATTAAAAAGACCATAAATAAAAAAAAGAAAAATAATCACTTTTGTGTTCACAAAATGATACTTTAAATAAACTTGAAAATATTTGGTAACATTTAGAAAAGAGCACAAAACAAAAAGTTGAATAGTTTTAAATATTTAAAATTTATGTATATTTATTTTTTTGTATATTTCTAGTATTATTATATTATATGAATTATATTATATTAAACACCTAAAACTAAAAATGTAAAATATAGTTTAAAATATTAGAATATATTGAATAGCATTAAATTTGAAATATTACAAAATATACATTATTTTTAATTATGTATTTCTTGTTTTACTAATTGTATCCATATTATATTATATTGTTTTCTATTATATTAATAATTAAACATTGTTCATTAAATAAAAACACTTTAATTTACTAAACAAAATAATACTAATAATAACACAAATTTGAAAAAAAAGTGGTATAAAAAAACATTGAATTTCTTTAAATATATTAAATATTAAAATGCTATATTATATATAACACCAAATCTAAAAAAGCTAAAATATATTTTAAAATATATATAGCTTTAAATATGAAACATTATTAAATATACTTCATTTATTTTAACTATTTAATTCTTGTTTTTTTACTATTTATGTCCATATTATATTTATTATTTTAATTGCATTACAATTTACAATTAACACTAATTTAGTAAAAAAAAATAATACTTTTTTTTTTTGTATTTAGGGAAAAAAACAGAGTAGCTTTAATTATATGAAATGTTATAAAGTACATATTAACTTGTAATTATATTATATTATATTATATTATATTATATTATATTATATTATTAATTAATACAACTAAATAAGAGTGATAACTCTTATTTCCATGTCATGCTGTACAATAATCAGGCACAAGAACAGTTCATAGAAACAGAAAAGGAAAACCCAGTTGTGCTTGGCCTTTGGTTCTAAAGGTCAGTTGTAACTAGAACATGTGCTGTTCGGTGTTTGTTACGCCGTGTGTTTCTAATGGAAGCACATGTATAACTGTGGCCTCTGCACGTTTCCTATGATCCCGTGCCTTTCCACGGATGCACGCGTCTTTCCACACAGAACCTGAAGGGAAATGTGAAGTGTACTTTTTTTAATGTCATAGAGAAGACTCATTAAAGCAGGGGCATAACAATTCTCCATTAATTTTCCAGCAACCAGTTTTTAATTAATAGTGCAGGCAGTATTAAATATGGAGTACACAAATTGCCTGTGGGCTTCGTAATTAATTCTAATGGAAGAAATTAAAAATTGGTGGGGTGGATTCAGATTATTCTGCTGTATGGCCGTGGTTTCAGGACCACTGGAGCGACTCTGTCAAAGAAAAGATCTTGCCTGGACTTTCCAGAAATCTGTCCTTTCTCACGCCGATGGAGGAACGTCCATCTGCCCAGAATGACCTTGGATTAGACTTGAAAGAATGTTTTTGTGCGTTTTAAAATTCCTTGAATCCCTAATTTAGCTTGATTTGTTTACTCAGCACATGTTTTTTGTTTAGTTGTGTTTGGTTGTATGGGGTTTGAATTGCTTTTTGTTTGTTTTTTGTTTTTATGGGTTTGGTTTGTTTAATTTTTTGTTTTATGATTTTGTTTTGTTTTTATTTTATGGTTTGGTTTGTTTTCATTTTATTTGTGTTTTTTTGTTGGTTTGTTTTTATGGTGTTTTTAGTTTTTATGGGTTTTTGTTTTGTGGTTTTGTTCGGTTTATGGGTTTTGTTTTGGTTTTTTGCTTTGTTTGTGGTTTTGGTTTGTGTTTGTTATTTTTTGTTTTGGTTTTGTTTTATGGTTTGTTTTGGATTTTATGGGTTTTCAATTGTTTTGGTTTCTTTGTTTGTGGTTTTGGTTTGTGTTTGTTATCTTTTGTTTTCTTGTTTTATGGTTTGTTTTGTTTGTTTTTTTTTTGGTTAATGGGTTTTCATTTGTTTTGGTTTCTTTGTTTTTGTGGCTTTGGTTTGATTAGATTTGGTTTATTTTTGGTTGGGTTTGGTTTTTGTTTTATGACTCTGGTTTGGTTTGATGGATTTGTTTTGGCTTTTATAGTTTGTGTTTGGTTTTATAATTTTTGTTTTTGTTTTGTGTTGTGGTGTTTGGTTTGTTTTATTTTTTGCCTTTTGCTTTTTTGTTTTTGGCAAGAATGTGTTATTTTCAGAGGTGGGTAGAGTAGCCAAAAACTGTACTCAAGTAAAAGTAAAAGTACTTGTAGAAATATTTACTCAAGTAAAAGTAAAAGTAATCGTCTGAATAGTTACTTGAGTAAGAGTAAAAAAGTACCGGATAAAAAAAACTACTCAAGTAGTTAGTTACTAGTTACTTTGGATCATATACTGAATATAGTCTATTTTTATTTAGATATATAGATATTTAGATACAATTTACACACACACACACACACATATATATATATATATATATATATATATATATATATATATATATACATACATACACACTGCCGTTCAAAATATATATTTTTTTAATGTAATTTATTTCAGTGATGCAAATCTTAATTTTTATTAGCCTTTACGCCAGTCTTCAGTGTCACATAATCCTTCAGAAATCATTCCAATATGTTGATTTATTATCAATGCTGTTCTTTTAACCTTCTATTCATAAAAAAATCCTTAACAAAATGTCACATGTTCCAAAAAAAAACTGCAAATCCCTGTTAAAAAAACAGCATATGCTGGTATAGGTATGTTTTGAAGCATGGGATGCTGGTTTGAGCTGGTTTAATGGTCCGACCAGCTTAAGACCAGCACATGACCAGCATAAACCAGCATCCCAGCTTCAAAACATACCTAACTAGCATATGCTGTTTTTTTTCAACAACACTGATAATAAATCAATATATTAGAATGATTGCTGAAGGATCATATGACTCTGAAAACTGGAGTAACAGCTGATAAAGATTCAGATTTGCATCACTGAATTAAATTATATTTTAAAGTATATGAATTGTTATTAATGAATTATTAATTATGTATTATTTATATATGTATATAACCTCTGACACGGAGAAGAGAGAAATCTCCTCACATGACCGCTACAGAGCATCTGAACATAACGAAATAAATGCATATGATGGATCTTCTTCCGTCTGTTCTGCAAAATGTAAACAAATGTGGCCTTTATTTCTGCAAGCGTAAATATTGTGAAAATATCAATTGTGTCTAAGCAAAGGCATTCCTCCTGGAACTAACGCGGGTTTGGCGGGTGTTCATTTCATACTCTGTGACAGCTTATTTAATGAATTAATTCAGGACTGTATTTAATGTATAAGGTACATTTATAACTAACTGGTAATGTAATAGTGGTATCGTGTAGTCAGTGCAGTCGAATCTATAGGCTACCTGTGGAACCGACAGCACTGTTCATCTAATAAAGATCTTCATAGCTAGCAAACCATAGCCTTTGCAGAATTGCTTTCACCTGACTGTAGATCCAAAGCCACGTCTTCATCGCTCTTGATGTTCATAAACTTTCTGTTATCTGAGAGAGAACCGCTTCAGACGACACTGAACGAATCATTCAAACTGATTCACGAACCGATTCACTGGTTTTCCAACAGGTTTGTTCGAGCCTTCGAACAGAATTGACTCAAAAGAATGAATCATTCGCGAATGGGCATCGTTCATTGCCCAGAGAAAAGTAGACGGCGCGTTTGGAATAAACTGAAGCATTTTTAACTTTATTATTACGTATTGCAATAAGATAAAGTAACTAGAGGAGCGTCGCCCACAGTAACTAAGTAAAAGTACCGTTTTTTCACTAAAAATATACTTGAGTAAGAGTAAAAGTACCCATTTTAAAATATACTCTAAAAGTATCAGTTACCCAAAAAATTTACTCAAGTAAATGTAACTCGTTACTACCCACCTCTGGTTATTTTCATTCAGTCTCTCTATTTTTTCTCTCTCTGAAGGCCGTTGCACATCCTGGTGTGTAATGCAGCGGTTTGCACGCAGCCCTGGAATTTAACGGAGGACGGGCTGGAAACCACCTTTCAGATCTGTCATCTTGGCCATTTCCACTTGGTTCAGCTCCTGCAGGACGTCCTGCGGCTCTCCGCTCCGGCTCGGGTTGTGGTGGTTTCCTCAGAGTCTCACAGGTGAGAATTTTAAATATTTCCCATCATTCCCTCATTTAATCTCTGATGCATTCATGTAAAATCATCCATTTACTCTGTTGTCGCTTCACCAACAGTCTCCAGATTGATTTATACTTTTTGTGTTGGATAGTGTAGAGTATCTGTCAGCACATGCCAAATAGACCATATTAACCAGCTAAACCTTGATATCCTGGTTGAAATATTGTCCACTTCTGTTCTCAGATTCATCGCAGTGGAAAAACGTGTGTATACTGTATGCAGTACAGATAGTATGCAAAAAAAAGAGAGAGCTAATATTTGGGACCTACTGTTCCTGTAACATGATTATTAAATGAAAGTGCTTTGAAGAACATTTTCGGCTCTGAGAGCGTGAGGGTCCATTAGATTAACAAGCCCCTTGTGTCATTGAGGGAACAAAATCTCAATTTGCTCTGGCCAACAGTAAAATCACTTACTTGTTATCGCAGGAGCTCCTCCATTTAACTTTTACAGTTTATTTCCTTTCTTCTTTTTATTATCTTTCTCCGCTATCGCTGATAATTTTTGATCCTTACCTCCTCATCTCTATCACTTCCACCGCCTTTAATATGTGGCCTTTTGAGCTCCCAGTCTGACCTCTGACCCAGGAAGAGATTATATTTCCCAAAGCCGCAGGAGCCGTTAAACCGTGCGAGCGACGGAAAACGGCTCGGAGAGGGAGGGAAAGCATGAGGGGTTGGGGAAATTGAGGCTAAAATGGAGAATAACGGGGACGTTTATCTGCGCTGTAGCACTGGGGCTTAAGTGACAGGACCGATAGGTGCTGGCATTTGCCTCCCGACTCCAAACAAGAGGACACTGATAGCGTGGACAGGAAACTCACCTCTGAAAACTCACACCAGATTCACGCCTTTATACTTCAGTCTCTTTAAAGCCGGATAGTGTAGTCATTAAATACCAGCCTGACCTGACCTTTTCATACCTCTGCTCTGAAAATAGACTATTTCCACCCCAGAATGCCTCTGCTGGGAAGACCATGTGGATTATCCCGACCGTGAGGTGATGACAAAGTCAACATGTGCAGAGGAATAATGGGGATGGATATATAACAGCTCAACTGAGTAGCTCAGCCAAAAATACTAATAAAAAAACATTCTGTCATTATTTACTTGCATTCATGTCATTCCAAACCTGATTTTCATTTTTCACTGGAACATAAAAGGAGTTTTAAACAGTGTTCAGTGTCACACAGCACTTGAAATTGAATGGGGATGTAGTATATCGAAATTAATACATAAATATTTAGCATGAAGTTTTTTGATATCATTGTTGCAATTACCGAAATTATCATTGTGTTTCCCCCTTTTGAATGCACCAATGTAGAATAGCCACATTAATATCCACAACTGATGTTTTTCTTTTCCCTCCATAGTAAATGATGACTTACATTTTCACCCATTTCATCTGAATGCAGTGCACAGACAGCTGGACCACTTAAAAAACAAATAAATAAATAAATGTATTTATATTTAAATTATTATTATTATTTATTTTTGTTTTAAATATCAAGAAAATTGTCTCATAATCAAACTTGCCATATTGCTAAAGGTTTAACATAATTGATGCCAAATGTTATTGGTTTTATGTGTAAAGTTATAAAGTGTGCATACACAAACGACAACAAGGGAAACATTTTTATTGAATAATGGACCATTTTTATCTAACAATGGACCACTGTTTTAAAATGGACTACATTGATTTATTTATTGAGCTTGATAGACCCTGGTCATTTCATTCTTTGGGGAAAAAAAGTGTTGATTTCATACTGGGTTTGGAAACAGGAGGCTGAATAAGTGATATCAAAATGTTCAGTTTTTGCTGAACTATTCCTTTAACTAGTTTCCCACTCCCACAGTTCACACCTTTGGTATTTGTACCGTTGCGATGCCCGCAGATGTTGTTGTTTACCCAAGCAGAGATGTAACGTGTCAAACAGCAACATGGGCCGCACTGAGCTTGTCATACAGCGAACGTGACGTTTTGATTGGTTGTTATGTAAAGTGCATAATTAAGAGGTAAATATTGAATGTGATTGCGGGCTCTGAGCCACACTAGGGGAGAGACCATTCATTTCACTGCAGTTTCTTGGGACTGTTTACACACACACAAGGACACATTGAGAAACTACAACGTCTTGTGTTCAGGGGCCTTGTCAAACATCTGGCGTTTAACAGCTTAGTCAGAGCCAATTAAAGAACATCATGTCGTAGCTTTGATTTGCATTAAGTTAGACCTGGCCTGCCAAAGCTCATTTAGTTCATTTCTCCATCGGCTCACATTCTGGAGGTTATTCTTTAGTTAGACTGTAGTCTGTGAGAAGTCAATTTTGTCCATTTGTTCAAAATTTACTATTTGCTGTATTTAAAGCAATTGTTCATCCCAAAATTAAAGTTCTGTTATCATTTATTTATCTTCCAAATTCCAAACCTGTGACTTACTTTCTTCTGTGAACACAAAAGTAGATTTTAAAGAGTGTCTACAAAAAACAAAGACACCAAACTAGATGCCAAACAAGACACAAAAGACAAAAAAACTAAACTAAACAAAACATCACAAAACTAATAAACCGACAAAAATAAACAAGATGCCTCCAGAAAAAAAACACAAAAAGCAAAAAAAGCAAAACGGCACAAATAAAAACAAAAACAACTCGAAAACAAACACAAAACAAAGAACAAAACACAACACCAATAGAAAACAAAACGTAAAAACCAATACAAAATAAAATGTAAAACTAACACAAAATAAAAGAAAAATCAATACAAAACAGCAAAGCACAACACCAACACAAAACAAAACATAAAACCAACACTCAAAAAACAAAACTATAAAAATGATAAATAAATAAAAATACAACACAAAACAACAGGATAAAAAAAACAAAAAAAAAACAACACAAATCAAATCAAAACAAATACAAACCAAACAAAACATAAAAAACAACACAAAACAAAACACCAACACAAAAATCACAGAAAACCGTAATATTAAAAAACAAAACGCAAGACATAAACAAAAAAATTTTAATACGAATTGCTCGTTGTTGTTTGTGAAGGTTCACAGATCTGGTGGACTCGTGTGGGAAGGTGGAGCTGAACCTGCTTTCACCTCCGCAGAAGGAGTACTGGTCAATGCTGGCCTACAACCGTGCCAAACTCTGCAATATCCTCTTCTCCAACGAGCTGCACCGCCGCATGTCGCCCCATGGCGTCACCTGTAACGCACTGCATCCTGGGAACATGATGTACACCTCCATCCACCGCAGCTGGTGGCTCATGACCCTCCTCTTCACCTTCGCACGACCCTTCACCAAGTCTATGGTAAGAGCAAGAGATTTCCCTCTTTCGCTTGATTCAGTGCGACGGTTGAGTATGTTCATGAGTTTTGTTTTTAAGCAGCTACTTTAGCATCATAACTGAAATGGCAACTGATTTTGAACTTGCGTTCATAGGCATCAACAACACGTCACACATATTGCACACATATATGATATAGAGCTGTTTTGAATGGAGTTTGATGTTAGTATGTTTCTATACTAATGCTAAGCTAACACAACAAAGTGAATTGTTGTTTACACAATGCAGTTTTTGAATTTAAATAATGAGATGCGCTGCAGTGGAATCACAAAAGCTTTATATACACATTTTTTGGACGACGTGTACGAGACACAAGGCGTTTGTCTAGAGCATGTTTACATCGAAAACAATGGAAAAGCAGCGCAGTAGAACGCAAAAATGTGTTCTTTTATGAATAGCCTCTTAGAAGCATAAAAATATGCTGGGTGTAATAGAACATTTTTAATTTAAGTGTTTTTGATTATATTTTCTGGTATTGCATTAAACATATTATTATTATTATTAGGGATGCACCAATATTACAATTTTGCCTGATACCAATAAATTTATTTGTTTGTTTATTTATTATTTTTTATTTAATGCTATGGCCAATAGCCAATAAACGACTTTTAAAATTATATACTATTTTATTTAAATAAATAAAAACAAAACTTAAAATAATGAACAAAGAAACAAACAAAAAATAATAAAAATCCAGTTGTTTAAAATGTTGCAAGTTACATTTTACAGTACAGAATGAAAAATCTCTGTCAATTTTGGGGTTATTTATCAATGGTAAAGGTTATTGGCCGATAACCGATATGGTACCGATATATATTGCGCAATGCACATCTGTAATTATTGAATATATTTATAAATTGAATATATTACTTATAATTCTCTCAACTTAATTTTTTTCCACTGAGCTTGTTACAATGTTATGGTATTTCCTTTCTGGATGACTGCATATTGCCTTACAATTTGGCCAAAGATGTCGTAAAGTGACACTGCTGCCTTTTGCAATGGCTTTCTTTTTTGGGAACCAGCTTGCTAGAGGGAAGAACAAAGCTATTGTGCTTTTTGTCTTTCGCCTATATGATTCTTTTCCTCATATCAAATGACTTTTTTCAGGTACAGTGGTTGGTACTTGAATTTTTGTAGTCCAAGAAAGTTTCACTAGCATGTTTTTGGGTTCTTTAGCAGGAATCACCTGTAGTTAGTGTGTGTGTGTGTGTGTGTGTGTGTGTCACACTGCCGTAGCGCTGCTCGTATACCCCAGCGCCGCATAAATCAGGCGGGCAGCTCTTCCTGTAGGCAACACTCTCCCGTTTTAGCCCGAAGAGGCGAGTCACATACACTTACAGAGACAAACTATAAAATTCAACATCCTCATAAATCATAAAGTATCTGCCTGTCTCGCACCTGAAGCATTTCCTTCCGCTTCTGATATGCTTTAGGCCACACAATGCATTTGATGTATTCTTTGTTTTAATTTTGGTTGAAAACTCTGAAGGCAGGTTTTGATGTAGTGTTGAGGATTTCAGCCGAGCTGATTATGTATTAAAGAGATGGGTATGAATATGTCAGAAGTTTATGCGCGCGGCCCAGTCGTAACTCAAAACCGCTCATTTCTCCAGCTGTCAGTCATCTTTGATGGACGCTTTTCACCGCATGGAAAGTCTGCTGCTGTTTCTGAACTGTTAATTTGAGAGATTTTTTTTTCTTTGTCTGTTGATGAGACCTTGTTTAACATTTCATAGTTTTGAGCGTGTAAAGAAAAACCAACATTATAGTCATTTTTGTTTCCTGAAGAAAATTCCAGTGCTTGTCAGGCAACGATTTACGATCCAGTTTGCAAATTTTAATAAATTTCACTCTATGGTTGCATTTTTACAAGTATTTAAAAAAATAAAATGAAATGAGTAAATAAACAAATAAAAATTATGAATTAAATTCACTGTTATAAATTAAGTTATTGTTATTATTATATACATTATTATTAGTTTATTATTTCTTTATCTTTAATTGTTTTAAAATAGATCTAGATATCATATCGATATAATTTTTTTAGATATCAAATTATTTATAGAATCATCTTTCTTTCGTTCTTCTTATTATTAGTTGTAGTAGTAGTATTAATATTAATCAAAATAGTAATTATTTTCTCCATAAAATTGTGCATGCGACACCTAAGCTAGGAAAACCCCAGTTCTTACTCGGGTGTTAATGTGCCTCTCTATCCCTTTTGTGAAACCCCTCAAATATTAGTGAACTTAACACGAAACAGTGCTGTTATTTTATTTATTGGTTATGAGGCTATGAAGATGGTATCGTTTTAATTGCTTGCAGTCTCATATGGGATGCTGGGAAATTGTTCAAGGTTGCAAAGCTCTGCATAATGTTGACAGGAAGAGCCTGGAACGATATTACACCCAAGCTCAGTAAAACGCCTTTGTCTTCTCCAAGAAGCTGTGGGTGATTTATAACTGCGCAAATCTAGAATAAAACCTCTTATTTTGCTGTTTTATTGCATCTGAGTGGGACACTTCCATTTAGTTTAGTGTTTCCTAGCATAGATGCATCAAACATCATAATTAATTGATTTATCATCATTATTATTTGTATAACTCGTTGAGATTAAAACTAAATAACAATAAGATGGCAGAGGATGTTGCAGTGTAATTCATATCCTCATGTCATCTTGTAATTTGTAGATAATTTCCAGTTTTGCTGAGCTGATAAAAATTAATTGGGAAAGAGGCAGGACTGATATCTGACTTTAAAACTCATGACTGTTTTCATCTATAATCTCTACATCAGATATGTTCTGCCATGCATCTCTCTTGCTCTCTTCGTGGCCTGCAGTTGTACATTAGGCCCGTGCTGATCTCCAGATGTGTTTAGCTTTGATAAGAGTGCAGTCATTTTCTCCTCATAATAATCAAGTGGTCTCTTGTGCTGAGCAGATTACGGTTCTGATCTATCCTGGGATACAGACGTCCTGTCAGCGAGAAGCAGGGATACAATGCATCATCCCACTGACTAAACTCACCACTGAGCATTTTAGCATACAATTTATAACCAACTCAAACTAATTTCTCAAATCTGTCATCAGTGTTGGGGAGTGAGTAGTTACATGCAACAGAATTATGGGATTTATGTGTAATTTGTTACAGTTACTGAGAAAATATGTGTAATTAGATTACAGTTACTTATTGATTTTGTGGCGGTTGTGCTTTCAAATTAAATGATCATTTTAATTCAGATAATGAAGGATTCTGAAAGTAATCAGTAATCAGTGATGATGATTAACAGTTGGAAAACAGTAAAAATATTAACAGTTGAGAAAATTCACTAGAAATTTAGAAAAGTAATCAAACGTAATCAGTTACATTACTTCAATAAAGTAATTGAAATAGTTACAGTACTTATTATATTTTAAATAGGGTAATCTGTAACCTATTACATTTCCAAAGTAACCTTCCCAACACCGTCTGCCATTGGAATCATAATATACGGGTAAATATCACCATAGAGTGCCTTTCAACCTCACAATACTCCACAATTTTGCCATTCGCTTTGTCATATCATAAATAGTAGACACTCAAGTACTACAGAAACATATTATTGTTTAGATAATTATGGGTCATAATTCGAAGCATAAACCATAAGATATGTCCACCATGTCATGGACATATATATTAGTGTTAAATACATTTGCATTGCAAAATTATGATGCAAATTATATTTTCTGTAAGGTATCATGTCCCTTTCTTAAACAGGGATATTTGTTTGCTTTCAAATTATTAATACATAAAAGATGTTATTTAAACCATGTGTTTTTAAAGAAACTCATAAAATTCACACATGTATTTTTTTCTTATTTGGAGAAAACTGTGATATTTAGATGCAGTTTTTTGTTTGCATTTTATTGCCCTCACACCTAGCTATTGAACACACTAGATTATATAGATATGATTTTATTATTATTTAAAATATTACTGTAAAATATCAAGGTGACTGGGTGGACCAGCACATGACGGTATGGACACATAATGCAGAACACACAAATCATGACAAAATATAAGAATGAAAATTTTTTTATATAATAATAATAAATAATATAATTAAATCTAGAAAATTTATCAAAAGAGCCAAGTAATGCTTTTGTTATGAATATTTCATTTCATTTATTTATTCTCTTTTCATGGTAATGCAACACGAAATGCCACAACAATCCAACAACACAACAAAAATACATTCCATGACAAAAAGAACAGGAGTAGGATGAAGAAAAAAAAATCTTATAAACTCCTACCCCATTCTTATATTAAGAAAGTTACAAATTAGATGGCCTCACCGACATGAAAAATAAAAATACAAACATAAAAAAATAAAAATATAAAAACTTATATAACACACCCTTTCATAGTTATTTTTATATTAGTTTATATTATTTTATATTAGAAGTTATCATGGCAAATGAGTTATGTACAGGACACCAAAAAGCACCCTACAGTGATATTGACCCATACTGTACTTTAGTAGAATGTGTTGAATTTAATACAATGACTTGCCAAAATAGGTTTAGAAACAACAAAACACAGCAATTGACGTTACTTGCTCAGAAATCCCAAAATTCCCCAAAACACTCATTTCCTTAAACAAATGTTGTTACTTTTCCAAGAAATGTTGTTTTTATTAGATCTGTAATGCTTTATGTTCGTTAGATATTTTTGCTCAATGTCAAAAAAAGGTCATTTTTGATACTTCCTATGTGGTTTTATGTGAAGTACTGTACGTCCCCGAAGCCTCTGTAACCTTTTCATTTGTGTAGTCAAACAGCTGTTTTAGCATGTTTGGTTTGACATTTCTTAGACGGCTGGGTATTGTGGCATCTAATAGCTGCTTGATGCTTTGGGACATGAAGCTGCTGGGAAAATCACAGCCGCCCAATCAGCACCCCACCTTCCCCCCATCATGCCCGCCCTCTTCACAATCGCTTCATTGGGATCCAGTCCGGCGCGTTTTCAGCAGTTTAGCGCAATTATTTTCCCCAGGATTCTGCCTCAGGCGCTCCGCTACCTTTTTACATATGCAGGGGCTGAACTTTTGACCATGGCCCAATAGTCGTACATTAGCCGACGGTTTCCTCTAAAAGGGGGACTTTAACAAGTTCCTCTGTGCATTGGCAAGTGTCTCGCCTCTCGCCTGTGAGATAATTTAGCCAGCCTGCTGCGAGAATGCTGCCAGTGCTTCCTTATGGGAGTCTAAATCTCTCTCTCTCGGTCCCCTTGTAAGCCGAGCGAAAGGAGGAGATGCTGTTGATGGATCTTTCCTCACGCTCAGCTAACGAGGGCTCTGCTTCTATTAGTGCACTACAGAGGCATTAACCATTCTCTCTCGCTCTTCTTTAATGAAGTCTCGTCACCCCGAGCGGCTCAGATTTATCCCACCGCTGTCGCGCTGCGATGAGCCCTGTCGCTGTGACGAGTGTCCCCCGGTAACCGGTTGTAAGGTCAGGTGTTGTTATCTGCCTGTACATGGGTCCTATCACGGCTGCGGCGCAACCGGAGCTGACAGGCGCTCAGTGGAGCGGTGCGAAGTGGGGCAGAGGTCTACACCCAGAGCCCCTTCCACTGCGGCGGGACACAATGAGCTGCCAGCAGCCCTAATGGGCTCATAATTGGTGATTAGGGCCTGCAGGTTGAGAAGAGAACCAGTTCACTCAGCCTGCCGCAATGTTTTCCGCTACAGGCTGCTGTGCTGTCTTCTACCGCAGCGATCGGCCTAGAACCATCCACTAGTATATCAAATCTAATGGACACTATGGCCACTTTCGCCCTGCGGATATGTGACAAATATCCCTGTTCTTTTTTTTAAGGATTTTCTTCTTTTTTTTTCGTGATCAGTGTTTCCCAGCACTATAATTTGAGGCACCCCAAAAGTACACGGTCTTGCTTATCCATTTCAGATCTTGGAGTCTCTACTAAAGCGCTAATGAGTTGATCCAGGTGTGTTTGATTAGCAGGAGTTGGGGTGCCTCTGGAAACAGTGTTTGGAAACACTGTTCTAGAGCAGATTCTAGATCTAGATTTTTCAGACCTGTGCTGGAGGCTCCTTAGAACCACATATTTTTTGTCTCCTTGAGGGTAGCATGAGTGGGGTGGGGGGGGGGGTTAAATTTCCAGGAACTTTAATTCAGGTCTTGGAGCATCTTCTGAGCTGATGAGTTGATCCAGGTGTGTTTGATTAGGAAGAGTTTGGAAATACGTGGTGTTGGGGTGCTTCCAGGAACAGGGTTGGAAACATTGTTTTAGATCAGATTTTTTAGACCTGTCCTGGAGGCCTCCAGAACCACACATTTAGTATCTTCTTTAGGGTTGCAAGTCGGGAAAAGAAAATCTGGTAAATTTCCAGAAACTCACCAAATTGTTCTGAAAATTTCCCAAATGTTCAGAATTCTAAAATGTTTCTGGTAATTTTCCATTGAAACCCTAGTTTTCTTTATCGGACACATCTAATACAGGTTTTGGAGTGTCTACTGAACTGATGAGTTGATCCAGGTGTGCTTGATTAAGAAGAGTTTGGAAATATGTGGAGTTGGGATGCCTCCAGGGACAGGGTTTAGAAAAGCATTGTTCTAGATCAGAGTTTTTCAAACCTGTCCTGGAGGCCTCCAGAACCACACATTTAGTATGTCTTCTTTAGGGTTGCAAGTCGGGAAAAGAAAATCTGGTAAATTTCCAGAAACTCACCAAATTGTTCTGAAAATTTAAACTAGCAAAAAAAAAACAAAATCCTTAAGGTTCTAAAAATTCTAGAACATTTCTGGAAAATTACTGAAAATGTTCTATTCTTTTGCGACCAGACACATTTAATTCAGGTCTTGGAGTATCTACTGAGCTGAGTTGATCCAGGTGTGTTTGATTAAGAAGAGTTCGGAAATATGTGGTGTTGGGGTGCCTCCAGAAACATGGTTTTTCAAACCTGGTAAAAAATAAATAAAAAAATAAATCTTGTAAATTTGCATGAACTTACCAAAACTTTACAAAAAACAGGGTTTGGAAATACTTTTAGATTAGTGGTTAACAACCATGTTCCTAGAGTCGCCCCAACACGGCACATTTTGCATATCCCCTTTGTCTGATAAACCCATTTCAGGTTTTGGAGTCTCTACTAATGAGCTAGTGACCATTTGTCGGCAGTTTTCACCTTGCTTTGCTTTGTCCAAACAAGCATTTATTCCACCTCTTTGGGACTTTCCGGTCTCTTTTCATGATTTTGTCCCCTTGTTTCTAAAGAACAGCTGACAGGTGTATCAGGTGTATCAACTATCAGTAGTGCTTAACTTCTGCCAGATTGCTTTGAATTGTTCTGGGGTCCACACAAACTATACCTCAGACCCCAGTTTTCAAGCGGACCCAGGTCCACAGGTCCAGATGAACCCCAACAAATGGCCCATCAGACATTATACCACATAGGAATGCTCTATAAATTGGATCCAACGTGGGAACAGTAGGTTCAGAGCAGCCGATTGTGTGAACTATGCATGTAAACATCACAACGCCTCGTCCTGCATAACTCTCTGGTTAGAACCGAACATCAGACCTTAAATAGACTTTAATCTTTAATCTAATTGAGCGATATGTTGGCTTGATGTTACTCCATTCTCTCTCAACTCCCCCTGCATTACCTATTACGAGCCTGGAAGACAATCTGAGACCTAAAAGCACACAATCCCATTTGCTTGTATTGACGTGTGTCTCAACTCAATCCTATTACCAGGATTATAGTCTACCAAGAACCGCTATTTCATTAAAATAAAGTGTGGGGCTAGAAGCATCCACACACGTACACGCTTGCAGCTCTTTGGAGGGAGCGACTCATTGTGCAGTAGGAAACTAGTTTATTGCTTGATCAGCCGATGTGGCCAGGAAGGTGTCGGAATCGATAAAGGACCAATCAGAGGCAGGCAGCGTTCGGGCGAGCCCGGGAGCTGTCATGTCATGTTTGACCCCCAGTCAAAGTCACACGGCGGCCCATCCATCTGAGTTCGCGGAGCTAATTCCGTGTTCATCTGAAGACCATGAGATTTAGCACATGAATGCTAGCGGAATGAGACGATGACGTGCATTGATGATGTTTGAGAGGATTCAGTCGCTTCGATTAATTCTTCAGGGGCCTCTTATTTGCTTTGGCCAGGGATGGTTCACTATGGGTTGCATCATGTGGTTACAGTGTTTTTGGCCTTGCCATTTTTATTGAACGTATAATGAAGAGATTGCAGGAAATTATATGAAAAGAAGGGGAGTAGTATTGATGCAATGTTCATGTCATGTTGGATGTATTGTAATGTTAATAATGCAATTACAGTCTGTAATTACAATGTAATGACAACTCTGCTGTTTTACACAAGGTCGGCATGTTCATAAGGGTCAACCATTTTACGGAAAGTTGGAAAGTCATAAATTTGGTAATTCTGTCATGACATGAATTATGCTCCATAAGAGATTAAATTTGCATGAGTGGCATGAGATTTTGTCCTCATGAATGTGTTGGAGAACACGTGGTAATGATTAGGCTATGGCCTGGACAATCACAATGTTTGGTTTCTTTGAAAAAAGATATGGCACAATCCTATTTGTTTCTCAAACCTGACATCTTTGCAAAGACTACAGCCCTTTTCCCAGAATTCCCAACTGCTCCCCCTAAAATCAGGCTTCCAGATCCATATCTACCTGTTTTTTGTGACATGTGGCTGATGGACTATTTTTCAAATTGATTTCAAAAATGTACGTAAGCAGTTGATCTTCCACCCTAGATTACCTATTGATTTTTAATATGAAAAGCTCATTATACAAACAGTAACTGCA
>NC_136728.1:3492676-3597676 GCF_936440315.1 Barbus barbus | reverse complement strand
CTATCTGTCGTATCTGTCTGTCTGTCTGTCGTGTCTATCTGTCTGTCTGTCTGTCTGTCGTATCTGTCTCTCTATCTATCGTATCTGTCTGTCTGTCTGTCTGTCTGTCTGTCGTATCTGTCTCTCTATCTATCGTATCTGTCTGTCTGTCTGTCTGTCTGTCTGTCTGTCGTATCTGTCTCTCTATCGTATCTGTCTGTCTATCTATCTGTCTGTCTGTCTGTCTGTCTCTCTATCTATCGTATCTGTCTCTCTATCTATCGTATCTGTCTGTCTATCTATCTGTCGTGTCTGTCTGTCTATCTATCGTGTCTGTCTGTCTATCTATCGTGTCTGTCTGTCTATCTGTCGTGTCTGTCTGTCTATCTATCGTGTCTGTCTGTCTGTCTATCGTGTCTGTCTGTCTATCTGTCGTGTCTGTCTGTCTATCTATCGTGTCTGTCTGTCTATCTATCGTGTCTGTCTATCTATCTGTCGTGTCTGTCTGTCTATCTATCGTGTCTGTCTGTCTATCTATCGTGTCTGTCTATCTATCTGTCGTGTCTGTCTGTCTATCTATCGTGTCTGTCTGTCTATCTATCGTGTCTGTCTGTCTGTCTGTCGTGTCTATCTATCTATCTATCTGTCTATCTGTCTATCTGTCTATCTGTCTGTCTGTCGGTCGTAGATAGACCACGTTTGGCTACTGAACCCCTTTTGTTAAAAACAGTTCAGAACACTCTGAGTTGCAATGCAGACACAACACAAACATACTATACAGACTCTCTTCAAACAATCGGTATCAAAAATCAACTCGGCATTTACTGGCACTGTTTTTAAAAGCTTTAAACTCGGTTGAATAAATATTAAAGGGTCCAAACATCAGAGGTAACAGCTCTGTTTTCCAGCTAGCTGCTCGCTTTAAAGAGCCAAATCACGTTGTAGAGCAGAATGCTTTTAATGTGCATTATCACTTTACATAATTCTCATTGTAATGGCGAGGGGACAAAGGTCACTGTAAGTGATCTAATGCTGTTTGGTCGACATACTCATTCGTGCATGAATCATTGAGCTGACCTACGACCTCCAGAGTGCTCAAATAAGACCTGTATAAACAACCATAGAGAGCGCTGGAAATATCGAGTGCATTTTGCTGAACAGAATCAAGCTTAAACCTTCTGATATGTTAAATGTGAAGAGCTTCTTTCATGCTTATCAGTGGCAGTCAGAAAATATATAAAAAAAGTGTTCATTTAGGGGTTCACATAGGACTATTAAAAAAAAAAAAAAGTCACTTTAAACATTGTTCAAACATAAAAAAGAGAACTTGAAATTAACTATTCCATAAAAAGTGAATGCTGTGATCAACCAAGCTTTTGTGATACACATTTTACCTTCTCGTGAATGTGCTAATATCTTTGCAACATATCTACTCTATGCTTATCTAACTTCTGCATGTTTTTTCATTTTTATTTTTTACATTTGTACATTACATTTTTTTTTTTTTTTTTTTTTCATTTGATTTTTTTTTCTTGTCTGTTTTACTTTTTTTTGCCCGTTTTGAAACACATATACACTGTCTAACATCTCTATGCTCTTTTTTGGCTTCTTTTTAATTTATAAAAAATTTGGCTGATACATATTTTTGCTTCCTCCATGAATCCATTAAAATATCATCTTCCAAGGCACATTGTTACAGTGACATTTAAATTATGATTATGATGATTATTATTATAATTTAAATAAAACAATTATAATCTATTAAAACATAATTCTATATGCAAATGACCTTTGTAAACAGCTTAAACTGTCATTCATCATCTAGGTGTTTAGATGTGTAAATGTGGGCGCTCATATGTTAATGAGCACATCATAAAACGTTTTTTCATTAAATGACCCCGTAACATCTACCTTTCTGTCATCTCCAGAAAAATAATAATAATAATAATAATAAAAAAAAACAGATCTCCATGTTGTGGCATATTGTGTGTAGGGCACAACCAATACAGAGAAAGTGGACCAAATTCACTGCGCCTCATTGGTGTTTGCCATTCCTCTTGGGTTTACACACTATATCTGCTATTGATCGTGTTTCCGTGGCTCGTTGTGACCAATCATCTGTGCAATGCATCTTATAGCGGCCACCCAACCTGCTCCACTACACCTGCTTAATGTATTCATGCATTGATTGTGCTTTACACTTAAACATGATTAGCTGCATTCATACCTATTCATGTGCTGTTCTCTTACTGTTAGACACGGGTTAAATACGCAAACACACAGTTACTCACATATGAATGGGGACGCCCCAAAGATTTATGTTGTTTTTCTATAGGCCTAAATGTTATGTTGTTTTCTATAGTTAATTATGATTTCTTACTAGGAGTGTGTAATGATGCTCAACTAGTTGCTCAATAACTGACTAATCAGCTATTTCATAATCATTAGTTTGTATTTATTTGGTAGTGCATATGTGTACAAGTATACTGTATATAGCTAATGTAACAGCACATTACTCACAAATATTGCATTACATTTTATTGCATATGATTTATTTAATGAGAAATATTTATTGAGAAGATAATTGTAGAGTTGTGTTTACTGGTTTCTGGATTTCTGTCTAATTTGCATGTAAATAATGCAACAAAGGTGCATGGTGATTATTACAGATCAATTTCAACTGCCATCTTATTGGTTAATTAAAAATAATTATTTGGACCAAGCTTGATTTGAACCAATAAAAAAAGAAAAGAAATAAAGATGCAACACAACACAACACAACACACACAAATCAGGAAAAAAGAAACAATAAAGAAAACATAAAACAAAGAAGAAAAAACAAAAACAAAATAAAGCACAACACACACACAAAACAAACAAACAAAAAAATAAAAGCAGTAAGAAAATAAAACGACTAAAAAGAAGAAAAGAAAACTAAACAAATCAAGATGACAAAATAAGAAAAGAAAAACAAAAGAAAACAAGAAAGCTAAACAAAGAACAAAACAAAGATCTTGTCTTGTCTTTACATAGGGCACGCATGCCAGAAAACAACACAATAAATCAAATCAAGCAATAAATACAAAAATAAATCAATGCATTTTTGCATCTGCACCTGCAATTTTTCGAAAACTTTTGCCATTTTTGTTTACAATTTGCATCAGTCGGTCAGTGGTTCCTTGTTCTGAATGGCTTCTGAGATGAATGTCTCGTATCCATAGCCAGTTAATATGGCTCTGCCACCATGTGTCTGTTTCCCAGTCTTTCACTTCAGTTCTTTCTGTAAACTGAACTTGACTGAGTGCGCAGATTTCGTTGCACGCGGCCAGTCTTCAGTTCTCCCCGTCTCCATGAGAAATGGCTCTTTCAGGGACAGAGGTCATTAATATTTTGTGTTGTGGCTCTTTGAGGATGTAGCAGATAAAGTGGTAAAGAAAAGCTTTTATTGGACATGAACAGGCCACTCCATGTTCATACATTACGCTCGGATTGGATCGGAAATGAATGATCAGGGAATGTCATTGACGTTTCTGGTATTGAACAAACAATGTTCTTTTGAAGATTTGTGTGAGTGACCTCTCCAGAGAAACACACACAGAGAGAGAGAGAGCACTTTCAGAAATCATTTATTCCCAAATACAGAAGAACATTACCTATAGTGCAAAGTCAATAAAAAAAGCTGCTTATTTAATTATTTAAAATGCTTTCTTTTGTTGAATGTATTTTTTATTTTTTTTTGCTGCTCATTTTTTGTTGTTGTTTTTAATTGTTACTGGTGCTCAATTATTAATAATGGTTCTTACTATTAACACCTTAATACTTTTGTGGAAACCTCCCTCCCTCCCTCCCCAACCTTTAAAATAGTAGCCTACTGTATAACATTAAACTGCAAAAACTTTCAAAACTATTAATAAACATAAATATTTTAGTGAGCAGCAAATCAGCATTTCTGAAGGAACATGTGACCATTGAAAATTCAGCTTTGCATCACTGGAACAAAAGTTTTAAATATATTAAAGTAGCAAATTATTTAAAATTGTAATAATGTTTCACAATATTAATGTTTTTACTGTATTTTGAATCTAATAACTACAGCCTTGATGAGCAGAAGAGACTTCTTTCAAAAACATAATTATTCCAAACTTTTGACCGGTAGTGTGATTGGAATCAATTGAATTTGAAATGACTTTTGAATTCCCCCATAAAGCGTTTAAACTATTAGCAGAACTTTTAAAAGCAAATCTTCTCTCTGGCTGCGGAGATCAAAGCCATCATAGTTTGACTTTTGAGATTTTAGGAAAGTTGTTTAATTAAACGGAAAAGATGAGCACTAGATGTTCTTTGATGCCGAATCCAGCGCTGCGCTCACATTTCATGTGATTTTTCTGCACGATTTCCCTCCCGCTATTTAAGGATAGCGAGCGGCGGAGTGTGAGTTTAGATGGTGACTGATGCCCCTCTCTCTAATGTAATAGCTGTGGGCTGCTGGGAGGTCAGTGCTTTCTCAAGGTGAAGGCACGCGAGGGGTCATTTCCAGCGAGAGTTCAGGCCCCTCTGTCTCCTGGGGTTCAAGCAGATGCACCCCCGCCCCCCTCGCCATGCCCATGTGTCAGATGGCACGGACCGACCGTGATTCAGGGGCCGGGTCGTGCCAAACACCCGCGTGCATCTGAGCAGTCGTGCCAACAAGGATGCCAACATCTCCAGAGGGAGAGAGAGAAATCATCAAAGCAGAGTATACACAAAAACACTCAGCCTTTTATTATAAAAGCCGCTTTCATTTTTTACAATTCTTATTTTCTAGAGGCTTTTGATGCCAAAATATATTTCATTTGCATTTCAGGCGTTCTTTCTTATCTAAAAATGCATTTTTATTTGGAGAGCAATAGGTGTCTGTGAGTTTTTTACTCTCTTTTTATTGATTGTTTGGAGCATTAGTATTATTTATATTTAAAAATGTTTGATAATTGCATCAAGACACTCAAATAAGAATAAATGCATGAACTTAGTGCCGGTTTTGAACAGTAGGGGGCATGATGGGTTAACTGAAGCCCTGTCAACACACAACACTGGCCTAAAAAGAAAGAAGTATGAACCAGAAAATAGCTAAAATATGTAAAAAATAAAATCTTAATTGTTTAGTGCTTATTTTTAAGTAAAATATTATAGCTATTAATAGATAACAATGAATAAATATTAAAAGATTAACCTTTTCTTGTAATGAATGGTTAAAATCTCATGTTCTGTACTTGTATATTTCCAGAAGTTTTATATATATTTTTCTTTTTCCCTTCATACACAATTTTGGTTCAGGCTACTGTAGCTAAAATGCTTTCTCATTAAATCCACCATTCAGTTATAGTTTGTGATTCTTTCTGCTGTGGATAAACTGGACGTGAAGCTCTCTTTAGAGAGCGAGTGAGAAGCATTCTGTAGACTTTTATTCTGAGCAGAAGACCCTGCTATGAGACGCCTGCGCCTGTGACTTGAGAGACCATTAGAAATACAGAGAAAGACATTAGAGGCATTAGAATTAAAATCTGAATCTCACTGCATCAAAATATCAAATCGAGAGACACTAAAGAAAAAAGCTGAAATAATAGGTTACTGTTGAAAGTGGAGACAAGGGGTGAATTCCAAACAGCGTTTGTGTGCCCTTGAAGGTCACTGCGGGAAGGAGACGCTTTTCTAGTGCTTGTGAATGGAAGCGAGCCGCTGAATGCCTTCATGAAGGGCTCTTCCTAAGGCAGACATGTGCACGCTGGTCAATTCAAGACAGTAATTTTGCCGTCTATGATAACAGGATCCTGAGTGGGCCATGCTCGCGGTTCAGAAGTAATTTCTTTCTGCCTGGGATTTTAAACCCTAAAGTGAATGCAGCACTTCAGAGTGATGGCCATAGTTACTGGGATGAACTACACCAGTGTTACTCTGCTACGATACTAACTCTCACATCACTGCCATACCAGCTGCGAAATATGAATTGATTTTGTTTATCATATTTATCCTCTGAATTTGTCACCTTTTCCCTTATTTGCTGTTATTTATTTATTTATTTGCTTTGGTGCATAATCAATTTCAATTAGATATTTATGTTTATAGATTTAATTTCATTATTTGTTTTTATTTATTTGAGTTAGTATAGAATATATACAGCCCTTTTTGGGGAAACCTGTTTGAAAACAGTCATTTTTGCAATTCTAGTTAGTCATACTTCTGACACATTTCAGCCTTAAATGAATGATCTGGTCTGTGTTTACACTCACTGAATGCATATTGGATGAAGTGTGTGCCGATACAGTAATGCCAGTACATCTGTTCTGATAATGGCAGCCAGTAGTCATAATAGTGTATGCTGAAATGGACACATTATGCCCCACAGATCAGCAATGATGGGAAATCTATTTGTCTTTTCACCTTTATTTGTCTATGTCTGTTTTCACTACTTCATCCTCTGTTTAGGATAGTGACTACAACTGATTCCATAAAAACAATACAAAAAAAGTCAAATTTTTCAACAGACAGTAAATGAATGGAAGTGCCTTAGAACATGGAAATAGTCTATTTTTTAGACTAAACTAAATCTTTGAGATTTGATTTCTATATATATTTTCCTTATTTATTTTTAATTTATTTATATTTTTTCCCTTCTAGGGACAAACTTTTAGAAATGATCTAAATTAAATAGACAAAATCTATGAAAAGAGAAAAAATGATCTGTTTCTGTTGGACACAGCCGAGAAGTTCAGTATATCTGTTTGAAACAGCTTATCTAACATATAATATTGCTCTCATAACTGAAAAACAGCAACACCCTGGGATTTGTGCTTCTTTTGCTTAGAAAAAATAATTGGATACCATGCACACGTTTCACGCAATCACACTTGTGACGTTCACCTATATTCCTTGTTATTCTAGTTTAGTGCAGCTATCAGGCAGGCTTTGCCAATAAAGTTTATTGTACGGTCCTAAGTGTCAATATCCTCTGCACCCATGGTCCAGGGTGGTGGTAATTAAAATGCCACAGAAGGAGCGGGGCACGCATGAAAATTTGATGGCAAATTGATTTCAAGTTCGTCTTGAAATTTGTCCTGAAACCGATACTAAAGACGGCTTTTTGTCAGCTGAGACAGGTACTGATGACTGAACGATAGAAAAGTAAGAACTGGCAGCAGATAGAATATCCATATTTGATTGCATTGCGTTTAATGTTTGAGAACTTTATTTTGGTTTCATGTTAAAGTGGTCATTTGTCTGTAAGGAACTGTAAGTGATGGAGGAACAAGGAGGAGGAACTGGGCCACATCCCAGCCAGCGTGGATATTTTTGCTTGAGAAAGTGTTAATTTAACACTGAAGTAATTTGCAAGCTAGGTAGTGTGCTTTATGCGATGTTCAATTACACAAAATGTGTGTGCTTCTTTGTGTGTCTGTGATGTTTGGTCAGTTGCATATAGTCTCATTTTCCCCAGATGTCTCTTTTAATGTCTTTGTTTTCTTTTTACTTTCACAGATAATCCTACTTTAGTAGCACACCGCTGTGTGCAGTATGGCAGCTAAGCAGAAAGCGTAATCCTCTACTCAGGTATTGATAGTTTAGATTGACTCCTGCTGCCTTTCATAAAGACTGATGAGACCTTTTACTGCCAAAAGAGCAGGAAATTACAAGAAAAAGACAGAGGATGATGTAATGGATATTGGAGAAAGTAAACAAAACAAAAGAGTGATAAACAAACAAAACAAAGCAAAAAGAACAAACAAATTAAACTCAACAAAAAAGACAAAACAAACAAACCAAAACAGTGAAAGATCAAACAAACAAAACAAAGCGGGCGAAAGAACAAACAAATGATTGGAATGTAAAAACAAGGTGAACAAGGAAATATAGAAATTGACAATGAAACAAAACAAAACATTCATTTCAAAAGTTGAAATGAATGTAAGTATAATGTGTTAGAAAAACAAGCGAATGAAAGCAAAGCAATTAAATGAAAGAATGAACAATCTTTTGGAAGAGTGTAAGAACACGAAACAAACAAAAAATGATAGTGAACAAAGAGAAAAACAAAGGAGTGAAAGATCAAACAAACAAAAAGCAGGTGAAAGAACAAGCAAATGATCATAATTGAATGAAGACTTAAAAACAAAAATGAAAGTGAACAAAGAGAAATAAAACAAAAGTGAAACAACAAAAACAAATGAAACGGCAAGAAAAAGAACAAACGAGTGAAATTTAAAGAAATTGAAAAACAAACAAAAACATTAGAGTCCAACAAACAAGCAAAGCAAAATAAAAAACAAACATGAGTTAAATTGCACGCACAAGACTGGAAAATAAAACAAACAGAAAGTGAACAAAAAGAAAAAAGAGCAATGTAACAAACAAACAAAAACAAGTAGACGAAATAAACTAATGACTGAGAAGTAATGAAAAACTGAAAAAAGCAAACAAATGAAAGTGAACAAGGACAAAGAAAATTGACAATGAAACAAAATCAAAAGTTCAACGAATGAAAGAATAGTGTTAAAAAAACAACTTAATGAAAGAATGAGCTAACTATTGAAAGAGTGAAAGAACATGAAATAACAAGCAAAAGGCAAAAAGAAGGACAATGAATCAACGACAGAAACAAGGACAGACACAATAGAAAAGACAAACAAATGTTAGACGCAATGAAAGATAAGTAGATCGGCCGAAAGAAAGGCGAACGAATAAAAATATCAAAGCAGGAAATACAGTACAGTGCTGTGACCTCAGACAGAATGTCACACCTCATTAATTTAATCTATTAAACTCATTACGCAAACGACACGACTGTATTACACCGTTACGTTTCTAGAAGCCCACACATACTGTATCTCCCTCTGCCTCTTTCTCTCTCGTTTCCCTCCCCTCTCCTCTAGAGCAATATTCTCCTTCTGTTGCTCTTATTTATGTAAACTTGTTAATAAAAGCGCTTTTTTTAGGGAGCAATGAATGGAAATGAAAACATCCTTCCCGCTCTAGCAGCCATGCGGCCTTGGCGCGGATGGTTGGCGCGCCTCAATTTAACGTAAAACACAAAACAATTTGAAATTACAATGGGAGAGATTAAGGGGAGATTAAATCGGAGGGAGAGGCGCTTGATGGCAGGCCGAGATAGTGCATATTCATTATGACAGCATCGGGAGGACGACTAGGAGGAGGAGGAGGAGAACGGGCTCGGCGGGCGGAAAGCAGATGGCATTGTAATTTAACGGGGATGTTTCCGAACATGGGAACAACTCCGCACGTCAGGAGTGAAGGATGCCCGGCGTTTGAAAAGAAATCAATCGCGAAACAGGTCGGAGCCGCCGTGCATACAATAATTGAATATTAGGCGAGGTCGGAGAGGAAGAGCGCATCCGGGCGAGGAGTGGTCAGCGGGCGACCTGTGTGCCCATGAAAATATCCTATGATTGATTAGTGCACCCTTGATGTGTGTATGTTAGCGAGTGTCCAGCTCCTATCCCACACCATTAGACACATCAGCTTTGTCTTAGCTGCATGACATAATCAATAATTACAACTGTTAATCAATGTGATTTTAAATAAGCATCGACCATGTTCGCAAGGTTACCCAGGTCTGTTGCTTAACATTAAGCCCAAAACGAGGAGAAACTGGGTTGGCTAGAGGGAATTCTCCCCCCAGTCTGTGATAAAGTAATTCCTTTCCCTTTTTTATCTGATTGTGTTTCAAATCATTTTATTTTACAAGCTTGAATTTATAAAAGACAACCAAAAGTTAATTCCGATAGGGTGCAAAGTTGCATATTGTCACATGTCGTCTGTGTGTAAATGCGAACGCCGTCACAGACTGCAGATTAGTGTATCTGATTTACTGCTGGTCTCGCGTTAGGGTCTTTGGAGCCCCTCGCTGCATTTGTCTCGATTTCCTAATGGTGTTTCAACAGCCTCGTCTTAAGAGCTACTTTTTCATTTTAATGGTTATACAAGCACCCGTTCCCTAAAACGCTCTGCGCTGGGCTTTTAGCTCGCCGACACAACCAGAGCAAGTTTCAAAAAGTGAAAAATGCAGTGAGAACGCTAGTGGGAAATTTCGTCCAGATGGACGTTTCACATGTTCTGGTCGTCTTCCCCCTCTTTTTTTTTTTTTTCTGTATAATGTATATATTTAACTTTCAGTGAAACCGAGAGTACTAGACATGTTTTGGAAACTGAAAGAATGATCGGATTAGCCAATTTAAAAAAAAAAATAGGCATGCAAGTAAACAAAACAAGAATAAAACTGATTTTTTTTATTTTGAGAAAAAGATTAAAAACAGACAAAAATGAACAAGAGATTGCGAAAAGCAAATAAGAAACACAAATAATGGAAAACAAAATAAAGAACAAAACTAAAGTGCAAACAAAAATGAGTGACTGAATGAAAAAACAAACAAGCAAAAAATCAAACTGAACAAAGAGAACAAAACCAAAAGAGTGAAAGAACAAAAACAATTAATCAAAAGAATAAAAACGTTTGAAGAAAGTCGCCAAAGAATAAACGAACAAAAACAGGGCAGGACAAAGAGATGAAAGTGAAAACTAATTACAAAACAAATAAAACAATAACAAACAAACAAAACAGAATTAAAACAGACAAAAAAGGATGAAAAAAGAGCGATGGAAATAAAATGTACGAAAATAAAGAACAAAACTAAAGATGATAGAACATTAAATAAGTCAAATATAACACTATTTATGTCAACAAAACAAATGAAATGATCAGAGCACCAAATACAGGACAGTTCTATGAATGATGAGCTTGAAAATTCTTCTAACATCTGCAAAGCTAAGATCTGTCCATCTTTGGAGGGCCTGAACATGACCACAGGTTGTGGTTTTTCCCTGACAGTTGTCTCTGTAGTCTCCATCCTAACCTTGAGCGAATCCCTGGACCCTGCTTTGTTTACAGCACTAAAGACAGAGACGGAGGGGAAATTACATCAGAATAAATGACTATGCAATCACGGTGAGATCAGTCAAGGGTCGGTTTGTGATTATGATATGATTATACTGGGGACATGCATAAATCTCAGCTGTGTTTATGACGTGTAGTTTTATACAGATTAAGCCTCAATCTAAACGTCATTGTTTAAGCATTGTTATTGGACATGTCTGGTTTGGAGACTGCCGCGAGAATGCAGTGGAATTCAAATGCACGTTTGTGTCCTTGGGGCGCGGCAAATCTCGCTCTCCCTGTGATGTGAGTGAAAGCTAATGAGGAAACGTTTTAATTCATTAAATGCCAGTGTTTCCTGACAGACACTTGCCGCCAATCAAGAGTGCCGTCACAGATGTAAGATGTTTCTTTTGAATGTAGAATTCTAGTTCTTAAAACATAATCATGAAATGGGATATCAAATAATGTAATAAAATAAATCGTAAAATAAAAAATAAAACCAATTAACAGATGTTTTTTTTCCTGCATCGACTGAAAGAAATTGAAAACTCGAAATTATGGAGATTTTCAGCACTTTACAAAATTGCATGCAAAAAAAAAACACATTAAAACCTGGCCAAAATTAACAGCCATTTTTGGCTCCATTGGCGGGCAGGCTTTCTAAATCTCTTACACGCAAAATAAATGATCTCGTATGCTTGTTAAACTTTCCTGTTAAAATGCATCTCTCCTTTAAAATCCCACGTATGGCTTATGTTTTACCCATGTCCCCTCGGTGGTATTGAAATTCCTGGTGGCCGCCCGTTTTCTCCCCTTCCTAATCTGTTCATCAGAGCTTTTGGTTAAATCATGATGCATAGTCTGGGGCTGTACAGAGGGGCCCCATTAGTCATGGTGCGGCCCTTCGACGTATCCGCTTTTTATCCATCTCTTAAATCAGTCTGTGCGGCTATTGGCAGCAGGCTGGGCAGCCTCCAAGAGCCCTGATTGAAGCGGCATTGTTTGGGAGACATGGAGCGCTCAATCAATATTCAGTCTTACTAAATTACAGTTTGCATGAAAAATGAGGCCCTCCCCCTTTGAAGGGGCCGGAGACTCGGGAGATGTGCCCAGGAAGTGTTTCATCAACACTCCTCACCTCTGGTGCAGACAGATGAAATCCACATTTCCAGAACTTTTAAGAGCGGTGTGATAAATTCACTGCTTAGTGTGTGTGTTTGTGTGTGCTCTAATGATAAACTGACATATCAACTAGGCTGTTAAATTGCATGAAATTTGAACATTTTGAAATTGTACTAAATATTGTTGTGGATTTTGAGTAAATATCAAAATAATATCCATTTTATACTATTTTTTTTTTCTATATTTTGACATAGATTTTAAGGTTAAACAAAACAAATTAAAAAAGAGCAAAACCAAACAAAACCAAGCAAAGCTAAACAAAATAAAACAAAAAGAGCAAAGCAAAACAGCAGAAAACGAAACAAAACAGAGCAAAGCAGATTAAAACAAAACAAAAACAGAGCAAAGCAAAAGAAAAAACAAAGCAAAGTAAAACATTAATTAGATCTTGTAAAATTACCACTAAAGTTGGAGTTTTATTGCTTTGTTTTGGTTTGTATTTCCTTATTCACACTTGATTCTTACCATGCATTAATTAACATGTTGCTTTCATTTTCCATGAGGTGAAACCTTCTTCATAGTGATTGATTGCGTCACTTTAAAATCATAGTGCTTCATCTCCAGTGGCCCGCCACCTGTGCTTGCTCCTCAAGACACCACGGAGACCCAGACCCTTAAACTCCCACATTTTACTCGTCACCTTTAACCCAACTTGACCCGTTCAGCCTTTCAGCTGGCCTGGAGGTTGGTCATTTTCTGCCGAGATGGGTGAAAAGGGTTTCTGTTAGCCGCTATTGCTGTTGGATCACATCTCCTCCAGGCTGCGGTTGTCTCCTAACCCCACTCTATTAATCATTTCTCTCTTATTCACCCCCTCTGTTCATTTAACGCTCCTTCATGGTACCAAGAGGGTCAATTAGGCCTTGCAAGACCCAACACTGACTATGAGGGTCTCCCAGCCTCCCAGAGACACAGGAGGGGCAATTAGGCTGTCTAATGCCAGTCGCTGAACAGTATCACACTGCATGTTTGGTTGAGATTATGCACACACACACACACACATATGCTCAAACAGACTTCATTTGATGCCTGCCAGCTGGACCATATAACGTGTAAACCTTAAACAATTAACTCTGTCTTTTACCATCTCTTTATGTGACTCTGTGGTTGAGGGTATTTGTGTAGATGTTGTTTAGGAAAGAAGTTTTCCCAGATGGGGCCTGTAGCCCAGTGTAGCTTGACTGCCTTTCTCAAAGCTAAAAGGCAATTACCTCAGGTCAAGATCCCTGAGCACAGAACCAAGCGTAAGGAAGGACAATCCTATGAAACTGGGGCATTAATTAAATTTTTCATCGAAATTAATTTTCATGTCTTTTTCCCCCACTTTGATATTTGATATATTTAAACATTTTCTTACAATTTTCTTAAAGACTTTTTAGACTTGTAAAATAAATACAATAAAAATAATAAACAAAACAAAAACAACACAATACTAAATAATTGTATCTTATACATGTCCGAAAAGGAGTAGGAAGGAGCATGAGCTTATTTAACCCTATGGAATGGTTTGCCAAATATTTTTTTCTTTAATGTGTTGATGTAATTGAAACAAGGAAGGTGGGGTGGGGCATAATACAGTATATCCTTGTTTTTAATAGCCATTTGCATTTAAATTTGTGACACTAGCAAAACCATGATTTGGTACTTGCTATTGTTAGTCATTGGCAGGTGGTATTAGTGATCTAGAAAGCATTTAATTGGACAAAACCTATATATGCCCATGAACAAAATGAGTCATCAATAATTTTTTATTTTTATTTGTTTGCTAGAAAGAGACTGCAAATTTTAAATGTGTTTGTTGGGTAATAGTTTATTTTGACACCTTTTAGGAGTATAATAGCATATCAATGACCTCAGATCAAACTAAAAAGCTGAAAGACACAAAATCCACAAAACACAAAATTTTGCTTTTCTTGGGTTCTTTAACTTCATTGGCTAGCACAGGAACTGCACTTTCCTGATTTAAGTCTTAATGTACCTTATGGGAACTTCCCTCTTGGAATCTTAGAGAGGAGTGTCTAAATCCCATCAGCTAACCAAAGGGGTACCTCAGGGCTTGGTACTGGGCCCCCTCCTCTTCTCAATATATCTAGCATCGCTGAGACTAAATGCTTCATCTAACCAAACGTATCCTTAATTCTATTGACAGAACTACCATTACAATGCTAGCCTACTTTCTTATTAGCACTTTGTGGTTTAGTCTTAGCACTCAATTTGTATTCTTAGTTAGTTACATGCTGAAGTAATTGTTTCTTTGTAAAGTGCCGTCTGCCAAGTAAATAAATTTAATTATGTAATAAATGTTGTTAGCAGTGAATCAACGGCTCTCCATTGTGCTAATTACAGCCATGATAGATTGTTTTGTGAGTAAGCAAGACTCCTTGTGCATTTGCAAGGAGTGCTTGAAAAAGTTTACATGCTGGCATGGGTTGAGCGTAGAGAGGGAGAGTGCCTATAAGATATACATGCACACATAATATCTCTTTATTTACAGTAAAAGTGTCCCGCTAATACAAGTAGCGCTTTCATAGCTGCTTTTATTCCATAAAGCACTATAGCAGTGTGTGGGTACGAGACAAGAGACCATCATAAACATGCATTATCATCCTGATCCGTGAGCCAGGGGGAGACCGCCATTGACATACACTCCCCGCACAGGTACACACGATAATGGATCCGCTCTCTATAACATGTCAACCTCATTGTAATGTAAAAGCATTCTCTTACACACATTTGCTGAGGGGGAGGAGGCCATGCCAGTGATGACCTGCACTCTTTTGAAATGTAACATGACTTTAAAAGCACTGGCTCAGAGGAGGATATGGTTCCATACACTTCACATGGTTGTTCTATTCATTTTTATGTTTTGTTTATGGTTGGTCTGTGAGGTTTTCTGTACTTGTAAATGTAATATGTAAAATGCTACAAATCTGCCTATGAAATTAAGTATATCTGCTTTATTTATTTGGCCCTTGTGTGAACATTTTTTTATTACTATTTTCTTAAATATACTGTATGATATATACAAAGATATACTTTTTTTTTATTTTGTAAGGAAAAATGTAGTCAGCCCGTCTATATTCAGCAAAGCTTGCTGAACAGTTGCTTACCAAATAAATGAACATTCATTTTAATTTGATTTGCTTTTTATTATTATTTTATTTATTTATTTGCTTTTTATTTTTTGTTATTTATTTGGGTGAGAGAGTGTTTTATTTTTGTCTTATTTTGTTTTGTTTTATTTGTTTATTTGATTGATTGATTGTCCGGGAATGTATTTTGTTTCATATTGGCTTGTTTTTGGTTGGGTATTTATTTAGGTTTTTGTCTCGTTTCATCTCAAAATTATTATTATTATTATTATTATTGTATTTTTGGGGGAATTAATTTTACTTTGTATTGCTTTGATTTTGTGTTTTTTTTTTTTGTGTGTGTGTGTTTTGTATGGAAATTTTGTTACTTTTTTTGTTTTGTTTAGCCTTTTGTCTTGTTTAATTTGGAACTGACTTTTGTTTGTTTACCTTATCTGGGAATTAATTTTGTGTTGTATTTCTTTAATTTTTTTGTGCGTTTTTGTTGTAATTAGTTTTGTTTTTGTCCTGGTTATTTAATCTAGAAATTAATTTACTTTTATTTTTATTTTTTGTTTTGTTTTGCTTCATCTAGTTTCGTTTGAACTGAAATCAATGTATCCAAATAATTTATTCACATATAATGCTATGCTAATCAATATGCTTCTCTCACATTGTTTCCTTCCACTTTGTCACATCTCCAACCTGATGAAGAAATCTTCTCTTAATTTGGAGACTAGACCATTATTAATTGTTTAAACTCTCCAAGTGACTTAAAATGACAGACAGAGAAACGCCATATAAATAATGTTAAAAGATCTTAGTCGGACGTCCTTTTCAGTCTTGAAGTGGCTGTTGTTTGAAGAGCATTCTGTGTGTGTGTGTGTGTGTGTGTGTTGTGAGAGTGTAATGTGCATTTATTGGCATGAGTTGATTGAGTCTTCTCTGAGATCTGGGCGAGGCCTCTTCCTTTCCCATCGATCCTCCACTATCCCATCAGGCAGTGCTGAGAATATCAGGCCGCCAAACATTAAGTAAACCAAGAAAGAGTGCTGGAGTAGTAATGCAAAATCCATGCTGTTTTCATTGTGCTAATTGATCCAACACTAGTGGAGATAGCATCCGTTTATCTGTTGATTCCTTTGCCTTCCTCCTCCGTTTGCTTTCCTCTGCTCTATACTCCATCAAACGTGTCGTCTCAGCTGAGAGAAATTAGCTAATGAAGTAATTACTGTGGGACGAATGCCAATAGAGTGCTATTGTTTTAGGAAAATGGATATTTCTCCAGTCTGACAACAGTCTGGCTTGTTTTACCTTCAGACGTATTAAAGCTCCTGAGAAACGATTCAGTTATTTGTCACAGATGAAATGGAGTACACTAAACGTGCAGACGCAATATTGTTTGTTTGATTTAAACTAAACAAATAGGAAACCTGTCCAGTATGTTTGATGTATGTTTGTGTAGTAAAACAACATTGCTGTCCCACACACTGTGGAGCCACTGCTTACATTGACAGCATCCGGACTGTCACTCAACGCTATAGTGTAGATTTGATTTGACTGAACTCTTTTAAACCACATCATTCAATACTGAATGTTTAATTAAATATATGTATAATTATAATAAAATAATTAAGTTTCATTATAATAGTCATTTCTCAGAAGTTCATGTTTGTTGTTTTTACTGCACCTGTTACAGTCCTGAAAGTGCTGTCTCTGTGAGCCCAGCACTGTGCCTGTGAAAAAAATAACAAAAACTAGCTATAACTAAATAAATAAAAACCCTTTTTTGTTATTTATTTATTTTCCCCTTATTTGCACTTATGATGTTATAGGTAATAATAGCTTTTTAATGTAAAATATGGTTATTTGTTCATGTAATTATTGATGTGTCTGTTATATAAAAATACATAAATATCAATAAATGCTTCTAAGTATTATAGTAGAATTATTTTTATTTCAGTCTGTTCTTCACACAAGTTATCGTGTGACTTTAGAAGACTTGGAAAATCAGTTTTATTAGTTATGTTTATTGTGAGGTTTTCATTTAACTTATAATGTTATAAATGTTGTATGTGTGTTATTTGTTATGTTTTACTGAACAGAAACATCAATAAATACTACTGGATATTACAGTAGAAGTATTCTATAGATATATTTTTTATGTTTCAGTAACTGAGATATGCAATTGAGATCTGAGAGGTACAGCATGAGTTACTTTTCATAAGTTACTTTTAGTGGTCGACCGATATTGTTTTTTTGACTGCCGATATCTTGGAAAGCAGGGTGGCCGATATAAAGCCAATATAATTTTATTTTAATTAATATTTAAGAAATTTGAAATCATTTAAAAATGGATTAAAAATAAATGTGTAAAATAAATATTATACTTCAGATGACAAAGTATTTTTCACAAATAAATAAATATTTAATAAAAATATAATTAAAAAGGAAGTAAAAACTGTAACCAACAGGGCACTCAGTATTCTGGGAAGTTTGTGTGCATTGGGAATCATATTTTTTTTCGAATAAAGCCAAGGTAACACTCATTTTATATATAGCACACAGTGAAAATAACATGAATATGACCGTCAGTGGGCAAATGCATAAAGCGCAGCATAATTTTAAATCACGAGTTTGTCGATCGCGCATCTCCAGTGAAAAGCTAAACTCTCCTCCTGTCCGCATTCATTTCAAACAGACCGACCGTCACGCCTAAGGATACTTCGTTTTTTTACGTGTACGCTAGTGTATGCATCCAGTCGACCGTGTAGCCTTTCAAAGGTGGTCGACACATGCGGTCTCGAAAGCTTCATCCATGTTCAGTGTCTGCTCTATTTTTTGTGAGCAACTGTTGTTGCAGTCTGTGCTATTTTGTTGTCGTTGTCCGTCTCTTTAGTTTCGTTTTCTACTGTGAATCAACGGAACAGTGTTGCCACCTTGTGGAAAAACTGATTACTGCAAAATAACTTCAGTGCGGAAGTGCGACCTGAGCGTACAAAGTACACGCGGTTACAAAAATCGGGTGGTGAGCGTACAGTACGCACGTACTGTTCTGATGACACAATTCACGTCACGAGCACTGTACGCTGTCCCCCGCGTATGCGTAAAAAGTGAAGTATACTTTGGGCTTTAGACAGAACGATGACAGTGAACAAGAGGAACAAGAGAGAGAATGAGAGCGCTGTGTGCTCAGGTGCTGCAGTTCTCAGCACCGTCAAAATAAAAGTCTGGCGCGCCGTCAAAATAAAAATCACCCAAACAGAAAAACTTATCAGCCGATGCTGATATTTGATAAATAACAAATATCGGCCGATATATCGGCCTTGGTCGACCACTAGTTACTTTTGCTGTTTCTTTTTTTAAATGAAAAAAGCAGATAAGACAATGGGCCTCTTTTATCAGTTTAGCGTAGAAATGAGCGCATATTCGAGTGCACAAATCAACTCACGACAGGGTTCACGTGTGATTCATGAAACATTCGTATGCCGCCAAGCCCATCGTACAAATGATCGTACATTGTACCGGTAAATATAACAAAACGTTTACAGTCATTATAAACACTATATAGGCTATTTAGTGTTTAGCCTATTAATAGCCCATCACTCCACAACAAATTCTTTGAATTTAATGGTATTACAGAACAAGAATGAAAAATAAGTAGCTATAAAACTCTATATTGAACTATAAAATAAAATACAAATTAGGCTGTATTTATTGTAAGCAGCATACAAATGTCAAGCTAAAATTAATTGATTTAAAGCGGAAATGAAACGGCACTGGGCTCACAAGCCACTTTCAATCCACAAGAATCCAAATGTTTCCATTTTTGCCATGTAAAATTTGGTTGCTAAACTATTATTCATCATGTAGACAAGGCTTTGTACTTCACTCATAGTCCAGTGTCCATGTAAAAATAAATAAAAAAATTAATCCTTCACATGTGCAAAAATGTTTGTTTGGGGGCTGCATGCTGATTATACAGTGGATCTTTTTAAATTATCAATCAGTGTAACTTCTATATTTGTTTGACTGCATTTTAGTTTGATGATGAATGGCTGAAATGTCAAGTTAGCAACGCTAGAACTGTGTGATCAGTTAATTTAGTATATATATTTAATTAGTTAATTATTTAAGAGACATGTTTTTTGTCCCATTTATTTTATTAATTTTATGTAATTATTTATTTTATTATTATTGTTGTTTTTTTTTTTCTCCATTCACAGAATCACTGCGATGTGACGATGTGTGAATCATTGTGGTCTGTTGTTTATGCTGCTATTTGCCCTGAAAAGCCCTGCAAAAAAGATATTCTAATCGAACTGATTAACGATTGACTAATGAGCTTCGGTTGTCTGTCAGGGAAATAATCTAAATGAACAAAATGTCATTATACAATTTTTCGCCAGATTTACTATGCTGCACGCAAGTTCAGGCTAACTCAGAAACTTAATCTGAGACCTGACGTGAGATCTGATCATAGTCACGTTTTGTGTAGAAATGACCTTATGCCCAATTTTCTGTTGTACGTTTGTTTCGTAAATGAAGCCCAATGTGAGTAAGTAAAGAAATAAATAAAAGTTTAGCCTTGGGTAAATTAATAGAAATAATGAAAAATAATAAATAGTTAAATTATAATCCTCTGAAACAAGTTCAATACAACACTAGATGTTTTGAGGTGCCAGATAAACCTGACTAAAGTGACATTTCCAAATGAAAGTGTGTTGTTGATGCACTTTATTTGTCATGTACGACAATACTTGCTTACTTCAATAAAAGAAGCTCAGAGCAAACTTTCATTTGGATCGTCTCTTGAATGGCCACACTCTTGAAGAATGCAGAAATGACTTTTCTTCTGCTACGTTTGATTGATCATTAAATACGTTTCTTGCTGGTTTGGGCAATGTCCATTTTAATCTATCCTGCATCTCCATCAATAAAACATCTCCAGTGCGTTTCAGCTCTGCTCAGATGAACGAGCTAAAAGAGACTTACATTAAAGGGTTATAAAATTCCCCTTCCATGTGATAGTTGCGCACTATGTTTGTAAATGATAACCATTTAAAATCCATAAAACTGTTATTGTGCATAATACCTTATTAATATATCTGTGTATAAGGTGCCGTTAAGCGTAGAACATCAGAAATAAACGACTCCATGATCTCCTCCTGTCTGTTTTTCCTTCTCTCTGCCTTTTGTTGTGATACCTGCTGCAGGAAACCAAGTGTTTTCAAGAAAAGTAAATGGTTCTTTGATGCAGGGATTTTCTCTCGGATATAAATCTCCAGAGATTGTCGTAACTGACAATAAACCTCTGGTGTGATATGATATTACAATAACCATCATTTGTAATGTGGGTGAAATTTAGTTACTCATTTTAGAAGTTTAACCGAAAGCATTAGTAGTACTCGCAGAAAAATGTACAGATTTCATTTTATTTATTTATTTTTTCAATTAACAGTATATTGTTAGTTTACAATTGTTATGTAAATACATTTATTTATTTCCACAAAGGTATATTTATTGCTTTGTTATTGTTTGGTTTTACTAAAATGACAAACATGGAATGTGTGTTTATAAATATTTAGTTTGATGCTAGATGCCTTCACCTCAACGAAATGAGGAAACGTGATTTGGACCATGTTGTTTTGGTTTAGATAGGCATGTTAATGTAATGTAAATCACTGCATTTATTCCTTTATTGTAAAAAGACATTTTGTGACTGGAACCTCTTTTTGTATTACTAAATAAAATAGAGAGATAATATATACTGTATGTCGAATGCAAAAATCCATTTCCATTTAGAATATTTATTTAAGCTTTCTTCCATGTTTGTATAATCCTAGTATAAAAAAGGAAAATTCAATTTTTTCGTTTCCGTATAAAATGCTAACAAAATATTACTTTTTTTCCCCGTCTCCAGCAGCGCGCCAAAGGAGGCATTGTTATTCGTTTATAATCTTCTTTGTCGTCTTCATTCATTTTTCCTCCTCCAGCTGCTGAAATAAACCATAGTCAAGTGTGTAATTTTTCAATTGCCCGATGCATTAATGAAACGATGAAAGCGCAGGATTAAAACACATTTCTCTTGCTTTGAAACATTGTTTCCTCTCTGTGCTGTTGCTTTTACGCAGGTAGAAGAGTTTAAAAACTGGATTCCCTGGAGGTTTAGGTTTTGAGAACGTTATCAAACAAAGAGTACTGTGTATAGACTTCAGTTTTTGTTTTGTGTTTTGTGTTTTTTTTTTGTTTTGTTTGTTGTGTTGTTTTGTTTTGATGGGTTCTGGTTGGTTGTGTGATTTGGGTTTATGTTTTATGTAAATATTTTAGATAGACTGAATTGCTGTGTTATGTTTGGTTGAGTTTTTTGAGTTTTGATGTTATTTTGGCCCATTTATCTTTGTCTATTCCACTGGCCTTTGTCTTATAACTGAAGTCAGAAGTCTTGCAGATGCCTCATGGCTGCAGACCCTTATGACTGACAACTCATTACATATTTCTCTGAATCTCATCATATATGGTGCCAGTTACAGTCATGTGATGGACAAAGTTCATTCTAATATTGTCATTGTGCATTAGCGTGATTTACATACGGTCATAATGGAGACTGTGTTCAATCACTCTACAGGCTTCTGTGAGAATTAGTTGTTGTCGTTGACTTTCACTGCTGAAGAAACCGTATATACTGTGATTAGTCTTCAATGCTGTTTGTCCATGTCCTGTCCAGTTTTCGTGGGTCATCACGAGTTTGTGTGTATACATATTTTTTTTTGTTCTAATTTTCTTCACATTCATATAAAATGACATTTTTGGTGACGCTATGTATGTAGAAATAATGTTTTTTGTTTTTTTTCAAGTACCCCTTAGAATCACCTTTTAAAAAAATAAATAAATCAAGCTTTACTGCCAGAACTGAGAGAGAGAGAGAGAGAGAGAGAGAGAAATAAAAAGTAAAAAGTAAATGAGAATTTTTGAATTTTAGTTTACTATTTAATTCTCTCTCTCTCTCTTTCGCTCTCTCTCTCTGTCTCTCTCTCTCTCTCTCTCTCTCTCTTTCTCTTTCTTTCAAAAGGGTGATTCTAAGGGGTACTAAGTGATTCTAAGGGGAAAAATAAAATGAAATAAAAAAAAGTTAAATGTAAACGTATGACTCTGAATGATGAAAAACAAGTTTACTCATAACTTTTTTTTTTTTTTTTTTTTTTTTTTTTTTTTTTTATGTTTTGGCAGCAAGTCATTTCATTATTTACTATGCCTTGTGTTGTTCCAAAACATTTGCTTTCTCTTTTCCATGGAATTTATAAGGAGAAATTTTGAAGTCTGTATTGGTCGCTCTTTTCCATGCAGTTGCACCGAATGGGGACTGGAGCTTCCAAAAAGAAGCCAAAGGACCATAACAGTGTCATGAATGTAGTCTGTAAAACTTGTTTCTATATTACAAATCTTCTGATGTCTTATTATAACTTTGTGTAATGAAAAACCTGAAATTTAAACTGATTCACTGAGTCTAAACCTGCTTACCAGTCCGATTCGTTGACAGATCTTTTGTAATATTTTTGTGAACTCAAATAAGTGTCATGAACCAAACATTGCTAGTTATTAAATTAATCTTCCAAAGAAATATCAAGATTTGAAGTTAACTACAACTTAATGATCATAGTGATATCCAGTATAATACAAGTTGAAAGGAATGGTGTTCTGGTGCTTTACTGATGAAGCTTTAATGCTACGCAAGACAAACAAAGTGTTGAGATACTCTGATCTGTGAGATCTGGAGCTCACAGAAACAGAAGATCTGTATAAAACAGACATTTGATTTCAGAAATCAATTCCTGAAATTATTTAATTTCTCTCCCTCTCTGCGAAAGTCTGCACAGCTTTAGTTTATTGCTGTCCTCAGCACACTTTATCCCACGCAAAGCCTGCCGTGTTTCTCTGCCTCTTTTTCCTCTTGCTGTTTTGTATGTATGTTGTTTTTTTAATGCGGCGCTGGACGGCGGACCGGCACGTTTACATTTCGGGTCTTGTTGAGCCCACTGCGCTGTAATACCAGGGCTTTACAAAATGCTTTTCCCCCCTCCTTTCATGGCATTAGAATATGAAAGTGTGTGCGGTTCCGCAGTTGTCCGCAGACATACTCTCATGCATAAGACATGAGCGCTGCAGTCAATGCGATTGGCGGGGCGAGGCGCGTTTAGGGAGAGAGGATATCCCTGGTCTTAGACACATACACATGCTATAATGAGCAGGATTTGATTCTTCAAACATCATATGCACTGGGGAGGAAGTGCACTTTAGCGTGCGTGTGCGCATTTACGTGTTAAAAGTATCTCTCTTGTATGCCGCATGGGGGATATAAAGAATTGCTGGAGTTTATTTAAAAAGGGCTTGTTAGAAAGAGTCTCTTGTACTTGTAAATTTTGAGAGCTTTTTGTAGCTTTTCGAGCTGGAAACTTGAATATCTCCATCTTTTTTTATTATTCTTTTATGCATCTTGAGGGGAATCAGTGATTTTGTATGAATAGGTACTTTTGTGCATACATGTGCAGACAAAATTGCCACTATAAAAAATGTCTTTCAAGATTTCTTTAAATGTAAAATGATTCATACTGTGTGTATATATATATATATATATATATATATATATATATATATGCTAAAAAAAAAAAGTATTTTGACTAAATTTAGATTAAAGATAAAATATATATTTGCAATTCATATTTGAAATTTTATTTAGAAAATATATAGAATTAATGTATTGCATTAATTATAATCTATATGAATTATAAATAGCCTTTTATTAAAAATAGAAGTGTATGGTTTGTTTTTATGTGTACACTTTATGTAAATGTATAAGCGTGTGCATGGCTGTAATAAGCAGATGATGGATTTCATGTGTAGCGTCAGGCAGAAAAGAGTGGTTACTATGGTAATGAGATGTTTTATTACAGAGTATAATATCAAAGATGTGTTTTTGTCCTCAAGGCTTTATGACAATAAAATTAATTCAGGCTACAAACAGCTAATTTAATATACAATACTTGTAGAGACACTTTTTATGTGTCTTTAAAAGACACTGAAAATCCATATTTAGTTCAGTTGAATAAAAATCAAGTGGGATTTTTAGAATAAGCAAACGTAGGTTTCAAATTTCAAATAGAAGAAATTTTCCTTACCTCATACCTATTTTCTAAGTTCTATGTACTTAAGTTAAAGTTATTTGATATTTTGCTTTGGATCATTTAGCCTACTTAAACTGTTTGTTAACAGATGGTCATTGCACACTGAGTCCGAAATTTTCGCGTGCGTTTTTCCATTTTTTTTCCCCCATATTCCTCATCCTATCAAAATGCATGCTACGGATGCGAAAACGAATTGAACCTGATGCAAATATTTTTATGATGGACGAAATTTTCGGAGGCAGTGTGTAAACGTGATTGACATAATGTGAGGTCTTATTTATTTTTTAACGTGCGAAAATATTGGACTGGGTGTGCAATGACCTTTAAACTGTTTGTTTAGTAAATCGTTTGGTGCTTGCTTGTGTATCAAGCAGTAGGCTACTTTTAAAAACTGAGGTGCTGCTATTTGTGCTTTTGTTTTAATGGTTAATGTTTTATAATGCTAATAAAAAACACCCAATGTTTTTGTCAGGTGTAGTGCTTTGGTTTAGCATTACTTCGTCATATTTAAACACAATCATGTTTAAAGCCTGCCATTCTGGATGTTAGGTTGAACGAATATTTGAGTATTTGTGTAGCCAACATTTTTTACAAGCTCTGAGAGAAAGTCCGCGGGAGCGGGCGGTCCTGGTCAGAATTCTGTGGGAGCGGGCGGCTGCGGGTTTAAGAAAACAGTCCCGCGTAGGGCTCTACTTCATACCCCCAATATAAAGCTCTAGACCAGTTGATAAATATTTGGTTTGATATTTTGATATTGTGATAGTTCACCCAAAAATGTAAATTTTGTCATCATGTACAAACACTCAAGTTACTCCAAACCCGTATGAGTTTCTTTTTTCGGTTAAACATAAAATTATTCATTTGGAAGAATGTTGGTGGCTCATAGCCATTGAATTCCATAGTAAATTTTTCAATTTTGGCGACCGACTACTGTTTGGTTACCAACATTCTTTAAAATATCTTCTTCTGTGTTCAACAGAAGAAAGAAATGTATACAGGTTTGAAGCGACATGAGCTTGATTAAATGATGATAGATTTTTCATTTTTGGGTGAACTATCCTTTTAAGGCTTACGTTTTTTTCGGAGAGTGTTCAAATACATTTGAGGCCACTGTATACAATGGTAGTGTTTGATTTCTGTCTTCAAAAATGGTCATGGTAGATGCTATTTTTATGGTAATATCACTGCATTTATAGATTTGTTGTAAGACTGAAAGCGATGTTGGATTCAGAAGTGGAATTCAGTGTATAACAGTTGTGGGAAAAGAGAAAAAGCGTCTCTGGAACTCTTCTCAATCTCTCTCTCTCTCTATGGATGGCATGCACCACAGTGGGACGCTGAGTTTGATCAGGTGATGCAGTACACACACTCCAACATCTCTGAGCGCTCTTTCCCGCACTTCGTAACACTCTTTCCAAACTGCACATTTGCTCTGTGGGGTTCACTGCAGTACTGGTAACCTATAGACTCGGCCTCCCGCAAACATCAATTATTTACTGCTGGGCTGCAGTGTGCTAGTCAATGTCAGTGCTTGAGTGAGAGAGAGAAATATAGGAAGAGAAAGACAATAAATGATGTGAACTCAAGCAATTTTGTTCTGCTTCAATTACCGGTCTAAATGGACTTGACCCCTCTGTTATTTTCTCTTTCTCTGCAAGTGGAGAAGTTCTTGTCTCAGGCACTTTCCGAGAATAAGGTTCAAAATAGGCCATGAAATGCTTAAAAAATAAAGTACAATTTGTAGAAAAAAATTAATTAATCAAGGTATGCACTAGTTTTTCCCATGTCAACTGGGTTGGGCCATATTTGAATAACCCTGGTCACAAAAATAAACAAATACATGCATAAGTAAATAACGTTTGTGTATCTAATATTTTTAAAAAGTACAGTGATACCAAAGTGGACTGTATTCATGGAATGTCCCACCAACTGTCCCTAGATTTGAATGTCATTCATACGAATACGAAAGAAAAAGAAAGTGAGGAGGAAGGAGATTGAGGTCTTTTTACATGTAGAGTCAAACTAAATAGCTGAAGTATGAATGAATGAGTGGGGGCAACTGAAGAAAGGCTTTGAACAACAGAGGACAAAATAAAACACAGACACTCGTTGTTCTGAGTTGAAAAAGAGAAGCAAGGCGTGAAAGACGAAGCTACCTGGGGGACGTTTTCTTGTTCATTCACCCCTCTGTCACTCTCTTACTCTCTTTCTCTCTCTTCCTCTGGTGGTTTCTCTGGAAGTGAGGTCATCTGAACAGTTGAATGGTACGCCATACAGAAAAGGCATTGAAAACAAGATTGAACCATCACAACTTCGGACAAAACAATGTGTGGTTGAAGAATAAAGCTTGAAGAACTTTTTTGGAAAGTAGTACCTTTAAGGACATTTAATAGTGAGAGTGCTGTAGAGCATTGTTTCCCAACCCTGGTCAACGATACATAATTGGGATATGTCCTTTTTATGACATGCCAATTTACAGTTTTGGAGTCTCTACTAAAGAGCTGGTGAGTTGATTCAAGTCTGTTTGATTTGGGACGCATCCAAAAGTAGTATTGTTTGGGGTTCTCCAGGACCAGAGTTGGAAAACACAGCTATAGGAGATACGAGTTGAGGGTGCACTGGAATGAGAGGATCCTTTGTTTTGTAGGTGCTCTGATGCTGGTTGTTAATGGGTGATGTGGAAGTGTGGAGGTAAGTGAACGGGTGTTGACAGTTTCTCAACCCTGCCTTCTCGCACTTGGCCTAATTGTCACTGTACCGGGTTTACCTATGACAGTCTCACTGCCAGGTATTATTGGCTTGGTAGACATCTGTGAAGGTAAGAAAGATAGTGGGGGAGAAGGATCATCCTTTGGAATCAATCTTTTTTGCCGTTTGTTGAACCTTCCTGTAGTAATTTTAGAACTATTAATTTAATTTTAGTTTCTGGAAATCGAGTCGTATCGATTTCATATTCGTATGATTAATGGATATTAATCAAAACGTCCAACTTATACCTTATTAACAATACCTCATTAACGACTTGTCCAGCAAGCATTAAAACCAGTATGTTTTAACAATTCAGATTATTCCCGTGGTAATACCGAATTGATTAGGTAATTTTTTTAGCATAGGTAATTTTTTTAGCATAGGTAAATTTTAACATGGGTAACGTGACCTTTGGCAAATAGTTTAAGGCTTGAAAATCACATAGCACCAGACAAAGATTTCTTAATAAATCAAAGTTTATTTGCCACTCTACAACACTACTAAGCTAAAATAACACAAAACAGAATACGTACACACACAAACACACACACTGCAGGCAATGAATTGTTTTGATTTGAAGAGAGTTTAAGGTTCTAATACTCATTTCCAAGAATGCTCTAACTTCAACCTGAGGGAGTCACAAGCAAGGAACTTTACTATCTTTACTCTTAAAGATGAATGCAATTACTTGCTCAGAGTTGTTTTGACAGCTGGGTGTTTCCACGCGGTCTCCACGGGGTCGGAGGGAACCTCCGCCTGATTGGCTGCTGATGTGTCGTTGTCTGACGCGTTTCAAGGAATGCCCTTCGGTGGTTGGTTGGCTTCTTTGTGACGTGATGACGCTCAAAGTTCTTCCTTGAGTTCCTTTCGCATAGCTTCAGACTTTCAAGGGTTTCTTCAGAAGTTTGACTAAGTATTGATAGTTGTTCAATGCTCGGCCAGATGTTAATGGCTGGGAGCGCTTAACAGCGCGATCAGATGAGGAGCCGAAGCTTCAAACAGCGCACGAGCAAGCAGCAAGCAACTAAGCAAAGCTGGGCGTCTGTCTTTAATGGGCTGATTTCAGTCCGCCCCTTTTGCTGTTTGATCCAATCACAAGTGTTTCTGTAGGGTGGAGCCCCGCCCCGCACACTCAGTTTTCCGTGCGTAAATGAAGAATATGTCCTAGCAGATCCCTATAAGTGTTTTAATCATACATTGATGAGAAAAGTCAACTTTCATCCACACCGAATTATTGCTGACGCAACTAGCTTTCATTCTAAATCAAACAACAGGTATTTAGCATACACAAAGTACATACCTTAATTCTATATACTACATGGGTTAATGCATCGATTAACATGCTACCTTCTAAATAACACCAAGTATATGAAAGACATAAGATACAACGTTAGTATGTATTGTCTGTTGAGTATATTGTTTTAATAGAAATAGGAATAAAGGAATATCTGTTGGCAGAGAGTCAATAAAAGTTTGGGTGTTCTTTGCACAAGAAAAAGAAACGCATTCCTTTGGAATGCAGGGAGGACGAAAGGGGGAGCTGTCCGGGGGTCATGAGTGTCCCGTTGGGCATGTATCTTTGAGACTTCAACGCCCAGTCTCATCATAAAAACGTCTCTCCTGGTTGATACAATCATTGAATTACATGTTAAGCAGTCAGGAGGTCATGTCCAGATCCAGAGGTCTTTGTCCTGTTCCTGGTTGAATTATGTTTAATTGATAAGAAAGCCACAGTAAAGTCCTGTTCTGGAATACGTCCAGATGCTCCCTCAAATTTATCTTGGTTTTAGAGGTCTCCTGAGATGAGGAGATTTAGGGCAGGAAATCGGCCAGCCAGCCAAATGCAGATGCTGGGAGTGGAAGTCTTAACTCCTGCTAAGGAATGTGCTGCCTTGAAATTATTTTGTGTGTGTGTCCTGGTCTACTAGGCACTACATTCCCAATGCTGCATATCTACGTTCTGCAGGGTACAGTTTACAGCTAATAAATGTCTGAAATGTCTGAGTCCTGCCTCCAATGACTGCCTATGTAGGGCAGTGTGTTAATGCCTCTTTAGGCAAACACTTCACCATTGGTCCATTTCAAGCTGTTCTTATCTAGTCAGGTCTGGGAGGGTTTACATTAACATCTGTAATAGCTGAACAACTCAAGGAAAGCACACATCTGACTCTTAGGCAGATGCCAGGGACACTTCTTGACTGGATCACCCTTGTCCTCCTGTGGAGGATTTTTTAGTCTTCTTGTCTTCTGGAAACCTGAGTATTATTGTTCATACATATGACTCTTACTTTGGTAGTCTGTCCAGCACTATCAAGAAATAGAAGATGGTCCTACTAGCCTCTGTGGTGAATTTTATTAGGTTGATGTCACTGAACTGATGGTGGGGACTTCTTTTGAATTATGCCCATTGTGATTTGGATGATGGCAGGTTCCTCTTGCAAGCCAGTCAGTTGGAATTGATTCAGCCAATGGCTAGAATATAGGTGAACCAGGCTTTGCAAAGACAATCCATTTGTTCATCCTTCCATTAAATAGGATATCTATTTAACTTGAAGAACTTGTTCTTGTAGAAGCCATTGTATAGCCATTGCAGCTGTAGTCTATGGGGCCTGTCAATGACTCTAGGAAATGTAAAGATCTTGTGCAAGGCTATCAGTGCCGATAGCCTTGTGGGCAGCACGCCGACATATAGCACTGTTGCGTCATGGGCGTCTCGAGTTCGAATCCCAGCTTGAGGACCTTTCTCAATCCCACGCCCCTCTATCTTTCCCAGTTTGCTTCCTGTCAGCTCCATACTTTCCTATCATGACACAAAACGTTATGTTGATGCATCTTTTGTTCTTTGCAATGACTCCTGCAGCAACTGATACAACTTAAACTTGTTTTGTTTTTTTCGCCCTCACGTGAAACCTTCAGTCGAACAGATTCCTGTTGATATGGAATTTGCTCACAAAATTTTGCAGTGCAACGGTACATGTGATTGCAACTTAAAGATCCACCTACTACAGACAACTTGACCGAATTTGACAACACCTCTTCGGATCTCTGTGCAGCATTGCATAGGTGCACAGGCCTTCCACAGGTCTTCTCTCCAATCTTCCACAATAGAGTCTATAAGCTGGTCAAGGCCTAACCTAATTTCATCCCATTGTTGAACATGTAGAACAACCACCAAACTTTTATTTTTTCCCACACACTTATTGTATCCATGATGATTCAAGGATTGGGAGAGTGCCACTGTATTTGCAGTGCTCCAACCACTTGTTTTCGTTCCATGTGCAAGGTTGCCTGTTTTCAATTGCAGATCTTGTCTAAACCCCATCAATCAACCCTAGTGCCAAATATGGCAAGAATATTGGGCTATCCAAGACTTTAGTCTGGACTGTCCAGTGGTGATCACTTCAGACCTGTGACCACTTTGCTGCCCAGTCACAGTCCCATCCACGTCATTATCTCTTGTGCTAGGTAATGCCCTTCAATGGATGTAACCACTAATAAATAGTAGGCCAGATGAAGTCACTGGTTGAAGTCATGAACCTTCAATAAAAGTGAATTCTACTTGGTGCCGATAGCCTTAGATATACAGTGCCGTTGTGCCACGTGTGTCCTGAGTTCGAATCCCGGCTCAGGAACCGATACCCCCCCCCCCCTCTTCGCTTCCTGTCACCTCTGATCTGTCTTATCATAATAAAGGTAAAAAATGCCAAAAATAAATATAAAAAAAGGGGATTCGCTTTGCCCATACACTCTCACTTGCTTGCCATTTTTTGAAGTTCAAACTGAAAATGGACTCAATGAATTGTGGCCATAGGAGCTGAGCTTTGGTTATTGGTAACTTGAGACAACTTTAAGGTCAAACGGGTATCGCATGCATGCAGAAAATCTGCATACTGTGTTCGTACTGCATACCACATTGTTTTGAAAAGTAGTATGAGCAGTATGTGAGTGTGTGTGTGCATGCAACACAGCTTTTGTCTTTCTTTCTCTCTCCTCTGCTGTGGTCCGTTGGTTACAGGGCAGACTTAAAGGTGAGCCTCTCACGTTTACTCCCTCTTACATCATCCTGTCAGGCGTGTCATTGAGGAGATGTGAAATCAAGCGCTCCTCTCCTGGCTCTTAATTTAGACCCCCAGGTCAGCGTGGCTCTGTCCAGCCCAAAGCTCTGATCTCCCCCTGGCCCCCACCAGGCCTCTCCATTCTCCTCCAGTTCACCGGCTAATGCTCCTGAAGCCTGTATCAAACCTGGGTCTTGCCTTAACTCTTGCCCCAGCTGGCCCTCCCTCACCTGGGTTAACCCGACTGAGGATGGGACCTACAAGAAGATTAATGGGGCACGCTGTCGGGGGAAAAAATTGTTTGTTACTGAGTATGCGTGTATTTGTGTGTGCATGGCAGAGATGGTGCACAGACTGCTCCGTAATTCAGGGACTTGGGAATGGCTAAAGTGCAAAGCAATTATAGATGAAAAGATATATGTTTTTACAGTTGTTTGTTCCTCTGGAGCTCATATTTTTTGGATATTGTTTAAAGGGGTACAATTTCTCATGGTTTGGTTTGTATCACGATTTATGTGCAGTTTGGTGTTCCTGGTGTATGTTGGTGCAAATGGTTTGTCCTATTGCAGTAAGCCAGGGATGTCCAATCCTGCAGTGCGTGTTGTGAGTTTACTAGGGAATAGGCTAATTGAGAATGAATGGGGAAAGTCATGTGAGAGGAGGCAATGCCTCCTTTGGGATATGATTAGATATGCCTCGTTATGATTGTCTGTGATTGGTTCTTGTGCTAAATCCCGCCTCTTGTGTTCATGCGTGTTCTGTGTTCGTGAGTTTGAAAGAGCAATATAATGGCGTTAAAGGAAAGACTAATTTAAAAAGTAAGTTAACAGCTCACACACTTAGATATAACCTCTTCGTTACATCAAAATAAGACTTGAAATGGCCTGAAAAAATGATCTGTAGGAGTTTTTACTGAGTAATCAGCTTTGTGAAATTTATAGTAAATCTCTGTTCCTTTGACAGATATTTACCAAGCTAATGATCTAATGATTAAAAGAAAAAAAATCAAAACCAGTTCAAACTTAACTATTAAATAGAATAGCTGAGCATAATTTCACAAATATAATATATTGTTTAAATTATTACTGCCTTAAGTTATTATTTTGGAATTAATGTAAAATGCTTAACACTTACTTGATGAGATTCATATTTGGCTTTAATAAATAGAATATTAATAACATTGTTAATCTAAAATATATATTTTTTATATAGTGTAAGTAATGTTTATTTAACCAAGAAAATGTGTGAACTTACATTTGATTGAAAAAAAACTAAATAATAAAAAAAAAACTTTGAGGCCTTTCAGAACACCACTGAGACGCAGGTACATAGGTGGGAGTCAAGGCAGTTATTCGTTTATGGGGTTGTAATTATTTGACACTGTATTATTAGTATTATTTATTTATTTACTTATTTTTATTTGTTGTTTTGTTTCAGTTGTACCAAAATGTAAATAGCACTACCAAATGAAATTATGAAGAAATAAAGATGGGTTCCAGGAGCCTTTTAATACGCTTTCCCGAACACTCCACTGTTTTTTTATTTTAATTTAATTTTTTTATTATTGGACAAAAATGTTAAATATGCTAAAATTAAATCAGTAGCTTTTTACCATAAAATGTATAATCAAATGCTATTTAGTGGTGAAAAAAGAAAGATTCTATTCTAGAAGTTTAAAACGAACAGAATTATGAATCCTCGTTTTGCTGCATTATTTTGTAAGTGCGTCTAGGTATATACCTAATTGTCTTGAGTTCCCTCCTCTTAGCTGATATCATGCAGCATGTCAGTAAATACCAGTGGTGTCTCTTCCCCTGTTTTGCTACTACGCTGACGCAAATGACCTTTACTTAGCAGGTAATTGTTCAGCCCAGTGCCAATGTGTGATTGTTATCTCTCTCTCTCTCTCACTGAAGAGTGCTAGGTCAGCACTAGGGTTCTCCTGCGCTAAGCTGCAAGGTCCTCTCTTCATTCTCAAGGTGTCCTTTTTTCCTGTCTTTTTTTCCTCTGCTATATTGGCTGGATACACCTACCGAATGGAAGACTAAGTGTTAATTCACTGCCTGATAAAGATCCTTTTAGCTGCTCTTTGAGGTCTTGTCTCTGAGATAGGACGCACACAAACCAAAGGTAGACTGGGCTCCAAACCAGTAAGACTCGGCCTGGAAAAAAAAACAGGGAAAAGGGTAAAAAGAATCAATTTAATTGCTATTCATGTGTTTGAGATTGAGGCAATGCAGGAATAAATGGAAGATAGGATTTTTTTTCATCTACAGAAGAATGAGTGTGTGTGTAGGGAGGGAAAATAGAAGACTATTGAAAGTGCTCTGTTAGGACAGAAGGTTATCTGGCCTCGCTTTAGACTGACAGGTATAGCTGTCAAAGCCATCATCACCTTTGAACCCAGAACCACACGCAAAAACGCACCGAGTGAAAGACAAATGAAAAAAAAAAAGAGGATAAGAGAAGGCAGCTGTCTAATGTGTGTATGGAGAGTGTGTGTGTTTAATATCAAATTTAGAAAATATAGCACTTTCCTGTTCCTTCGTAGAGCTCTTGTACCTTCAACCAAACAAGCGGAAATCAATTTATTGTGTGGAAGATGTTAGAATAGGGATGTTTGTGTCAAAGAAAGGCAAGGCAAGATTTGCATAACTTATTACTTTTCTGTAACGTACACAATGTTCACAGTTTACCCAGAATGCCCCCCTCCGCCACTCGCAAATCCTTTTATAGTACCATGTGCTTTATTTCTATTTCCTCTCAATGTTCGTACAATACAAATGCAAATGACAAACATAGTCTATTGTGCCGCCCGGCCCATGCGGTGTGTTTCCTCTTCCCATAGAATTCTGTCTTTTCAGTTTCGCAGGATCATGATTATGAAAACAGATTCTTGAATTGTTCCGTAGATTCTTTGTTTCACTCTGTTGGTTTATTTATCACAATTGTTGAACGTAAAGGCAAGATTAATGGCAAGGAAGTATCATATTCCATATTAATTTGCAAAGCAGGTACATTTTTAGTACGATTTTACTAAAAAAATATTTTAAATATATTATTAGATTAGCATACGTCATTACAGATGTATAAAAGACTAGTAAAACATATTTTACTAATTTAATAAAATACTAATTATATGATCAACATTGAGTGAGTGAAATGTTGAATAAAACCCACTGTATATAAATAATTATGTAACTATTTAAAGTGCTTTGGTGTTGAAAATAAGTCAATAAAGATTTACTTTGCTATATTCTTGGAAGTGCATAGATTGTCAGGTTCCTTCATTTTCCAAGCCCAAATTGATTGAATTTAATATTAAGGCGGTCTGTTTATTACGATTTTCTTGTTTACGGATCTTTTGACGTACCACGCAGGCCGGTATCTGGGAGCCCCAGTCCTGCAGTCGCGTGATGTTTTGACATATATTTTGCGCTGAACCTCTCTATCCTGCGCACACCTTGCGCTCTTCAATTCTGTCGAGTTCCCAGACTGTTGCTCCCCGTTCATCTTTCTACCTGAGCGCCTGACCTGCTTGCCAACTCGAGCGTGGCGTCGTCATTGTGCACGCATGTGTACGCTTTAGCATTTAAAGAAGTGCTTTAACAACCTTTGTTGTGGACACAAATGATGCAACATTTGAGAGTGTGGGTGCTTACGCAGGTGCTTTCCTTTGAGCGACTGCTTAATTCGCAACATCTGCACTTTTTGGCTGCTTAACATGCACCTGCACAAAACCGCAATCTGTTATTATTTATTCAATTTTTTTTTAACCAAACTATTTTCAGAAACCAGCCACAGGATTAACAACTAAATGATTGTATAGGTTTTAATTTTGTTTGGTTGTTTGAGTGCTTTTATTGCTATAGACCTTGATGGCAACCTGATTTATTGGGATGTATATTTACTTTATTACTAATGAGTAACATGCATACTCTCCCTCATATCTTTCTAGTAATGCTGTACTCTTCTTGCACACACACACGCATGCACTTATTTTTGCAAGTGCTTCTACTTTCCATAAAAAAGAGCGTACTTTGACAGTTGCGTTAATTTAAGATCATGTTTGATGCATTTTTAAACAGCCATGGACTGTTCATATTTCTGCTGCACATGCGAGCTCGTCTCTCAAATAATTTAATCATCTGTCTAATCACACTGAATATTTAAATACATTTAATGTCCAACATGCTCAGTCTCTTAAGCATGTCATAGAGAAAGAGCATGTCTTTGCCTCCCCACTACACACACTCACACAGATTACTGCAAAGTACAGTTGATTTATTGGGAGATAACTGTTCTTTTCTGCGTATCAATATCAGTGACTGAGTGTAATCAAATATAGATTTAAAAGTCATAACTATAATAATGTTAGAAATAGTATTAAGAATCAACAGTGCATATGGACCCAAATCAAAAGACGCAAGCAATTATGTTTTCCATAAAGAAAATGAAAAAATGCATGCGGGTAAATATAGATGTAAAATAAAACATTATAAATAATATTAGATAAATTAATAATGAACAATAAATTCATATAATTAATAAAGTATAATTTAAGTTAATATAATTTATAAATACTAATAATTTAAAAAGTTTTTCATCTATGTAAATTAAAGATTTATTGAAGGTAAAATTCAGCTGGGCTGAAATGTGATTTATAAAAAACAAATAAACAGGATTCACCCAAGATGGATTGACATATGTTCTACTAATCTATTACTCTTGACAAGGCTTGAAGAGTCTCCAATAATCTCATGACCTCCACGTCTCTGTCTTTCAGTCTTTCTCTGCCAAACACGTGCACACACACCCTTCCTCCTTATCCCTGTTTTGCCAAATCCATTGCTTCATTCAGCACACAGTAAATAAAAGATGAATATTTATGGCCGTGGCATGTCGCCTGGCTGCAGACTTGTGTAGGTTGCAGAGGAATCGATTTTTACAAACTGTGTTTTGGATTTAATTCAGCGCCTGCAAGCATTTGCATAGAAATAATCTGCACTGAGTTAGATTTAAAGGGATGGGATGGAGGGGAAAGCTTCTACAGTAGGACATGCTGCCCCTTTTACAGCATTCCACAACACTCTGACATCTTTATTTTCCTTCGCTTTCACGTTACCTTTCTTTCAAAATGCAATATGTCAGTTTGTCTTTCTCTTTGCGAGTTTGCCGGTCATTACGTTATGTGAAGTTACTGGGAAGTAGAGGACAAAACAACCATAGGAGAATTAAAGAAATAAAAATTTTTTTTATTGAATTTATATGAAAACAATACGAGTCCAAAATTAACTTACTGACACGTCAACTGACAAAATGTTTTGGGTAAACAGGTTAAAAGTTAATAGTTTGTTAAGGGCTGTCAATTTAACATGTTAATTCGGTGCAATTAATTATGGAAATAGCCTATGAATGCATTTATATGCCCCTAAAATCCAAGATATGAGGACACAAAATGGCAATTTCACTCAAGCAAGTGATTTATTTATTTTTTTTACGAACATCAGCAACAATGGCTAATGCAATATTGATTTTATACAATAGTTCCCTAAACAAGAATAAGTTAATATTGTTCAATTTTAGACACAATATTGTCTGTTTTGCCCAATTTCACAAACAAAAATAGTTCCAATCAAAGCCACAGCAGAACTATTGTGTGTCTCGAAGCACATGACAGTGTTTTGTTACTGATTGAAGACATGTTTTTCAACCCAAATTTTCTATTAATTTGATCAATTAATCGGCACATCATGTAATTAATTAGATTACAGATTTTAATAGCTGTGCAGCACTTGTTTTATTAGAATTGCATTTTAATCACCCGCATTACTTGCGTCTGATAAAATAACAATAATGGTGTTGGGAAACATTTGGCACTTGGAAAGTGTTGATTTTGAACCCTGCGTAAAATGAAAAATTTCTGAAGTGGCAAAAACATACAGGGGAATTTCCTAGTCGTGGGAAAAATTCAGCCCCAAATGCTGCCTATTATAAAAGTGCCTATGTATGTTTGGTCCCTTCAGACGTAAAAGTGTTTTATTAGGAGACTGTACAAGCAGCCATCAATAATTTGAAGCCCAACACAAAGATGTTCTTACAGCTCGTCACACACTCGTACACAGCTCATCGACATTCAAACACATTATGATCAATAGGATAAACAACAGACAGGGATTTGTCAATATTTACTGTGTGCTGTAAAAGACAATTGGAATATGATGTTTCCTCATTTAATTAATGACATTTGCGGATGAATGATGATGCCAATATTCTTTCTTCCAATCCAGGAATTCATCCAGTATAATAATCCATTGTTTCTTAAAAGCGGACTTTTCAGCTGCACCTAAATGCCATTTGGCTTAACAGACGCTCCATTGCAATAAAACGCCAGGGTGATTTCTGCGTTTCCTATTGCCACTGTGCGTCCTACCTGAGGACGACCTCATAAACTTGCAGAAGAAGACAGGACATGTATTCCGCTGAGAGTTCTTTGGGAATGACATCATCAAAACGAGACAGAATAATTCACAGATTGTGGTATAGGTTGTGGAGCGCAGACGGGAGTTTCATGTTAGGTCAAATCGGCCATACTGACTATTATGTCCTGCGAGTGGAACCATTTGCGGTGCAATTCCAGCCTGTTATTTGCAGCTGTATGGAGCCTTGGTGACTGTCTGACTTTTCCAAATGACTACCATTGACTCTAATGAAATCGGACTATTAGGGCCACTTGACACCAAGGTAATGGTGGTGACTTTTTTATGGATCATTGATAGACGCCAATAAGGAGTAGTCATGGCAATCATGGCCGGTGACAAAACGTGAACTTGAATACGAAAGAGGGAGACTTTTTTCTTTTGAGGTGTGATTGGAGGATAATTACATGTGCGATTAATATACATAATTGGTCCACTAACTAGGGAGTGTTTATGCAGGTGTTATTGCATTTGGAAATGGAGAGTAGGGGTGTACAAAATAGCATATTTTCAATATCGACTATTTGCCTGAACAACTGTTCATCGGAGACACCTTGAGGAAGTCAGACACGTTTCTTAAGGGGCAAGATGTGACACAGCTGTTTAAAGCAAAATTAATCAAAAATGAAATTGTTCACATTGTATGTTGATCCAAAGTTGGCATCATATGCAGTCTTCAGGTGTTGTTGGTGTCATCCGAAATCTTCACAAAGGCTGGATCCAAACTGGAGCTGATGTAGTTCAACTGATGGCGGAATGTTAATTTTGTGGGAATTATTACTTTAAGACATACATTTCAATATGTATAGTGGTTGGAATTCATTCCTCTTAAAGGGAATTAATGAATTTGAAGATCATCAAGGTAAAATGCAGCTAAAACTTCGGAAACTAAAAGGGAAAATGTAAATAAAAATACTGAGACGTGTACTTTTATGTGACCTCTAGGATCAGAAAATAGAGGTGCAAAAGCAGTCACTGGGGTGGTACCTTTTTGAAAGGCACAAATATGCACCATTAAGGTACTATGATGTTAATTTTAAGTACTGATATATCGTTAAGATACTTATATGCACCCTTTAGAGGTAAATAGGGTACAAATGTGTACTTTTTGATACGGTACTGCCCCTAGTGGCTGCCTTTGTACCTTTATCTGTGAGTGAGGCATGAAAAATAAAAAAAAAGACACTTTGACCTTCACATAGTTTCTTCCAGAAAACTGTCGCAAAATCCAAGTGCGAAGATGTTAAATGTGCTCAGTTAGAGCAATGATTCACCGTTCCTTTGAGCTCTTCAAAGACACGGTTAGCCATCGATCCTTCCTCCTCACTTTGAGTTTAGTGGGTCTGACACAAAGGTACAATTAAACCCAACTCCAATTCAGCTTTAATTAAAACTACTGTTAGGAGCTTGACATTCACAGGCGGTCCGTCGCGGGATTGCTCGTGAAAGTCATGTTGTTCTTTTAATTGCTCCTGTGATTTCATGGCCTCCTGACTTCCTGCTTTGTAAACCTCGTCTCCATAACTCCTGGTCCATATACGAATAGCGGAACAGATTGAATTAAAACAATGACGGTCTAATAAGATAAAGCCCTCTCAAAATAGATTAACCTTTCCACACCAAGACACTTCACTCCCCTTTCCTTTTGCGTGCGTACGTAGCCCTCCAAACTTTAATCTTCATTACGTCCTTTGATTTCTTCTTCCACCGCTACAGGAAATGCATAATTTACACCCTTTGAAGTTCCTTCAATGATACTGACAACATGTTACCTTTAATCTTTAGAGCCCCTGAACATTAAATATTTAGCCATTAACTTAACAAAGGACGAGCCTGACCAAAACGTAAGCCTTGACTTCTCAACGCCGCACGCTTTACACAAGGCCAATGAGAACCAATTAACTTCAGAGAGAGCGCCGTGTTTTCTTTCTCGTTCTTCTTTCTTTCCGACCTGCGCTTGTTTTTCCTCCACGTTTATATCATGTCATTACCCTTGAACAAAAGGCGGAAAAGTAAAGTGCTGGCGTGTGCAAAAAAGCGGCAAAGTATCTGCTTGACTTAAAGGCTAAGTGGCTGAACATCTCCCTGTCGCGCAGGTAATTCGGAAGTAAATTTGCTGCAGTTATTCACTTCGCCTGATCCCACTTTAGGTTTTCAAATGAGCCGCGGGATGCGGCAACATTCTGACTGGATTATGTAAAAGCCGTATGTTTGTGTGCATGCGTTTGGCTGTGGGGGTTATGTAGCGGTATCGACGGTGACAGCGCTCTTTGGGAATTGGAGCTGCAGACTTGATCCTTGTTTTTGATTACGATGGCTTCCTGCTCGTTCTGGAGTGTGATGGGAATTCTCAATGACAGTGGTGTGCGGCTTGGGAAGCGGCCAGAGGAACGTGAAGAGGTCTCGGCATTGGCTTCTCTATCTCGGTCCTGAACCGCCACTCACTGCCCTTCAAATGGTCCCACGTAGGGCGTTAGTGTCATTTGTGTCACGCTGGTTGTGGCGGTACAGAGGTGTGATTCGGTCTATTTCTGGGCATTCAGCCGCTGTGCGAGAGAACAATGAATAATTAAGGACTTCCTCTCGCCATATCACTCCTGAAATAGAACATAATAACACAGCCAAGTGTGAACAATTAACAGACGGAGAGAGACGCTAAACACCATCAAGGCTTGCTCAGAATCTCTCAACAGACACTCAAAGGCACAATCATTCACACAATGTGGGGTTCGGTGCTGCTATCTTAGCTAATTTAAAGGTACTTATTAAATTATGCAAATTGTCAGAAGTGTGGCCTAGCAGTTAGCGCTGTGCTCCAAACGCATTGAGCTATGGTACTAATGTGGGAGATCTGTTACCTATATCAGGGGTTTCAGCCTACAAACTATTTCAGTCTTAAAAATAGAGATTAAAGATTAGATTTTTTAAATGTAGCTGTTAAAAACAAATAAGGCAAAAATGCCATCAAATTGTTTTTGATTATTAGAAAACATTATCAAAGCACACAGTTTTTACAAATTAATAAAACATGCTTTATTAAAGCAAATTTGTATTATTTCTGATAATGCACAACAGATTAGTTAATGCAAAGTTTGTTTGTTTGTTTATCAGTCTGTGGGATCTACAACAACAACATTTAAAAAACAAAACCAAACCAAAAAAATTAAAATGATCCAGTATGTATGATATCCATTCCAAGTAATGCACAAATGCCGTTTCATGGCCCTTTGCTCGGTAAAGAAAAATCACAGCAGTACTTCCCCATCTCTGCCTGACCCCTCATTATAAACTGTCTCTATGTTCCCGTTCATTTATAATGCTGCATATGCCTGTCCTCAGGCACTGCATTTTTCTGCTCTCAATACTACATTGATTTCCTGTATGACTTCATCTGCTTAATACCCATCGGCTCCGGGCTCTCTCTCTCACAAACACACACACACACACACACACATATATACATATTTATGTGCCCTGTCCAATAGGTTCTTAACTCTGTACACAGTATAATTTGATTATTATGACACAGAATACTTCCTACATGCTAAAATTAAACGAATATCCTTAAATAAATGGTCAGGAACGTCAATTGATTACATTTTAATCAATTTAGTAATTGATGTTTTTCTTATAATAATAATAATAATAATATAATAATAATTTGTATTATAATAATAAGAATATAATATATTTCAAAATAATTTTAAAAACATTTTATAAATATGATATCTCTTTAATTTAAACAATGAATTTTTATTGTAATATATATATATTTTTTTTACAAATTTTCACATCAATTTCATTTTAATTGATGTTCAATTAAGCAAATGTATAATACAAATAATAATAATCATCATCATATATTATTATTATTATTAGCTTTATTTATATTATTAGTATTTGTTTATTTTGTATATTTTTTATTTGTATTATTTGTTGAGACCATATGGTGTCACAAGTTCAAGCCCCCCCCCCCCCCCCCAAAAAAAAAGTTGTTTCCTGCCCTCTTTCTATTATTTGCATCAATAAAGGTAGATATGACTTAAAAAAAAAATATATATATATAGAAGAGGTTGTGCTGTATTATGAATTGGTAATTTTAAGCACAAGACCCAGACTAGGGCTATTTTGTAATGAATTATTAATTTACCAGGGTCATACATGAGTCTTTACCAAGACTTCCCAAACGCAGGCGTCCTCTGCTTTGTTTTATGCGGGTTAAACAGAGCACAATGTGTTTTCCCTCACAAATCTCACCTGTGATTGTCTGCGGGATGCATCAGTCTAATCGCAGGAGCCATGGTTCAATACGGCAGGGCGAGGTGCAGGTCCCCTTAATGAAAGAACTGACGTTTACCCCCGGACCACTGCATTCATCAGCCTACACTCTCTTCATTATGTTCCACAAAGAGCTGCCAATGAAAATGCTGTGGCTCATATATTAAACCCTGTGATTGGCTACAAGTGTATTATCAGTCTAATGTACTTCCAAATACAGAGCACAGGCCATCTATCTGCGTTGGACACATGGGAGGAGAAATATGCCTGGAATTAGGAAGCAATGCGAAGTTTTGATAACAGGCATTTATTAGTAAAAAAAAAAAAGGTTTAACTACCAAATAATAAAAGAAAGTTTTGCCAAAACTTAAAATCATTTGTCATTCCAAACCGTTATGACTTTTTTTCAGTGGAACACAAAAGCAAATGGAAGTATCACAAGTGCCATTTTATGTAAATTTTTAAAGCTGCGATTTAACAGAAGTAGCGGCAGTTCGTATTGTGATGTGCATTCGAGTGAAACAGATTATCGGATGAGGATTTGTCCGTTGTTGATAGGGTGGAGGCAGATTTAAATTCAGGCTTACAGTAGATTGTAAGAAATTGTGATATATGTTACGAGAAGTCTGTCGAGACATTTTCGTTAAACTTAAAAAAAAGGAAAGTAAGCATGCACATGGATGAACTGCTCACAGTATGATCAATAAGATGCATTTAAAAACAGATGTTTACTTCAAAGGTAAATTGTGCCATTTCTGCAAACCCCAGTGGCAGCATGCAGAAATGCCCAGGAATAATGACTGTTTTCAAACAGGTTTCCGTTTGCCAAATAGATGCTGTAAGTTGAGCCTGTGTTGCTGTTAGTCTGCAAGTGACTCTGTGCTTGTTTCTGCATATTGAACTGTGATAGGAGAAAGTATTTTAATATGAAAATCAGACTTCAGATTGAAGTTTAAGTTTTAATTTTCCACATTTAACATCCTCGTCAGTGTGAATGAGGATCTTGTGTCTTAAATGGATAAAGACAGGATTCTACAATCTAGATGTTGTGAGAAACATGAATGTATATATCATTGTTAGATGTCTGTGTCAAGATCCCTCATTACTCTTGCTCTCTATTAATGAAACATGTATGCATCAGCTAGAATGGTAATTTCCCCCCTCAAGCCAAATCATTAATAATCCTATAATAAGCTGTATTTATTTTCCTGAAAAGCTCAGTGTTACGCTTATGTTTTTAGTCTTGCTGTGAAGTCTCATCAATGTCCTAACCAGGCATAACACCACAAGGTTCCAGCGACAAGCAATTTTGAAGTCCAAACTGATGTGAAAATGCTGCACGGCACAAAAAAACAATCACAGCCAATCAGAAGATTGGACACACTTATGGATGCTTCTCCAGGCGTCATGACGCTTCTCCAGGCGTCATGCAGTTTTTGCATGTGCCACATAAATGCATACGTGCATACAGGTTCGGGAATTTTTGGGGTGAACTATTCCTTTAAGCAATTCCTTCAATTATGAGCTCATGTGAAGGAATGAACTTCATCACACACACACACACACAACCATTAAACAGCTCGTTTCGTTAGCGGGCCCCAGCTTGTGAACAGACTAATTAACATTTTTATGCAAATGAATTTCTTCTTGTCTTTCCCATGCCTAATTATTTCTGTTATTCTAATATTACTCTCACTTTGATGTACCATTTCTGTAAGTTTGATCGCGCTCTCCACCATCGGCTGTGTGTGTGAGAGAGAGTAAAACACAGAACTTACAAAAGCAAGGGAGGTAAAAAATGGGTTGATTCCCCCTGCAGCGCTACACAAAGACTTATTTCTTGACATTGGAGATTTGTAGTTGTTTGCTTGCCATTGCATTCGCTCACTCGCACACAAACACACGTGTACTTCTTGAGTGTCAGCTCTGAATATGGCTGTTAATATAATGATCCTTAAGGGGGAGCTGTCTCACACACACACTCACCAACAGCCCCAGAATCAGCTGTCACACACGTCCTTTGTGTTATTAGATAGGTGAGAGAGAAAAAAGACTGACCCTATAGCTGCTGATAGGAAGATTCCTCTTAATGTTTCAGTGCTTTCTTCGGAGTATAAATCTTGTGTTTCTTTATTTTGGCTTAAGAAACACTAAGGTTTAACCTGACAGCTCCAGCGATGGGCAGGTGTGCGTGTCTGCAGGTGAGTTGAGCTCCAGCGGTGGGCAGGTATATCGGCGATGGGCCGGTCTCTCTCTTTAACTTATAGCTCTGATATTCCACGGCTTCAGCTCCTAGGAGGGCACATTGGCACTGGTTTAAAAATTATACAGTGTAAAACTATCATCATGTATTTTCATAAAGATGAAATATTGCTATCTGCGCCCACTTACAAGGGTTTTATTAATGACAGGCTGTCAGGCCCGAGATGCCCTGCATATTCGCATATTAAACAGGAAGGAGCAGAAATGCTCCTTTTTATTGCCTACAGACATAAATCAGTGTAACACGTCACCTCATCATTTACGCTCCCCGCGGCGGCCAAGTCCTCTCTTATTTAAATGAATTGGCGGAGTGCTCTGATTGGTTGGGTGGTGTGTGGGCCGGTTTAGGCGGGGTGATGGGGTGACACCGTAGCAGTTTAAATTGATATACTGTTTTTCTATTAAAATTGTTCAGGCTTCCTCCACTCGGCTCCTTCATTTTTCGCTCATTCTCACACTCCTCTATTCATCTCAGCAGATCTGAGACGACAAGATTTTCAGGCGGTGTGTTATTAAATACACAATTTAACCACTTAGACTCTGGACTTCCAACCACTGATGCCGTTTTTATATGTGAAGCAAGTTACAGGTGTCATTTAATATTTTTGTTAATATTATTTATTAATATTAATTACAAAATGCTGATAGATAGATTAATTAATTAAATTAATTTCAGACATAAATATTCGCTTGTTTATTCTTAATACAGCTGCACTTCTTGAGATGCATTAATGAAAAATAATATATTATGGAATATACAGTAAATGAGCAGGCATGATTAAATGTGTTAGTTTTTATAAATAATCACACTCAAGAAATGCATTCAACTGATGGCTTTAAATTAAATATATACAAATAGCAATTTTTGTCATACATTTTCAGAAGATATGATAGATAGACAGACAGATAAATATAAAATATTTCAGTCACGGTAAGTGAAGGAAAAGAACAGACAGCCTGGTTTGTTTTCCTTGATTTCTAAAAAAAACTAAAAAAACTTGTTTATTGTAACAGTATTTTTCCTCTGGCTGTGGATCACTCATCTGAGGCGTTTCATACATGATAAACGCAAGAAAATCACGCTGCTGTTAATCACGCAAACATGAGCTCCTGGTTAGTTGCCTTTTATTTCTCAAACCCTGGTCCGCTCAGTTAGGGCTTGTTTTATTATGTACAATATTCCTCGCAGTCATGAAGAACTGTTATTAATAGTGTGCTTTTACCCTCAAACCGCTCAACTTTATTAATGACTCTTTTCATTTAAATCCATCAAAGCTTGTAGCAGAATGGCGGAAAGCTCTATTATTATTATTATATATATATTTTTTGCTGCTGATGTGGGGCCAACACGTTTGTGTCAGAGCCATTTATCTTGTGACCTAGAATAGATTTAATTAACAGCCGCACACACTGGAGGAGTCCACGATCCCCAACTACATTAGCACTGCCATAGCCTGGCCACTGAAACCAGCTCTGTATTCCAACCACTTTAGCTCATTTTATATTCCACCAGCAGGGCTGTTTAGTATTTGGTTTATTTATCAGTTTAAGTCAATAACACAACCATGTTTGTTTGTCTCATGCCTTATGCAGTGTGCAATTTTCACTTTTACATGTCAAGTTCACTTTACAGTCTATGCTGTTGGAGCATTCTCGTTAATAACTCTCAGTCAGAACTGTGGACTAGCCGTTAGCCCTTGCACTTTTGTGGGAAATGTACGGTTAAATCCAAAATAACGTGCATTTAAAAAATATTGACTTGGTTTAAGAACAGTCGGAGCCACTTGGACACTTTCCTGCGGCCTGACAAGGATGTGTAGCTTAGTATCCATCGTTAAAACCTTTACAGAACCATTTCAGTCCATTTTACCAAATACATAAATTTGACCAGGAATTAATTTGCAAGTTTTTGAAGAACTTGCTTATTTTCCTTGACACAAGGTCCGGAATAACTTAACCAGTTGTCCCCCACTGTCGAAGGTCCTGGGATACAGAATCACTGGAAATGTTTTCTGTCAAGTTTCGACCAAGTGTGCTCAACGTTTGCCCACAAGTGGCAGACAAAAGCACATTTGTAAACCGTAAACCCCACCAACACTCGTCGGGTCATTATCAAAGAGAGCACGCCAACCTGAACAGCTTGACTTTGTGTTTTTCGACTTAAGTCATACGCGTCCCTCGGGACATTCAAGCCTTCATAAAATATGATAGGAGCCTCTCCACATAATTTAATGAAAAAGTGTTCAGAATATGTTAAAGCTCACTCTACAGCACCACAGTCCTTCCCCGTACAGGTCCCAGAGAATCAAAAGACAGATGAAGCCGCCCGCTCCCCCTTCTTTGCTTTAAAGTGCTCATCCAATCGGAGCACAGTAAAATGATATTAATCTGGACTGCCTGCTACTTTCATTTACCCGAGCCTTTGCCCGGGGGATGCTGCGCGCTCCGAGACTTCATAAATTTACAATGAAACATGAACACATTTCCGCACCATGTGTCAGAATCCGGGGTTTTCGCAGCCGGGTAGAGGCGACAGGGCTCCGCCGGACTGTTTGTTTTTAATAAAGAGGGGGAGGGGGTGGGAGAACGGGGAGTTTTCTGAGTAGCGGGAGAAAGGATGTGGGAATTTGGGAATGTGGTAGGACTTCAGACAAACAGGGAAGATGACTCTGAGCGGGACGAACAGGTTTAAGTGGCTTTGGTTTGCATTGGGGGCTCGTCCGGGAGTCAATCATGGTCAGCGATGGTGATATGATGGCTTTCTTTATGTGCCGTTCCCTCTCCAGAGGAAGTCCCATCTCATTCCAGAGCAGAGGAACAGACGTGTAACACGCCTTCCCCGCTTTCATTTCCCGCTCTCTTTTTATCCTTCTTTCTTATTGCTCTCAGGTCCAGAATCTTGTGTTGTGGAAATGAGGTAGAGACGGAGGCTTGAGTACATTATTACCGCTCTAAACAAGCACCTCTCCCTACGGTGCCAGTCCACCACTTGTTTCTGCTCTTTTATTCCCTCCATCACACACTCCACTTCTTCGGGGATGTCGGCTTTGAGTCCGTCTACGTCAAAGGCAGAATTGTCTCCCTGAGCGCTGGTTAAAACCAGAGCGAAAAGACAGGCCTCCTTTTGTTCGTCCGTGCCAAGAGAGGCTGCTTTAATCATATCTTTAGCACCGATAATGATTCCGACATGTTTGCATTATTGTTCAGATATGCGGGTGCTGAAGCCTGCAGGGCCGGCGCTTGAAAACAACCCTGTTCATTTTCAGGCTATTGACTGTCTGTGGCGAGCCTGAGAGAGCTGCTCAGCCAGCGGGAAAAACAGCCCAGATTTCCCCGTTGCGGGCCAGCGCAGTCAAACGGCTTCATTTCAGAGCCTGACATGTTCTATACGCCACGCGCCGCTCGGCTCCGAGCCGCTGCACAAATTGATTTTCTGTTGTTTTTTTCCTTCATTTTTTTCTGTCTAAACATGGAATTCAACAGAATTGTCATCATTGTTGACGGATAACTCAATTACGAAATGTGTCTGTACTTTTAAAATCTATAAATTGTGGACAAACCTTTTTTCAGTGGACAGCTATGTGTCTGTATTGTAGTTCAGGCAGTTAGTTACTTAGTCTGTTCTAGTTTGGTTTGCATTTGAAGACTGTATGTTGAAGAGTAAGTTGGAGATGTCAACATTTAACCCTTTCTTTCTTTCTTTCTTTCTTTCTTTCTTTCTTTCTTTCTTTCTTTCTTTCTTTCTTTCTTTCTTTCTTTCTTTCTTTCACTCTTTCTTTCACTCTTTCTTTCTTTCTTTCTTTCTTTCTTTCTTTCTTTCTTTCTTTCTTTCTTTCTTTCTTTCTCCTTGCTCATGGTTAGTGATATTTATGGATTGTTGGTTTGTTTGCTGATTGGTTCTTTCTCATTCTTGTTTTTTTTTTCTTATTCTTTTTTGTTGTCATTTCTTCATTTATTCCTTGCTTGCTCTTTTAATATTTTCTTATGTTCCTTTAGTATCCACCCTTCCTTCATATCTTGGTATTGTTGGTTGGTTGGTTTGTTGGCTCTTTCACTCTTTTTTATTTTTATTTATTTATTTATTTTTTTACTTTGTTTGTTTGTTCATTCATTGCTTTTGGTTGCCAAGTTGGTTGGTTTCTTTATTTAATTGTTAGTTCGTTTGTTGGTTGTTTCTTTCTCAATCTTTTTTTGTTCTTTCTTTGTATTTATTTATTTATTTATTTATTTTTGTATCTATTTATTTGTATCTTTTTTCTTCATTTTTGTTCTTTCTTTATTTATTTGTCTGTTCTTTGATTTTTGTTTTGTCTTCATTCTTTTCTTTTTGGTCACTCCTTGTTCAATTGCTTGGCTTTTTGATGATTGGCTAATTGTTTCTTATTTGTGTGATTATTTTTTTTTATGTCCATTCCTTCTTTTGTACTTTTCCTTTAGTTGTTTTATACCTTTATCGGTTGGATAAGTTCACTGGATCGTCTGTTCTTTTTTTTTTAATTTGGGTAACACTTTAGAATAAGGTTCCATTTATTAACATTAGTTAACAACATTAGTAAACATGAACTAATAATGAACAATACTTGTACAGCATTTATTAATCTTAGTTAATGTTAATTTCAGCATTTACTGATGCATTATTAAATTCACAAGTTGTGTTTGTTAACATTAGTTAATGTAGTGTGAACTAACATGAGTAAACAATGAACAACTGTATTTTCATTAACTAACATTAACAAAGTTAATAAATGCATTGTTCATTGTTTGTTCATGTTAGTTAATACATTAATGTTAATAAATGGAACCTTATTCTAAAGTGTTACCAATTTGTTTTGTTAATCTTTTCATCTGTTCATTATTCTATTCATTTGCTCTTTTATTGTTTCTTTGTCTGTTTTTCTGTCTTGTTCATTCCTTACCTCTCTCTCTCCCAGTCTCTCACCCTCCCTTTGTCTCTCTCGCTAGCTTTATTGATCTGTGTGCGTTTGTGAGTTTGTGTTTAAACAGATCGCCTCGCGTGTGGGCAGTGAAGGAGACAGTTAGCAGAGCTGCTCTTTATTTAGCATAACATCTTAATTCCCCATCTCTCCTCAGCCGGAAACGCCAACTTACTCACCTGGAAAAAAACACCATTAACTCCGGCCAGGGAGTCCGCCTACCTCTCGGGCAGATTTAGACTTATCCTTGTGTATATGTGTGTGTGTGCGTGAGAGGGGTGAAGGTCAGGAGATTCATACTGGTTCCGGGTCAGAGATTGCGTGTAAACCCAGGGCCCTACAGGCAGGATAATCACAGTGTTCCCTCAGTGGATTCCAGTCATTAATCACTGACTCTGGGCCTGTCCTGGTCTCTAACACACTACTTCTCCTCCTCCACCACTCCTAATAGCATTACTGTATTCACACACAGCTGCCTACATACCCGTAGTTAACTTCAGAAAGTGCCAACTAAACTTCCTCGAGTTGTCATTTATATATAGTTCCATACTACTTTCATTCATTCAAATTTTCCTTAAAAACATATGGATTATATATGTGTGTTTACATTAAAACGCACTCATACTGATCGCATAATCGTCTGTTGTTAAAATCCCAAAGTAACCAAACTCCAGCCTACTCGTTTGCCTCATCCCTCGTTCTTTCCATCCCTCTCAGCTTGATCTTAATTGATAATAATGAGGGAGAGATTATTCTCTCCGGTCTTTCCTCTCGGAGTGGAGGTGGAAATTTCCTTCTGCTTTCGAAATACCAGATTTCACTTACAGAACTTCTTGTGGAAACTAAAACAACCTTACAATTAGTCTACATTTGTGTAATAAACGATCACCTGAGTTGACTTTCACTAAAACAATGATGGGGAGATTACAGCTTCATTCTGTTGCTTATGGAATATGAGTCCACGATGTAATGTGATATATTTCCAAGACATCATTTTTAATGTTGGGGAAAGTTGCTTTTAAAAATAATAGCTTTACAGTGTTGCGTTACTCCATAAAAAGTAACTAATTGCATTACTTAGTTCATTTTTTATGGAAAGTATTGCATTACGTTACTTTTGTGTAAAAAAGTATAAGTATATTAGAAAAAGTAACTCAGATATTTTCTTGATTTGCTTGTAATTTTAAAAGTAATGCATTACTTTACTAGTTACTTGAGGTAATCTGATTACGTAACTCGGGTTACTTGTTATCCATTACCCCCAACACTGTATTCAACAGTCATTTAAGGGCGGGACTTATTTTATCCACTGGATACTGATTGGATGTTGAAAAGTGGGTAGTTCCATATGGAGTCAGACCTGAATTTGATGGAAGATTACAAATAAAATGTTATTTTTTGAATAATGTGGACTGTTGAATTGTGCACAGTAGGACCAGGAACATGTATTTGAGAAAGTAAACACGGTGAATTTTTATTTCTCCTGGTGAGAGTGTGTGTGGTTCGAGCTGGACAAAAGGCATTTGACCTGCGTAGAGGCTACTCTCCCCCTCAGTCTGGTCAGGGCCTTTTGATTGACTCTTTGACAAGCTCTCCTTGCCCTCTCTCCCCAGGCCTCCGCCGGCTCTCTTTACAGAATCGTTAAACAGATCCTCTCCCCTCTCGTACCAACTTGACTGTCCTTCACCCTTCACCCCCACCGGGAGAGCTGGGTGCGTCCGTCTCTGTGTGTGGGAGTGGACACGACCGTGTTTCACAGCAGGTTATTCAAAGAAAATAATTAGAAGACAACCGAGCTTGTGCGTCTTCACCGGGTGACCCGGTGATGTCTGACTGCAGTGCACTGGAAGAGGAGACGGGGTCAAACCTGGCCAGTTTTCACTTGTTTTGGTCTGTTTGTTAGATTTTTGTTTTACTAAACTGTTCCCTCCCTATAGCTTGCTCTTTCTCTGTCCCTCATTGATCAGTGTATAGCTCTGTTAGCCGAGCTCCAGTGAGCTGCTATGATGGAGTCGACGTGATGTCATCACACTTTATTCGGGGGATCGTTAGAGGCAGGCATCAATTTCCTTCACTCTATAAAAATATCAAAGTGATTAAGCACACCATCGGTTTCCCCAAATATCAATACATACCTCCAGAGCCCGCTTCAAAGGAAATGGCCGAAAAAGCCATCACATGTATCTTTTCTTCTCTGGAACTGCTGGAGAAACAAGGGAGTTTCTCACAACTACACTGCAATCAGTTCAATAATTATAAGACTAATAACACTGCTAACATGAATTGAAATCTTTATTATGGGGGTGGGTGGTGGTATAGAATAGAATAGAATAGAATAGAATAGAATAGAATAGAATAGAATAGAATGGAATGGAATAGAATAGAGCAAAAGAACATACAGAACAGTGGTAAGAATAATAGAATGGAAAATAAACAAATAGAGTGCAAAAAAATAAAGTAGAATATACGAATAGAATACAGTGGAACACAGCTGAATGGATCACAATAGAAAAGAATAGTACAGAATAGATTGCAACAATAGTATACAGAATGGAATATAATAGAATAGAATAGAATAAAAGTAGCACAGTAGCATATAACATTAGAAAATGAAAAAGAAGAAACAATATTTAACAGCATAAAAGATAACTATCGAATATAATATAAGGTATATTACAATAGTAAAATAGAGCATAGAACAAATGGAACAGAAAATAACTTGGTGAAATAGAATGTAAGGACAAAATGAAATTCATTTTCAGTTGAAGAGAGTTGTGCACAATATAAATAAACTAGCGGAACAAGCCAGACTCACATACATTAGAATGGAACAGAAAATAGTTGAGAAAGCAGCATAATAAATATAGAATAGAATAGAATTCAGTCTAATAGGATTTTGCACAATAGAATAAAACCAGTGTAGAAAGCTATATAATAAAATGGAATAGAACAGTATGATATAGTATCAAATAGTGGAACCCAAAAGAATAGAACTGAATACAGCAGAATGTAACAGACCAACATACATTAAAACAGAACAGAGAATAGAATAGCACAAAATATGCGCTATATGATATACTGTAAAGAGAATAGTATGTGGTTGTATAGAATAAAATGTAGTAAAATACAGCTAAATAGATTCCAGTAGATTGGAATTAAATAAAAATAGAATAGAACACAATAGAATAAAATGGAAGAGAAAAAAGATAGACTGAACAGAATACAGTGTGTGTGGGGGGGCAGAATCCAGCATAGTAGAATACAACCCAGTGCTACACTACAGAAGACAATATATCAAATTGAATAAAACGGTAAAATAGAACAAATTAGAATATAACAGCAGAATGCAATAAAATGATGTAGAAATAGAATGAAATGGAAGATATTTGAATTGAAAAGAATTGTGCACAATGACATTCCAGCAAAATACAATATATTGTACAAAGTGATACAGTATAGAAGTACAATAGAATATAGAATATGAATAAAATGCAGAAGAACCCTGGAATAAAACAGAACAAATCAGAGCATGATAGAATATAACAGAATAGAATAGAGCAAAATATGTTGCAGAATGTAAGATAACAATAAAAACAGAACGGAATACAGTGGAGAACAGTAGATTTAAACAGTAAAACATTGCACAGTTGGAAATAGAATATATTAGAGCAGAGCAGAATTGAAAAGAACAGAAAACTACAGTAAAGCTAGCTGCTTAAAGGAACAGGTCACCCAAAAATGAAAATGGTCATCATTTACTGATTTTTTTAAATTATTTAATTTTATTTATTTATTTTTTCTTCTGTGGAACATAAAATTAAGTCATACATATTTGGAACAACATGAGGGTGAGGAAATGACAGAATTTCCATTGTTGTGCGAACTATCTCTTTAAGTACATGTAAGAGCAGGGATGCTGTTGTTAATCAGTACTGTCATATAAAAGCCGGGGTGGTGTAGTGTGGTTTTCCTCCTCTCGTGTTTATAGAGTCCTGCTCTCTGGAGGGGCCGCTGCCAGCTGGCTCACGCTTCCACAGGGGGCCGCCTGACTGCAGATGACATGTTTGAGTGCTGGATGAGTCTGTCACAAGCACACACACCAGAGAAGTGCCCTGTGACTCCTTCTTTCTGTCATAAACCCATACGAGTGTCCCACTCCAAGTCAGTCAAGTGCTAGTGATGAATGTACAACCGGCTGTGTGTTTTGAAGTTCTTCTGCAGGATATGTGCCACCTGGAACGAATCCAGCTGTGGTGGAGAAAAAGAACAGACTTGGGACCTGGAAACATCTCTGAGAACTAAGAGAGAGATCGTCTATAAGCTGACAGCTTACGCACAGAAAATGTAAAATCGTCTAGCTAGACCAGAGCTAGTGAAGGGCCTACATAGCACACATGTCATTATACATTTATGTATATTTAATGTGTCTGTGGAAATTAATTATCACAAATATGCATGATATGTATTTATATTAATTTCAATGTTATATATATATATGTGTGTGTGTGTGTGTGTGTGTGTATATATATATATGTATATATATGTGTGTGTGTGTGTATATATATGTATATATATATACGTATATGTATGTGTGTGTGACCATGGACCACAAAACCAGTCATATGGTAAAATTTTTCAAAATTGAGATTGAATCAGTTATTTTAAATTGTAATAATATATTACAATATTACTTTTTTTATACTGTATTTTGATCAAATCAAATAAATGCTTGGTAAGCATGAGAGACTTCTTTCAACAACAACAAAAACCTTCATAAAATTAGGAGCGTGGCCCTTTAATTCTAAAGAGGTTGTGGTGTGTGGCTCCCAATACTTTTCATTGAAAGGAAAACATGCTAACCAGCTTTACCTTTCCCCACATTGTTAGACTTTTATCATAGCATCACTCATCTTAGTCTAGCCCACACATAACAGCTGGAACTTCGAGCTATAACCTGCTAGTTAAACAGCGTTTGTGATCCTTCCTGTGAGTGGGTGGGCGTTGGCGGGGCTACACTATAAAGGTTAACACAACTGTGTGTGAAAATAATTGCAAATTAAATCTAATTAGCACTATCCAATCAGCGTTATGAAGACTATCTCAGCGTGATGCTGCGCTAAGCCTTTTTAATTAAGGGTAGAACAATTAGACACTATAAATTAGCAGAAGATACTTCAATTAAGACGGCACGCTCAGATTATCACAGAAACCATCAGCGAACTTTCAGCTGGGCTACATTTGAATTTGAGGTGAATTTTACCAATAACATCTGATTGTAGAGGAGGTAAAACAACAATGAAGCAAATTTGAATGACTTTCCTAATTGTTTTTGGTGTGTGCGAATGTGTGTGTACACTTTGTGTAAATTGGCTCCCGGCAGCTCGGCGGCATTAGCATGTTTGTATCAGGGTTCGTAGACAATATTGATCTCACTGATTGCTATCTGACTAACCTGTCTGTCTCCTTTAGTGGCATCACTCTGATGCTTTGAGGAAGTGGGGGTTAAAGGTCATCATGGTTCACGAGTGTGACACCGGAGACAGATGTGTGTCTTATGAGTGAGAGAGTCGGTCGATCGAAATGAGCGTTAAGTCAAGAGGGTGTTTGTCTGGATTTTAGACAGCAAAATGACCTGCAGACCAATAGAAACCCACTGACAGGGGAAAGTGGGCCATATTTTATCCCCCAGTCGGATCTGAAGAGAAAGATACACTGTAGAAGACATAACTCTAAATAGTGAGCACATCAAAAGGATTTGCAATTGAAAGAAATCCCATAAAGATGTCACAAGTGAAGTCTCCTCAATATCTAGACCCTTGGTCTCGTTTCTCCTTGACCAGGGGTGTCCAATCCTGCACCTGGAGGCCCGACATCCTGTAGATTCTTGCTTCAACCACACTTGCCTGGAAGTTTCTGGTAATCCCTAAAACCTTGATTAGCTGGTTTAGGTGTTTTTAATGGGTGTTGGAGCTAAGCTTTGCAGAACAGTGGCCCAGGAGAAGGTCTAGACACCCCAGTCCTGGACAGCAATGAAATTAAACAGAGAGCATTTTTGATGAAGTCTCCAACTTCTCATATGTTCTCTTGAGAAAACGAAAAGATACCAGCAATCTTGTTTTTTTCTAGAGCAGTCATTTCGAGCCCCGGTCCTGGAGTACCCTCAACAGTACATGTTTTGTACATCACTCTTATCTGACATACCATTTTAGGTCTTGGAGTCGCTACTAACAGGCTGATGAGAAGATCTAGATGTTTCCAGTTTGATTACGGAAACATACCAAATACTGGAGATACTCCAGGACAAGGGTTACAACTACCGCTCTAGAGTTTCAGAGTAGATCTCAAAGTCTGCAATCAAAAGTCAAAGATCTCATTACAAACTCAAACATTCATTCATCCATCCATTCTCCAAACATCTTTTCATCTATAGAGTGTTGAACTTTGAAGCCTTAAAGTGCACCTATTATGCCATTTTTAAGTTTGCTAATATTGTTTTGGGAGTCTCCTACAATAGGTTTACATGCATGCAAGGTCAAACAATGCTTTCGTGTTTCCTTCTCTGCTCTGATTGGTCAGATGGCCCAGTTGTGATTGTTCTATGGCTTACAGCGCGTGCCGAAAATGATACGATCATTGCCATGGTTGCATATTTTAAAGGCGCAATAGAAAATATAAACATCTATTATTTATCATACTTACAGCTTGAGATTCAGGGGAGCCAGCTAGTCCAAATAAACTGGATAATGAGCCGTCTTTCAAGAGTAAGCGTTTTGTGATTCTTTCTTTTGGGAGACAATAACTTTACAACTTTGCAGATCGTTTGCATTCAGATACAGCTTTGTTACACACCGCATGAAAGGCAATGTTCGAAATGGCATAATAGGGGCACTTTAATACAATCACCAGAAGACAAAAAGCTAAACATGATTAAATGTCACCATCACTAAACTTCTGACAGCTCTTATCAGTCTTTATTCAAAAACCCCACTGACTTCGGGATGATAGAACTAGAACTTCTAAAATGCTCATTTCTGGTTGTTGGCCTACAAAAACGTCATCCATGCAGTACTCTAGTCTAGTTCACTTTTGGGTTGTAGGGGAGACTGAAGCAAACCTATGTCAACATGGGGAAAACATGCAAACTTCATACAGAAAGGCCTCCTGGCTCGGCCGGGACTTGAATGAGGAAACTTCTTGCTGTGAGGCGACAGTGCTACCCACTGAACCACTGTCCGAACTAAACAATGTGCGCTAAGCTATTCGAAAGAAATTTCAAGAAAAACATCTGAGACACAACTGATACTTGAAAATGCAGCTTTTGCTGTGAGTAATAATTAGTGCTGTCAAACGATTAATCGCGATTAATGGCATCCAAAATAAAAGTTTTTGTTTGCATGATATACATGTGTGTACTGTGTATATTTATTATGTATATATAAATACACACACATGCATGTATATAATTAAGAAAAATATGTTGTTTATATATTAAATGCGTTTGTTTATAAATAATATAAATATATACATGTAAATATTTTCAAAAAATATATAGTGTGTGTGTATTTATACATACATAATAAATATGCATGTACAGTACACACACATATATAATGTAAACAACAACTTTTATTTTGGATGCGATTAATCACGATTAATCAATTGACAGCCCTAGTGAGTCTAAAGAAGACGGTCAGAATTAAACCAGATTATTTTGGTCAAAGTGAGGTAGAATGGGATCAGCGAGTGTCGCAAAACAGGTACTAACTTAAGAAGGCAGCATGAGCATCACAACACACGTGTCAACATGGCTCCAACAGCAGTGTTAGCTCGGGCAAGAGCTGACCATCAACAACTCTTTCAGCTCGATGGTTTCAAGCAGCTTATGCCGTCGTCAAGTGCCCCTGCTTTCAATAGCCTGTCCAGACAGAGTTCAGCTCTAAAAGCTGCCTGTCACCAAAGGCTAAATAAAACAGTTCAGGGCAGGGGAGGGGAGGTTGAGAATGGATCAAAGATCAATAAGGCCAAAAGAGACAACTCCCGTCCCTCCCTTAACAGTAAACACATGCATTTAAATCAGCCATCCACTGGCTGCCGTAACTATGACAAATGATGTTGTATGTAATTTTTTTCTATTAACATAAAGTAATATAAACTGAAGGACACTAGTCTATAGAGGGAGTTAGCAGCTAATGTTCCGTATCAGATGTGGACAATGTCAGGGCTGAATACAGATTACGTAGTGTCCTTCCAGCCCTCAGGGAATTACGCTTTGACACTGAATTGGCTGCCAAGTGTATTAGTGCAACTCACTGGTGCCAGCCATATCTTCACTGGATTATTAACCCCTCTGCTCCAGCGACCCACAGAGTCCCACGTCCTAACCTCGTCCTAGCCGTCACAAAGGTGCGCTTATCCCTTACCCTTTACCCCCGAGAAAGATTGTAAGATGGGGAACCGTTTCTCCACGCGACACTCAGGTCTATCGGTTGCGTCCATGGCGAAATCAAACTGGCCCTCGCTGTGTCTCAGAATAACCTCCAGATATTCATGTTTGTCAAACAGCTTCAGAACTGCATTTCTGTGGGTCAAACTTTGAGGTCGTGTGGTAAATTGCGAATGTGAAGGTACTGAATATTTCAGAACGCCGAAGAGATGTGTCTGCTTTTGTTTTTCTGGCAGTAAGGTTGACAAAGACAGGGAAGGAACAGAGAAAAGCTGGGAAAGTGGAGAGATGCGTATTAGCGATGAGTAAGTTGGGGATTGTAGCGGCGTCTCGGATGGAAATCCGTCATACGTGCAGGTGATATGATGAATGCGGTCCTCATGAGCTTTGACATGCTGACAGTAGAGGAGGAGTTCTGACGCTAGAGCTCTTCTTCTCCAGTTCATCTGCACTTGAGGACTTACACACATCTCAGTCTCCCAGAATCCATCAGTGCACCGGCATCTCTCATGTCTACATCTGTGCACAGATGGTGCAGGGTTTTGACTTTGTAACAGTTAGTTCTTGGAAATTGTATTCAGGCGAGTTTCAGGTATTGTGTGTGTTTGTGTGTTTATCACAATTATCATGAATTATTAATTCATAACTATTGCACGGTATAGCATATACCTACCACCACATGGTGTTTTTAAGGAGTCCTAATGACCTTGTTTTGTTTTTTTGTTTGTTTGTTTTGTTTTGCTTTACTTTGCTTTGCTTTGTTTTGTTCTGTTGTTTGTTTTTGTTTTTGCACAGTATACCATGTACCACCACATGGCATTTTTAATGAGACTTAGTGACCTTGTTTTGTTCTGTTTAGTTTTTTTGTTTGCTTGTTTTGTTTCTGGTTTTGTTTTAATTTTTTTTTTTTTTTTTTCTGTTTTGTTTAGTTTTTGCTTTGTTCTTTATTTGTCACACCACTTTAATTGGAGGCAATTTAAGCTGTTATGTTTATTTTAAAACAACTTATTTTATACAAATTTATAATAAAATATTATGCCGATTTACTTAATGTTTCATTCTATTAATGCAACTTTTTTTCTTCATTTTGACATCAGGAATGTTGAATCACACTGATGTTATCCCCCCAAATTATATCAAAATGAATTTTAATAGACACGTTAAAACATATTAATCATATTTAAGTCGTTATACTTATGAATTGCACAAGACGTCATGGAAATCATAATATGCAAATGGATGGAGACCAGTCCCTGGACTGATACATGTCTGTCTTCTTTTCCTTTTGTTCTCACTTTTCTTATCATGTTGTTGTCAATCAGTATTAAATGTGTGTTGCTGTCTGAGCACCCAGAGGGCTGCTTTTGAATCTTTTCTTTAGTGTCAGTAAAATAGTCTGTGCCACCAAGTGCCTCTGGACATGTCTCTTTTGTAACTGATGGGATAGGCAATGTAAATCAGACAGTTTCCACTTTTGTTCACAAGCACGATATCCAACCGTTGCCATATCCAGAAGTGCAAAGACTTAAACGTGACTGAAATTATGTGAGCACGTATGTGAACAAGTATACTGAAGACAAGCAGGTGATTATATAATAATTCAAACAGACCTGTTGATCTGAATCTGAATGAAATCTAATGGTGAAATCTCTATGTGCACGTGTAGTTATGTGTGTGTTTTCGCAACGGTTCAGTCCTCACCTCTCAGACGCCCCTCTCCATTAGAGTGTGTGCTAACCTTGCAACACCAGGTTGACATCCCCATTTTTCACCTGGCCACTGCCTTTCCCACTATCCTCCGCCTCCTTGATCTTTTCATCGCTCTATCCCACCTTTCCCAGTCACAACAGTAGTTACCAGAAGGACCGCTGTGGTAATTACAATGACTTAAATCCATCAAATCCAAAACTGACCATATTTGCTTGTGTTATGTTAAATAAGCCTTTAACCGACAGCTGTGCTATTTGTCAACAGTCAGACAGCTGTTTATGCATTGGTTTAGGCTGCTGATATACAGTGCATCTGGAAAGTATTTACAGCGCTTCACTTTTTCCACATTTTGTTATGTTACAGCCTTATTCCAAAATGAATTAAATTCATTATTATCCTCAAAATTCTACAAACAATACCCCATAATGACAATGTGAAAGAAGTTTGTTTGAAATCTTTGCAAATTTATTAAAAATTAAAAAATGGGGAAAAAAATCACATGTACATAAGTATTCACACCCTTTGCTCAATACTTTGTTGACGCACCTTTGGCACCAATTACAGCCTCAAGTCTTTTTGAGTATGATGTTACAAGCTTGGCATGCTTGCAGGACCTCTGAAGCTCCATCTGGTTGGATGAGTACTGTCGGTGGACAGCCATTTTCAGATCTCTCCAGAGATGTTCAATCGGGTTCAAGTCTGGGCTCTGGCTGGGCCACTCAAGGACATTTACAGAGTTGTCCCTTAGCCACTCCTTTGTTATCTTGGCTGTGTTCTTAGGGTCATTGTCCTGTTGAATAGGGGTGCTCCGATCAGGATCACATAAAGCAGTATCTGCCGGTAAGATCACCAATACTGATCTTTTTAAAGCCTTCTTTTTATCATGTAGAATTATTTATAGTGATGATCCAGTCAAGATTTTTAGAAATTTAGTCAGGGCCTGATTTTCATTTTTAAATATGAAGGTGACTCTTGTGAGAGGGGATTTTTTAATTTGAGGGGGGGAGGGGAGCATTTTAAAAAATATATATATATTTATTTCATTTAAATGTTTGATCATGCAGTGCATTTTTTTTTTTACAATCTTGCAATTGTTGCACAATAGCTTACACACAGCACAAGCCTGTTTTCGTGAGCTGTATATAAGGTAGTTTTTTACGCCAGGTTCACACATACTCCATTTGCAGTGCGTATGCAGTCCATAAGCGGTGCAGAAGCAGCACTGACTCTCATTGTGCTTTCACAAAGGAGTCTGCTCCTGATCTGTGGCTGTTCACCTCAAACACATTTATCCATTATTTTGATTTCAAATCTGTACATTGTTACTGAAAATGTTTTTTCAGCGTTGTGATTCATTTTTTTACACAGTACAGTAATACAAGCTTTCATAGACTTGTTTAAACACAATAAATATAAGAAACGCATTATTCAATGCTTTTTCCTTTTGCACTTCTAGATTTATATATGAAGTTGCTCAAGCAAGTTGCAAAACATTTAAACTACTTTTCTTACATTATCACAAACATTCTAATTTAAAACTTACCATTGCCAGAAACAGTCAGCTCTATTGCCTTTTCTTTTGCATTTAAATCTTTATTACAAGCAAACCTGCAGTTCATTAAGAACGTTGTTTTCCTACCTCTACCAGTGCCATCTATTATTGTCTTGTTAATCTAGAAGTGCTCTTTTCCTTTAAACCTAGCCAAAAAGCCATCTGTGTTGACTGAAACACAGTAGATTTTAATTATATGCATTGATGGTGTAATTACTACATTTTCGTGTCAATCCATGTCCATATTTACCACAAACAATGCGCTATTACTTTACTTCAGCGCGTGCAGCACAGCAAACTTGGTGCGGAAATACGCACCATATATGCACTACAAAGTATGTGTGCAGTATGTGTGAACCTGGCATTATGTGTGTGTGTGTGCGCGCTTCGAGTGTGCATGAGCGCACGGTCTCCAGGAGAGTGTGCAAGTGCTGGATGGTTAAACACTGGCAAGAATTAAAAAGAAATGCAATTTCTAAACTTTAGTGACGATGCGACACTGCCTGGATTGTGCAAGTGACAGTTCCTGTGTTAACTGTGCAGCTCGCTTATAGTGCAGACGCGATGTGATTTGAAGCCATTTGCGCATTTTGAGAGAAAAAGAGAGAGCGTGCATAGTGATTCACTCACGCTGTTTGTATTTTTGAAGAAATATGAATTGTACTTCACCTTCAGTGTAATTATTTCACCCGCGCCGGACAGAGACGGTGCTGCTGCATGTCATGCCAAACCTCTCACGGCAGGTGCGTCATCAGCTTGAGATCGGCCTTTATAGAGACCGCCGATCAAACATCCCAAAGCTATCGGCTGATAGTGATCGGTAGCTGATCAATCGGAGCACCCCTACTGTTGGAAGCTGTTGCCCCAATCTGAGGTCCAGAGCTCTCTGGAGCAGGTTTTCATCAAGGATGTCTCTATACATTGCTGCATTCATGTTTCCCTCGATCCTGACTGGTCTCCCAGTCCCTACCGCTGAAAAACATCCCCACAGCATGATGCTGCCACCACCATGCTTCACTGTAGGGTTGGTATTGGCCAGGTGATGAGCAGAGCAGAAATCTTTTCTGTAGCCTTCCCCAGATCTGTGCCTCGATACAATCCTGTCAGCCTTTCTAAAATGTTGCCAACAAAACGATTTGAATGCTTGTTAAATTACAATGGTTATAGCAGTATTATTATAATACTGCATTAAAACTAAAAAAAGCATTAACATAATTCAAGATGCATTTGAAAGTGAACTTGACAATCAATCAATCAATAAAAACAAACAAACAAACAAAAACTCATCTCATCCTATCTACAATCAACTGCAAACTTGCACATTGTTCAAGCCTGACTCCATTCTGGTATAGAAAAAACAACTTTATTTATTTATTTATGAAAATTAAGAGAAATAAAACTTGGAGAGAGAGAAAAAAATTTAACACTTAGGAAGGAATTTAATAATAATAATAATTAGTAGTAGTAGTAGTATTGTTAGTAGTAGTATTAATTAATTTATTTATTTATTATAATTAAGAGAGATAAATCTTGGAGAGAAAAATGGAGAGAGAGAGAAATTGGGAGACTAAAAAAGGAACACCTAGGAAGGAATTAAATTATTATTATTATTATTTTACATTTATTTATATATTTATATTTATTTTTATCTCATATCGTTCTTAGTTTATTAATGTACATACAGCAAGGAAATAATTGCACATCCGTTTTAAAAAGTTTGCCAACGTGAACCACAGAAATGATAATTTTTTTAATTGTAAATGCAAATAGTTTGAGCTCATGTTGAGCCGTTCTGACAGGAAGTGATTAGACGTGGCGGTCAGTCTTCTCTGCTCTGTTGAAGTGCTGAGGAAGCGTATCGGAGCTCTTTTGAGCTTCTTTGCCTGCTCTTTTGATGTCTGTTTTTACGAGGTGATGCAACGGGGCTGATGCATATCTTAACGCACCTCAGGATCTTCTGCGTGGTGAAAGATGACCTTCCACTGATAAAGAGATTCATCACCTCACATGTAAAACCAGTCTCCTCCTTATTAGGTTTCCACAATAAATGTGTTCCTCTCCAAAGCCGAGCTGTTACATCATCAATCAATCAAACAGACTCAGAACAATCTAACAGAAGTTCTCCTGTGTGATTAAGAGTGTAGGGCAGACGCTTCCACAATATACTGCTTTTGTTTTGTGACTCGGGCCTTTTCATTCTGAATGTGTGTGTGATCCATCAGAGAGCTTTATGATGAATCGTCGTGTCCTTCAGGAAGTGCCCTGAGCGCTCCGACACTCGCTCTACTCTCCGGCGAACGCTACAGACGCGTGATGGAGATGCTCGGCCCACACTGGCTGTATGCTAAATGGAGAATACATTACAGAAGTGACAGAGGACTATTTTTCTTTCCATTGTTATCATTTATGGAGGCTGAATCTGTTGAAGTTCATTGTTGGACTTCCCAGACTGACAAGGTGAAGATGTATGGATGGAGTGTTAAAGTGTTCTACACAAGTGCTTTATTTATTTATTTCCCCCTGTAGATCACCTATATTATTCAGGGTTTCTTGCAACTGCTATGAGTATAAGACTATATGCACATTACTGTAACTGATTGACCTCTAAATAATGACATAGTTCACTGTAGCCCAGTTTATAGCCACTTTTTGTACTGTTCTGTTATCAATGAAGTGGAATAGCAAAATTAGCCAATATGTGCACGATTACACTATTGACACTTAAAGGTTAAAGTTGACACCCAGCGGTTGAACTAGGTATTGCAGTCCAAATTCAAAATATTGGAGACGTTTTTTTCACCCGACCCCTCGTCCTCATACTTGGCGCAGGTTGCCAGATTAACAACACCAACAGAAACGAGCGCACATGGCGATGAATGAAATTAAATACGCTGTGTTTTCCGCCAACTGGCAACCTGGGGTGCCGAAATACAATTGGGTAAACTGGCAGTGGGCGGGTTTCGCAAACCATAACAAACACAGACATTCCGGGCTGGAACGCACATTTTCAAAGGAGAATTACTGACTGTAGCATTGTTTTTCAGATAAACAAGTATGTTAACTTACCAAACATATTATGGTATTTTTATGCTTTAGTAGAGTCAAAATCAATTCAGCACCTTTAAGAAAAAAAAAAAACACACCCTAGCCAATTTTCCATTCAAAGAATTGTTTTTTTTTTTTGCAACTATCGACAGTCTTTTTCTTTCTACGATATCGTTGTAATCCCTTTCAGAACGATTTTTTCCAGCTGATGAAAGATAAAAACATTGACACTCAATCAGAATATAATGAGCTGGAGATTTTAAAGCAGCAGACGAGTGTGTGCTTACAGACGATATCGTTCACTGGTGTGGACGCTAATATCGTTATCTTTATAGTTATCGTTCTTGGTGTAAACGGGGGTTTACACTGCATATAAAGTCGTAACAGATTTAGCGCACCCTTAAACACACTTTTATGATAACAACACTAAGGACACAAATGCATAATTCAGTGATGTGCCATTATATTTATTTGCGTTTTCTCTACACAAAGTGTTTCACAACATTTGAAGTATTGACATGGAATTTTTGCGACATGGAAAAATTTTTGAACTTTTCACAAAAACTGTAATATGGTTGTCTTGAAAATAAGTCGTATGAATTGATTTTATGATACTTTTGGAGCATGAACAGTAGGGATGTAACGATTCACCGTGAGCCGGTTGAAAAACGACTAAAATATGTGACTATTCAAAACGGTTGAGATGCCAAAGAAATCGTGATATAATTAGGGATAGGAGTTTATATGAATGTAAGTCTGAGGGGAACTGACTGTCTTTAGAACAGTTTAGATGGTGTTTTCTTTCCATCTTGCCTCTGAACAATGCATATTAAAGTTCATAAGTGAATAAAGTTCATACAGCGATAACCAAGGAAACGCAATAGTGCCTGTTACAAAAGCGCCACCTGCTGGCAGAGAGTGAATCTGCGTCTCATTCAGCTCGTCTGCTGTATCGGTTTCGTGCAGATATTTTTTATGTATAGTTTCACAAAACTGAACCATTCTGTTTTTGCTTCAAATTTCGAAATTATACAATCTAATTTAGATTAAAAACTGCTCATGTTGCAAGTATGCAGCATCTTTGTTTGGATCATGATTAAAACGTTGTGGCTGCCTCTAATTTTAAATGGAAAGAGCACAGACAAAGCCTTATTTTGTTTATATGAAGAGATTTCTTTTATCCGTGTTGCTTCTTTGATTTTGGCTTTGTTTTAAATTTTCAATTTAGTTTTGTTATATTAAAATTTTACAAAGACACCTGCAGCATTTTCTCCAAGCAATAGGCTAATAAAAGGACACATTTTGTTACATCCCTAATGAACAGACCATGGTCACTATACACGTTCATTGTATGGAAAAGAGCAGCATGAACATTCTTCTAAATTAAAATAAAGAAAAATAAAGAATTATTTCCGCAACACGTTGGGCCATTTTAGAACCTTGCGTACCAACCAGTCCATGCAGAGTTGTTTGGCCATTGGCTTTGCATTTGCATCCATCTCCCGCTTAATGAGACAGAAATGTTTGTACCATTGAATTATTCCGTCTGATGTTTCTTTCTGATGTCACCAGGGAAATCTTCTTTAAAGTGCTGGACATGTTTCATCAGCAATTATGTCCTTGTCTGAACAAACCTGAATCCAGCAAACAGATGCATAAATGCATAGAGAGGTTTTCTCGTAACGATGTACAGTCACCTGGGACCGAATTCAAACTCAGACAGAGAAGAGGAAAGAGAATCCCTCTAAATCGTTATGTGCCATAAAAAGTCAAATATGTAAGCGAATGAATAAAAGTTGTACGGCACACAGCCATTACGACAGCCACTATTACAGCCTTCTGCGCGAGGAATAAGTCACTCTGGATCTTCCCCTCCTTTTGTTTAACCGTGTCCGTACATTTGAATATTCATAAAACATCCACCGCCGAGATGATGTCAAAGTAAATTTAAAATGTCCACAGGGGACGTTTTCTATGGGGAAGATCTTGTACATCTAAAACTTCAAAGACACCCGTTAATATAAAGATCTATTATAAATGATTAATTCAATATTTATGAATATTTTAAATCTCCTAATAAATTATCATGTATGCGATTAAGTTCCACATTTATCTGCAGATGCAGAGAGGGCGAGTCTTTAGTTGAAAAGTATGCACGTAATTCTCATAGGCTAAATTACATGATGTTACATGGGTTGTATTTTGACATATGATTTATCCTGCTATGAAACCGTTTTTATGCTGGCCATTATTCAATCTATAAAAATGTGTGAATTTTCTCAGAGCTTAGGTCTGATGCTGCACCGCTGGCATACAAAGTAGCCGCTCTTCATAAATCCACATCCTGACAGTCTATTTGAAGCAGAAGTAGATACTCTTTATGCGTGAGCTGAGGAAGTCCTGCTAAATAACTAACTGAAGCAAAGATTGCCTCGTTTTTTTTGTTGTTTTTTTTTCATTTTGTATAGTTCATTTTCATTTATACATTCATGCTATATTTGAAAACACATTTGAAGTGTTTTTTAAAACACGTCTGACGTACAAAAGCTATACAAGCACTTCGGTAATTAGAAAAGTACTTGTAAATAATAAATTAAAGGAGTGGGAGAGTTTTGCATTTTGCAATAAGAGAGGCGCAGTTTCCTGCATTACCATAATGAATCACAGAGAGCTGAGGGTCTCGTTTAGCACTGAAGCCATAGGAAAGATGGAGAGGTCTTTTCTACACGTTTAGTTTTGGACTGTATCATGCTTTGGCGCTGTAACATTGTTATTTTGCTCTAAATTCAATATCTCAGGAATTATGGTAACAGGTTCATACAATGGCTTTAATACACCTTTTCTATGATGAGCATGTTTTTAAGTTATTAAAAAAAAAAAAAAAAAATATATATATATATATTATTATTATTATTTTTTTTTATTTTTTTTAATAATCATCTAAACATGAAGGTACACCTCTAACCCCAGACTGTATGAAAACATATGGGGGGTGGGGGGTTGTGTGAAAATACACAAATTTGCCACCAATTTTCCATAATGTAAAATACTTATGTATTAACTATTTATTATTATGGAGTCCTCTCTATAACAACATTTCCTGTTCTATGTATTATTTTCTGCAATTCAGTTGCGCCACATGACTTAATTTTGGCACTTATTATTATTATCATTATTATTTTTATATTAATAAGAAGTGATAAAATATATATTAAAAAAATCTAAATCTATTTTAGTATATAGTCAATAATTCTCTTAAAATATAAGATATAGATATATAAGATATAGTTAAATGTCACGGTGCACACACGAGGAGGATACAGGAACACACAGACCAGGATGTAAACTCAAATAACAGTCTTTAATGATTCCAAACAAGGCAGGGCAAGACAAGAACAGGCTGACACAGAAAGGAACACCGGGGAGTAAAGAGTAGACCAGACCACACGAAACTGAACAGGAAGGAACTTAAATACACAGGCTAATTACACAAACACAGCTGGACAAGAATTAACTAATAATCACACTAAACTAGGACAGGAAACAAACCAAATATGGACAATTGAGGCGGGAACACATGACACACACGACACACATGTGTCCCGCGCCATAACAGTTCCACCGGGGAGGGGAGGTGGATGCTCTGGAGGCCCCACAGGACAGACACGGACAGGATCACAGGATGGGGACCTCCAGAACGGAGGCCATGGTGGAGCTGGCAGCTCTGGAGGCCATGGCAGTGCAGGGAGCACGGAAGGCCATGGCGGTGCAGAGAGCTCCAAAGGCCATGGCGGTACAGGGAGCTCAGGAGGCCATGGCAGGTGGTCCTTGTGGCCGTGGCCTCATCCCTCGACCCGGCCACTCCAGCCAGAACCCTTCTACCCCCCCCACACAAAACTGAACAGGCAGGAACTTAAATACACAGGCTAATTACACAAACACAGCTGGACAAGAATTAACTAATAATCACACTAAACAAGGACAGGAAACAAAGCAAATATGGACACATGAGGCGGGAACACATGACACACATGACAGAGGACTGACATAAAACCACATGACCACATTCACTTTGTCACTAAATATCAAAATATAGGTCATGTTTATTGTGGGGAGAGAAAAGGTTAATATAATAAATAACTATGAGCTTATGTATATTTTTCCAATCATTCAGCAATAATAATTGTATTTCTGTTTCTAAATTCTGCATATTTTAACTTTTTATTCAGTGTCATTGCGTGTTCACTCAGACCACTTGTTATGGTGGTCTAAATTTCTTTCTGCTGCTGCATGTTTCTGCTGGTGTGTTCTAGTGTACATTTCCCCATATGAAAGGCCTTGTGTTTGTAAAGTGGGCCACATGCAGTCGGAACGCTATCGACTGTGGCTGAAGTGTCTCAGCTTGAATCATCCACTTAAGATCAGCGTTCTCATAGAGAGCCCCAGCGTCCCTCGGCCCAGCTCGTTATTACACCATTTAACGAGACGCACAGCACAATGCTGCCGCTCGGGCCTATGGGATCGCTGTGTACATTATCCCTCAGAAGGTCCTTACAGAAGCTGACAGGAGGATGTAATATATCTCAAAACAATGGATCCAGTTTAAGAGGCGTATTGATTCAAAGCTATCGCACCCATCATCATTACCATTATCTGTTGGAGAGATGGTCCGTCCCCGCATTGCCACGCTGAAAACCAGGGGTCCGTTCAGAGCCTCAGCACTCGCCGGTTCCACTCGCTAACCTCCTCCACTGTTTTAATAATCCTTAAAGGTGCTGCTCGGGCTTTTAAAAGAAATGAGCTGGGTCTGAGGAGGACTTTAACAGGACAAGAAGCCATTGAAACGCTGGGTAAATGGCCCCGCTGACGCCCCCGGCCCCTGCGGAGCAGCTCAATACCATTTCCAACCTTTTAACTCACTCAAATTAAGTTTAGGCGTCCTTCAGGATGCCTGACTCTATTCATCCCCCATTTAGGGTCCATTGAAAAGAGCGCCACTCCCCACGCAACAGACTGCTGCGAGCAATACGATATCTATTAGATTACAGTGCCAGCACTTTGCTCTAACGGTTAGCGAGGTGGGCCACCGTGCACAGCGATATTGTGGCTTTCATACGGGTTTAGGCGCTTTGTTATGTGAAAGGCTTTTAATATGAGGTTTTCCTAATCAGATTTGTTAAAGAGATCCTTTAGGTAATGTCGTGCATTAGAGAGACAGCTGCGGCGATGTTGAGCACTTCATTAAAAGAATGGGGAGGCGGTGGTTTGACTGCTTGTTTGCTAACGTGAAACGATACAGAGGCAGTGGCCTCACGCCATGCTAAGTAAATATTGGTCGAGTTGTTGCTGCGTGAAATTTGAACCTGATATGAAATGATATCTTTTGTTGTCATGCTTTTTTTATGTTGTCTATTTCTTTATCATGAAGCAAGCTCACGTGGTTTACTCGGGCACTCATGTAAATTAGCCTGTTCTTGTCGTAGCGTAGCAGTTAAAGGGATAGTTCACACAAAAATGAACGTTTGCTAAAAATGGGCTCATCCTCAGGCCATCCAAGATGTAGATGAGTTTATTTTTTATCAGATTTGAAATTATTGATCATTACATCAATTGCTCACCAATGGATGCTCTGCAGTGAATGGGTGCCGTCAGAATGAGAGTCCAAGCAGCTGATAAAAACATCACAATAATCCACACCACTCCAGTCCATCAGTTAACATTTTAGAAAATGAAAAACTGCAAAAAGATTCAGACACATTGGCTGTCTCAAATCGTCTTAGTATTTTTTGATACTAAGTGATAGTTCACCCAAAAATGTTAAATTCTGTCATTAATTACTCACCCTCATGTCGTTCCAAACCCGTAAGACCTTCGTTCATCTTTGGAACACAATTTATGATATTTTTGATGAAATCTGTGAGCTTTCTGACCCTTTTTAAAAAAGAAAATAATAATTTTATATATATATATATATATATATATATATATATATATATATAAATAAATAAAAAATAATGACTTTATCTACCTGGTCTCATGGCATAAACATACCTGGGTGCACTTTTTAGCAAGACGCGAAATACATACCAATAAGTGCATATTACTACAGTTTCCAAAAGAAATGAACACTAGAGGCAGTAAAACTTGTTTAATAAAACGAGTTTTGATTAATAAAGCGTAATTTTTGCACAATCACTTGAACAATATCATGTTATGACTTCAAAACATTATTAATATGCTGGGAAATTTGAAAACTGATGCTTTTGAACGTTAGCATCACACATATCCAGCTTCATATCTATGGGTTTTTATAGACGGCAAGTTTGTTCGGTAGCTCACGGAGTACGGGGACATACTTGAGAGGTGAGGAGCTCCGGTTTGAATCCCGTGTAACTACGGTTTGACAAAACAGTTCAAATCTGCATATAAAGAAGCTCAAATAGCATGGTTGCATCAACAAATGCATTTTTATATCAGTTTTTCATTTGTCAACACTATCGGGTAGGTTTAGGGTTGGGTCTGGTGTAGGGCATATTTCCAACATGATAGAGCATTAACTTTTAGCGACATCCCCGGATATTTGAATTCTGAACCGCCACAATACGTACCTGAAGCAACTTAATAAAAACACAGCAATATGTACCTATAACAATGTAATAAAAACGTGCCAGGGTTTACGTATTGAACCCGTGTTTTAGCGCCACTCAGTGGACATTTCTCTTTGAAACTATGGCGAAACGTGCAGTAAGGTACGTAAAAACGGTCTCGCTAAAAAGTGCACCCAGATACGTTTATGCCATGAGACCAGGTTGGACCTCATTCAATGTATTTTTTTTCTTTTATGTGTCAGTCTCTGTCACCTTTCATAACAAATTATGGTTCAACCACTGATGTCACATGAACTATTTTAAAGATGTTCTTACTACATTTCTGGGTCTTGATCATGGTAGGACCCTTGTTGTCTATGGGAGGGTCAGAAAGCTCTCGGATTTCATGAAAAAAATCTTAATTTTGTTCCGAAGATAAACAGAGGTCTTATGGATTTGGAACAACATGAGGGTGAGTAATTAATTACAGAATTGTAGTTTTTGGGTGAACTATCCCTTTAATAATTACTTTCCTTGTTAAATAAGTGTGTTCAGTATAAATGTAATCTGGAAGTGCTACTTAAACTGCCATTCTTCTCTCCTGTGGCCTCATGGTGCAGAATCTTGCCGGAAATAGTAGGTCATTCAGGAACTTTTTGAACACTGTAAATTCGGAAATACTACTCTTTAACATATTGTTTTTCACCTACTATGTAGTAGGAAAGTTTATGATTTTGGATGGAGCCATAAAATCCAACCCACAGTGTGTACTGATCCTGTTCCTCCTTGAACCAGCCTAAACCTAGTCTGGCATAGCTTGACCTTCAGACTGACGGCAGAGGGTTTGGACTCTATCACAAATTTAATTGGCGAAGGACTGGCCAAGACGCTGCCTGACCTACATGTAAAGCAACCAATCACAGTTTGTTTTGTTGAGCGTCATATTTAGTGGCGTGAAAATGTAAAGTCAATCATCAAAAGTGTATAAAGGAAAGAGTGTATGATGCAAACTCTACATGCTTTTGAAAATCCAGATCCTGATAAGTCCTTGTCATAATTGTAAACTCAACGATTTTCTTCTCGGGTCAGGGGGTTTGACACAACGATAGATTTGTTTTCAGGCGGAATCCTGTAGAATTCAACCAATCAGATGATGACTTCAAAACTCCCAAAATGTTTCCCATTTTTTAGACCTAGCCAGTCTAAAGTGGTTTACTGGTCTTAGCTGGTTTATCTAGTTTCCCAGCTAAAACCATCAAAACAAACCACCTTATTCTGGTTTGAGAATTATTTTATTCCCATTTTTGAAGGCAGCAATGCACAAAATCAAGCTTGCGTAGCTAGAAGTACTTTGAGGGGTCAAGAACCCGGATCTGTCTTTTATCACCCAAGAAGTACAAGTCAAACGCAATTCAAGATCATGGCTAGACACGTTTTAGTTTTTAAGAGTGCTTTCACACTAGAGCTTTTGCTGAGTCAGTTTGGCACATTTAGTTGCTACGAAGGAGGTTTTCCGCCTTCGGGTTTCAAAATCTCGACCTACATCAATATCAGGCTTTTAAAACATGGCCACCACCAGTGGTCCATCCTCTTTACAGACGGCTTTCAGCATGGCCATGGAAAAACAGCTTGACTTGACACGGGTGATGGGTGATTTGCAAAGAGGACAAGTGCATTAGAATAAAACCTCAACGGTGATCCTTCAAGCTGTCAGCCATACATATTTCATTATTTTCATAAATCAGCGGGCTGAGATGTCTCCCTCTCTCGCTCTTTCTTGAGCGACAGACTGATGGCCTCTATTCATAACAGCCCGTGGCAGAAGGTAAACTGCCTCTGCTCCGGTCATTGTTAAGTGTTAAAGATGATCTCCAGCCATCTCGCTCTTTTTCCACACTCTCTCCATCTCTGTCTCTTTTCAATGAAGGGCGTTCTTTACAGGCCCATACCTCTGTCCCACATTAGATAAATAGAGTTATTTTTAGGAGACTGTGTATAGGACATCCAGTAGCTTCATTTTCACCTTTGTCTTCACAGTTTGTTCTTGTGCTTGTTTGCATAATCATTGGTAACATTTTGTTTGTTCTGTTGTTCACACTATGTGATTGCCAGTAACATTTTGTTCTATTTTTTGATTACATAATTCTCAGTAACGTTGTTTTCTTTTACTTTCCATTGTCTGTTTGTTGTCATTTTGAACAACTAATGTAAATGATAACATAAACAATAGAATAAATGTGACTGATGATTATATAAATAAAATGTGATTATGCAAATGCATAATTGTCAGTAACATTTTGTTCTATTGTTTGCATAATCATCTGTAAAATTGTTTTTGTTTATGTAATTGTCAGTATGTTTTAAACAGCTGATGTAAACGAACACTAGATAATAAACATGTTACTGAAAATTATTAACATTGACAAAAAATTTACAAAAGGTCAAAAAACGCAATGTTACTGAACTGTTACTAGTGATCATGTAAATAAACAATAGAACAAAAATATTTTTATTTTGTTTTTTCATGTTATCACTACTAGCATTGTGTTTGCTTACATAGTTATTAGTAACAAATTATTGTGTTTTTTATGTAAACCTCAGTAACATTTGTTTAGTCTGTTGTTTGCTTACATAATTGTCCGTAACATTTTATTCTGGAATTTACATAATCTGTGACATTGTGTTTAGTTTTTAATAGAACTGTCAGAACATTTAAAAAAATCTGATGTAAACTACATAAACACTAGATCTAACATGTTACTGACAATCATGTGAATTAAAACAATGTTACTGAAAATTAACCTACATAACACACTGTTACTAATGATAATGTAAATAAACATCAGTGTTTTGTTTCGTTATGTAATGAATAGTAACATTTAGTTGTTGTTTTTTTTGTTTGCTTGCATAGTTATCATTAACATTTCCTGTTCTGTTGTTTACATAATAGCCAGTAACATTTAGTTTGTTCTATTGTTTGCTTACATAATTGTCAGTAATATTGTTTTGTTCTGTTGTTTGTTTATATATTTTGTCAGTAACATTTTGTTATATTGTTTACATAGTCATCTGTAACATTGTGTTTTGTTCGTTTATATGATTGTCAGTACAATTTTATACAACTAATGTAAAATATTACTTAAACACTGAAACAAACCCCCAAAAAAAGATCCTGAAAGATACTGTAAATAAATAAACGATCAAAACACAATTTTGCTCAAAATAAAATAAACAATAAACCAAAACACTGTTACTAATACTCATGTAAATAAACAATAGAACGAAACAATATTGTAGTGTTTAATTTTGTGGTTTGTTTACATAATCACTAACATTGTGCTTTTTCTTTTGTTCGCTTAATTATCACTAACTTGTTTTGTTCTGTTGTTCGCTTACGTAATTGAAAAAATCGTTTTTCTTGTTTGTTTATATAATGATCAGTAGCATTTGTTTTATTCTACTTTTACTTTACATCATTTTAAGTAACACTGAACAGCAACTGTTGTAAACGGTTATGTAAACAAACAGTAAAACAAACATTTACTGGTGGAGACGAAACACATTACTAATGATTATAAAATGTTTTGTTCTGTTTATTAGTTTTTTGTAATCATCAGTGTTTTTGTGCATCACATTTTTTGTGCAATCAGTAATCGTCAGTAGTGTTGTATTTTTATTTATTTATTTTTTGTATTGTTATTTTACGGGTCTCTAAGAATAGGAGATTTAGAGGATCATACATGTATTGTACCCATAATCCAGTGCGTTTAGTGATGTAGTCTCTGATATGTTTATGGGTTATCATGTATGCCTGACTACCCTTAGTTGTTGTATATTAATCAATAGAAATGTGATTACGCCCTGCATTGCCTGTTTGCATTATTAAAATCTGACCAGTGGATTGGTGTACGTTTGCTTTTCAAATTAAATTTAGTGTCAATAATTAATGCATGGGATTAATGTGTGATCTCTATGCAGGGGTGGCCCAGTACTCTTTGATTCAGTATTGACCAGCCGACTGTGTGTGCTTGTGTGTAAATACTTTGCCCTTGAATAGCTTTACTGATTCCCTATAGACCCATGAGCGGCACAGATCTACATTACGGAAATTTCATCATAATAACTTCACTGTGCGTCAGACCAGGTCTCATTGTATAGCCTGGTATGTTTTTAACACGATAAGGTGAAATTGGAAATAAAACTACTGGAGTACCAAGCAAATGCTGTTGGTAATCGTTCAGTATCATGATATATATATCAAAGTACTATGATATTACCAAAGAACTGCCACAGTACTTTATTTTTCGAGAAAGTTTGGGATTTGACTTTGTCCGTGAGAATCTTCACTGAAACCTTGAGAGTTTTCTCCTCTGTGACTTGGCAAAGTCAAGGCAAGGAGTGTGAGGAAGTTCCTGGATTGTGGTGTGTTCATACACATGTGTTTGTGTACGGTGTGTGTGTGTGTGTGAATGTCTCTGTGGTAGAGACCTAATCTTACCTGCTATCATTTCCTGAATGACCTCTGCTTTCAGTGCGTGATGGATTATATTCTGCACATAGACATTAATTTTCCTGAACAAGAGGGCAAACTGAAAAAAAAAATCTTCACCAGTGGAATATATTGGTGCAAGGGTAATTTTGTAAAAACAACAGTTGTGAAAAGCCACATGAACTTCTCATATAACAGGCAAATGCATTTTTTCAAGGTTTATTGTTGACCATTTGGTATTGCCCAATCATTAGAGGACATACGTACAAAATGTTTTTAAAGCATAGCTTGTTTCACAACTGATTATAGCGATTTTTTTTTTTTTTTTTTTTTTTCGTTTTAAAATTTAAACAAAAATCATTATTTAAATGGACAGTTCACTAGAAAATTTTAATTCTGTCAATTGCTGGGTCATTCCAAATCCATAAGACATCTGTTCATCTTCGAAACACAAAATAGTTTAGATTTCCGTCCCTCCATTCAAAGTCCATTTCACCAAAACTTTCAAGTTTCCAAAATTCATAAAGACAAAAGCAATCGCTTTGTATGATGAACAAATGTAATTTAGATTTTTTATTTTTGTTTGTTTTTTTTAACCTATAAACACTGATCAACGCACATACATAGAGCACATCAGATATGGTAAATGGAGGTTCAAAAATGCTCGCTTGAGATGAGAACAAACTTCATTTGTTCTCATGCATAATTTGTGCAGTGGAATGAAAAATAGTTGCGGTTTGTTTTGCTGTTTTGTTATTCTTCACTTTGCTTTGTTTTGTTTTTTGTTTTTTTTTTGGTCTTGCCATTTTTTCTGTTTTACTTTGATTTGATGTTTTGGTTTGCTTTTCGCCTTCGTCGCTTCATCCCGTCAGTTGATAACGGGTCCGTGTGTTCGCGCTGTAATGGCTGCAGGCCGGATGGCTGTTTCGTCTGAACTGGATTACTATGCAAGTTATGTTCCTGTGTTGACTGTGCTCTATGCTGAGGTTTTTGTCTGTTCTCACACTGCACTCTCGTCAGGAGCGTAGTGTGAGGACTATTTTTTTCTCCTCTCTTTCCTCATGTTGTGCTGTATTCTTCTTCTTTATTGCATTTCGTTGCCTTGTACCTACATGTGCAATGACAATAAATTGAATCCAATCCAATTGCTTTTTGTTCTTTGCTTTGTTCTTGTTTTTTTGTTTGTTTCATGTTTAGTTTTCTTGCTTTTTTGTTTTGTTTTGTTTTGTTTTGTTTTGATGTTCCAGTTTATTTCCCACATATACACCAAATGTATATCTCTGTCTTTAGGCACAACGATCATGTGCAATGCTCAAAGCTGTCCATCTAGCATGTGTTTAAGAAAAACACACTCATCATTGTTTGATCAGCCCCTAAACAACTTGATTGATATGGATTACTTTTACAATTTTGTTATCAACTTTTTGAAGCTTGAAATTTTTGGTGGAACGGACTTTCAAAGGAGGGACAACAATCTCAAGCTTCTTTAAAAATATCTTAATTTGCGTTTCGAAGATGAGCATTTCTCGTATGGGTTTTGAACGACATATGACAATTTTTTTTGGTGAACTAAACCTTTAATTCTGATGGCTCTTTGTTCTGTTTATTTTCTGGATCTATACATTTGTCAAATGTGCACCTGCACAATATATACATTTTGAGGTCTTTTATTAGCTTTAATTGTGAGGGAAGGCATTTCAGGCAAAATAACTTCACACACACATACACTTGGGGAGTATTAACATAAATACAGCACATTAACACTTGTTCCTCCCTGTCAGCATATGAATTAAGATTGCAGGTGCCCCGTGGAGGTTTAGCCCCGATACTAATTAAGCCACGGTAATTAGATGTGGACTATCCACTTGTGTGCCTGCTCGGCTCTGTACGGTACAGCGGGAAAGACTCAGGTGAAGCTTCACCAGCCCTGACTCAAACTCAAACAGCATTGTGCGGTGGGAGGTCAAAGGATATTTTCAACTTAATGCGAGACAGACAGGAACATGTTTGTAAAATAACTCCACTTATTGTGGTAGCTCAGCAGGCATGAATGAATCATGTTTAAAATATGCAACCGCTAACGAAAACTATGATGAAAAACTATTTTTCCGCGACTAAGATAAGACGGAGACATGTAGACCTCCACAAGTTTTCATGATTGGGGTTGCCAGATCTCAAATGTTTTAATCCCCTATTAGGTTTTTCCCTTCTTTTTTTCACATTTTCTGCCCAGTGTTTTACTTTATCTTCGCAACCTGGCAACCATGTGCACAGTTTTGAGATAATTAGATTCATATGATGTGTTCAGTTTTTGTTAACGTTAATTTATACGATAATTTAATAAATCAGGAAACTAGATGAGTTAAAATAACTGTGAGTCAACATTCTCTTTATTTGTGCTTATAGTTGAAAGTGCTGTGATCCAAGTGTAACATATTATTAGAAAAGAAAAATGTAGGTCGAGATTTAATTCTTTGCACATATGAACAATTGTTCATTGTTTATTCAATCAATAACATGCATTTAAAAAATAGATTTCAACTAAAGCCAAATTTAAGTTCCTGTATGTAGATGCTTCTACAGTGAAAATGTAGAAAAAGAAAAAGTGTAGAAACAATTTTCTCTCAGAAATTGCTTGTATATTTCAGAGAAAAAAACAGAGAAAGGGCTCTATTCAGGACAGGGCTGGTCTCATCCCAGGTGACTGGGCTCTGGCCGAACCCTGTCGCCACTGAGACAAAGACAGTAAGAGCGAGGTGTCTCCACTGCGCTCCTGTGACCTGCTGTAGACACAGCGTCTGGCTCACCTCCACCGAGACAGATCTGAGAGAGACAGATCCAACCGTCTGGACACTTCATGAGGAGAACTCCATGCTGGTGCAGGGATTTTCTTTGGGGCCATTCAAAAACAGCATTATTTATCATTCCAGTGCACTGCTTCTCCATTGTTTTTCCAAGTAAACATGAGCTAGACAGACATGTTTGACCATTGTGTTTATCTCTTTAGCTGCATCTAAAAACACAAAGCTCAAGTTAAAATTAGTTCAACTTCTCTAGACCTTTTTTTTTTTTTTTTTCACTACCCTGTGTCTCGAGTTTTTAAATGCAAAAAACTCGCTCTCTTTGAATGGCCACTTACACTGTTGTTGTTTATAAGAATGTAATATAACATGAAAATGATAATAAAGCACAGTAAATCATCAAAAGTATCAATTAGATGCGGTTTACCAGTTAGCGCACATGCACTGTGCATTTGTTTTGTTTTTTTGTTGTTGTTGTTTTTGTTTTTTGTTTTTTTTTCATTATGCTTTTATCTCTTTTTTTGCTTTGCTTTTTTGCATTGCTTCATTTCACTTGTTTTTTGTTTTGCTTTGCTTTGCTTTCTTGTATTGCTTAGATTTTGCTGTATTTGCTTGTTGTTTTTTAGGTTTTGTTTTGTTTCACTTTATATTTGTTGTTGTTTTGCTTTGCTTTGATTTTTTTTTTTTTGGTTTGCTTCACATAACTTTTTCTCGGGTATTGCTTAGCTTTGATGTTTTTTTATATTTGTAGTTTTGTTTATTGTTTATTTAGCTTTGATTTTTTTTTCTTGTTTTGCTTTTTGTTTTGTTTTATTTGTTTACTTTTTTGTTTTGCATTGCTATTTTTGTTTGTTTTGTTTTGGTATGGCTTTTTCTTTTTGCTTGTTTTGTTTTGCTTGTTTTGTATTTTGTTTCACTTTACTTTTTTATTTATTTATTTTTATTTTTTGCTTTGCATCACTTCACTTTGCTTGATTTTGTTTTGTTTTGTGTTTGCTTTGCCTTTTCTAGCTCTGCTTTCGTGCTTTTAATGTTTATTTCCACATATATACCAGAGAAATATCTCTGTCCTCAGGGACTCCTGTGGGCCATTGGAGCAGGTGTTTAAACGGACACTTTTCCTGCACTTATAAATATTTCTTACTTTGCTGTCCATCATGTTAAATCCTTGATTTACTTCCGGCATGAACAAAAACCAGATGATACCATGTGTGAAGAAAGAGCTAGATTATAGAGACAAGACATGACAACATGTTTTTAGAGAAAAGAGGAAATAAGACAGAGCTCCTATTCCTGATCTCAAGCTTTTGAAAAGAGGATTACATACAAACAAAATACAGCACTATTTTTTACTGTTGTTGGGTTTCCATCCATCCAATTTCTCCTTGATCTTCAGTTGTATGTCTGGAAAACACATCATCCCCAAACACAGTTCTCATGCGGTGGACCCGCTCAAAAGAGATGCATCACTTCCAAACAGAGCAAATGGAAATGTAGCCTGTTATATTTCCCAGACATTATTATTTCATGTTGGCTGGGGTGTGTGTGGGAATCTCATTCGCCTCCATTACCTGAAGTCTCAGTGGAGCAAACTAATTTCCCACCTGCCCAGCATCCGGGATCACCTGCATTTAGCCTTGGAATGGAGATTGGAATTATTTCCACATCTCTCATGTTGCGATTTTTCCCTGTTTGTTCTGTTTCTCCTTTGCACCGACGCGTTTAATAGCCTATACTGGTGCGCGTAGACCAAGAGCATGTGTTATTAATATCAGAGGGAGCAAAGGACACTGGGTAATTGAGTGTTTGTTGATTATGTGGTGGTTTTTTGCTTATACAAGTTCCCCTATCGCTTTCCCCTCCTTGTTTATGTATGTGTGTGTGTGTGGGCCCCAGAGAGCCTGACTCGAGCCCTAGTTCCTGTGATACTGCATCATTACTTAGCAGTGAACAGAGAGCACTTGTTTGGATGTCAATAGCAGGTGAGACGGAGGTGTGTGTGTGAGTGTGTGTGAGTGTGTGTAGAGGGGGGAACAGAGGCCTTTGGAATAGATTTATGAAATGAAGCATTTCGCTTGGCATTATCTCCCTCATCCAGCCACACCTTACATAAATCACAGCACAGCCGCACACAATGGGACATTTGTTATTACCTCGTTGTCTCACTCTCTCTTTCAAACTCTCCTTCTCTCTCTGCTCTCTCTTTACAGCGCCGTCTGAATGCAGCATACAGCATTCTCTCTTTAGAAATACTTCTTGCGTCTCATGTCCTGTATTAAAGTCCCCGCAGTCACATACGCCTGGGAAAAAAAAAAAAAAAAACATTCTTTAATGTTAATTTTTAAACTAATATTTTAACATTTTTGACTAATACGAGTGTTGTAGATATTAAGAATTTTACTAGGAGAGTTAGTCAGGAGACTCCTATTGTTAAGGATAGTTTTCACCAAAAAATAAAATTGTCACTTACTCTGGTTTTTCAAAAACGCTTGAGTCAATTCATAATTGAATCACTCAGGTTGGTTTTGTGAACCAGATCAACTCATTAAAAAGATTCAACTTAAAATCATGATTCATCGACAAATTGTATGTTCATTCTCTCATGAAGTTATGAATTTACAAAAGAGCAGGACTTGAAAATCAAATCAGTCTGATTCAAGAATGAATAATTCATTTTTAAAGCAGATCAACTGATTCATTGAAAACGTTTGGATAAAAAGAGTGTTTCATTCCCAAATTTTAAATTTGAACTTGTGAACGTGCCATAGACTTGTGATGTTTTATTCACAAATTGGACATTCGTTTTATATAAACTAATAGAAGCAGCAAAGAGTTCAACTTGAGAGCTGAATCAGTACAATTCATGAAGCCATATCATCAGATTCACTGAAAAGATGCTACTCAAGCAAATTATTAATTCAAAGAGAGCATTTGAGACAATTCATCTAATGGTTGCTCATGACCATAATTAATTTAAAAAAGAAAACTGACTGAATAGATTTTATGCAATCCTTTTATTTTTATGCAACGCTGGAATGCCTATGTTGTGGTATTGCATGAGTATGAGTGCAGTGAGCAGAGAAGCATCTGTGTTCATATTCTTTCTTGGAGTATGTTTATGTCCTTAGTTGTTTCTGTGATTGAGATGGATGGTTTTGAAGATGCAGGGATGAAAATATATGACCTTGGTTTGTTCAGAACAGGATTTTCTGGCAGATGAGGTCAGTGTTTAGGTGGAGACTGAGTAAAACTCTATATGTGTGTGTGTGTGTGCCTAAGGGAAGCAGGCTCTGTGCCACCTTGCCAACTGCTGCCCCACAGGCGGACCATGCATCGTCTGTCTGTGTGTGTGTGTGTGTGTGTGTGTGTGTGTGTGTGTCTTGCGGAAGTGTCTCTTTGCCCAGGGCCGGTGTCCTTCAACTCTGGCATCTGTCTTTAGCTTCCCTACTGTACAACTGCTGTGTGTGTGACCCAAACCAGACAATACAAAGACGGAGGTCAACGTTCAGTCATTGGTTGTGTCCTTTTTTTTTTTTTTTGAAGTAAAATGTTTTATTATTATAATTACACAATGCTGGGTAGTCCGTTACTGAATACAAATTCAAAATGTATTTAGTAACGTAATCCAGTACACATTTTATGTAATATAATCAGACTACTTTTTGATTCATTTTAGATTACTTTTAACTTAACTCATTTATCACATACAAAGAATAAACAAGAAAGAAAATGTATTCCATTCTTTGTTATTAACAACATATTAAACATGACATGTCAGTGTCTCCTAAACTAGGATTTTTGAAGGAACAGCAGGCGTTTCATAAATGTATGAAAAGCTAATAGTGAACTAAGTCTTTAAAATGTTAAATTAACAAAAAAAAATTCAAATAAATAAAATGAATACATTAAAAATAAAACTTTCACAAAACTGGAAGACTTTTCAAAAATGTATAAGCAATAGGTTTTTTTATAGAATAGGTTTTTTTATAGAAAGGATGATTTAAAATAATATAAAAAAAGTAGAATTAGGGAGAATCAGTTAATTATGAATAATTTACTGCCATTTTGTAAATATGAAGTTATCATGTAATCAATAAAAAGTTCATTTTAGTATTTTAAAAGATAATGTAATCTAATTAGAAGTATTTTTGGAATCTGATAAATCCACACATAATCAGTTTCTACCGAGAATTATTATTATCATATGTATTTATTTATTTATTTATTTTGGGAGACCCAGGATCTCTCTCTGTCAGTGATGGTGTGATAGTGGATGAGTAATTCGGGCTCAGGTCTGTTGGCAGGGTGATAAATGGGTGATGAGGAGGTAACGGCTGTCTCTCTCTCTCAGAGGAGCAGAGCAGCAGAAGCCTCTCACACCCGTGTCTCTATTCCCCGCGCTCCAGCCGTGACCCTCCAGCGCTGACGGAGCCGCCGCTCGCCCCTCTGACCCGCTGCAGGGCTCAGCGGTGACCCCTGTGCTGTGGAGTGAGGGCTGGATGAGCAGACGGTGCAGGGTGGTCCTGCTCAGACCTCAAATTCTTCCTGTTGAGAATAAAAAATGGAAATTAGTCTTATGATGTTCTTGCAGTAGTTTGTGCAGGTTGGTCTTGTTTAGTTGGGAAATCATTTGTGAAGAAGGATGCGGTGAATAAATTGTTGTTGGGCTGACTTGTCTTGAGACACAGTGAAGGAGTGAGTGAAGCATGTTAGTTGGTCTCAAGTGAGAACATCACTGTCTCTTAGCACAGCATTATGGGAAACACAGACATGATGACTTCCACCTGCACTGGCTCCCTACCGTACATTCACATAATTCAAAGAGGCCACATCAGCTGACCCTTATGACAATGTACCTTACTGTTGTACTCTAGTAAACATTACTAACAATTAGTGCTGTCGAATGATTAATCCCGATTAGTTTTTGTTTACATAATAATAATGTATTAAGTATATGTAAATCCACATACACGTGCAAATATGTTACGTTTATGTATTAAATAAATTTATACATGATATAATTTATATGAATATAAATATATACATGTAAATAAATGTAAATATTATCAAAATATCTGCTGTATGTGTGTGTCTTTATATATACATAATAAATATACACAGTACACACACGTATATTATGTAAACAACAACTTTTATTTTGGATGCGATTATTCGTTTGACAGCACTACTAACAATGCTGTTTAGATTCATAAATATCTACAGAGCTGGGTAAATTACTTACAAATTGTAGTTCTGATTCCAAATTACATGACAAAAATTGCAGTTAGTAATGTAATCCATTAAGTTACACATTTTAGGCAATATAATTGGACTATTTTTTGATTACTTTTAGATTAGTCAAAACCTAACATACATAGTTACATAGTAACTAGATGTGTACGTAGTATGTAACCACAGTGTAACACATTGGTACATAGTATCTACAGCTGTAATATTTCTGTAACTACACATGTAACAACCCTCAAAATGGTATGTGTAAGTACAAATGTGTAACAGGACTTTGGTAACAACACTTTTTTCACTTCACTAAGTACTCGTGTAACAGGAATTATATTAACAGGAATTAACTACATTTTGTAACAACAGTATGTATAAGAGTAATTGGAACAATTTGATCCAGGGGGTGGAAAAGGGTAGGTTTAGGGATATGTAAAGTGCGAGGAGTTGGATCTCGAGTTGGTGCACCACTGTAATGCCGATGTACTTACATTGCAACTCCGCAGGAACTGTCCACTTAATATAAAGTGTTACATTCTGGACACCAACCACAATTTATATGTAAATCCTTACTTACTGGCCGCTGCTGTGTAACATCAGAGTAATTACATGGTAAATCCATAGGAATTGTCTACTTAATATAAAGTGTAACACTTTCTTTACCAAAAAGTGCTGTTAGTCCTGTTACACATTTGTACTTACATTACCAAAAAGTGTTGTTACCAATGTCCTGTTACACATTTGTACTTACATTACCAAAAAGTGTTGTTACCAATGTCCTGTTACACATTTGTACTTACATTACCAAAAAGTGTTGTTACCAATGTCCTGTTACACATTTGTACTTACACATACCATTCAGTGGGTTGTTACATGTGTGTAGTTACACAAACATTATAGATGTAGATACTATGTACCAATATGTACTTACACTGCGGTTACATACTACGTCTACACATTTAGGGACACAATATAAGGTGGGACCGAATGTGATTGTAATCCAGGTTACATATAATCTACGTGTATGTATGTATGTATGTATGTATGTATGTATGTATATTTATATATTTATGTATATATAATAGTTAAAGCATTAAACATTGCGTAAGAGCTATGGTAGAAATTCTTAAGGGTGGTAAGAACGAAAAAAAAAAGTTTATTTTATTATTTATATATAATGTTGTTGTTATTATTAATATTATTTAGATTTTTATAATGTATTTGTTATTTATTGAATATTTATACATGTTTTAAAAACTTTACTTTCTCTTTTATATATATTTCTATGTAATTTCATAATTTAGTATATTTATATATCATTTTTAATTTTAGAATATTTTCATTATAATTATTTATTTGTCAAAACTATTTAAAATAATTTACCATCTCTCTTTTTCTTTTTTCCCCCTCTCTTTCTTCCCTGGACCTTATCTCGCAATCTACATAAAGGTAAGACATCTGTTTGTTGTTTTTGTCTTTTCAAATTAATCTTCAGATTATCCTGCAAATGAGCTGCAAATTACATATTATTATTATTATTATTATTATTATTATACATATTTAGTTAGTGATAAATGACTTTATGCACTACATACTACAGTATACAATTTACTTTTTGTTTAATAACATTGTTTACACCAGGGTGCAAATAGCATCTGCCATTTGTGCATCTAAATATATGAATATACTTGAAAAAATATTGGCTGTGAATTAGACACTACATCACTCCATACAGCTCATATTTTCCTATCTCTCCTCATCTTCCTGTAAATGAGACATCTCAAACCAGCCCCTCTCTAAATATGTCCTGGGGCGTACAGTCAAAACTGAGAAATATCTCATTTAAAACACTCCCACTCTCAATTTCAGCTCTTCTGCGTAACACTGTAAAAGCTTTGATATAAATGAACGATCTGATGGTGAAGTTTGCTCCGACTAGTTGCCTGAGCTCATAACCAGCAGCGTCGGGTCTGTAGGGGGAGGGTTAGCGGGTGTTCAGCTTGTCACTGATGATAAGAGGCTGTACTGGAGTTAGCACTGAAGATCAGCCTGCGTTTGAAGTAGAAATGACGGACTCAGACCCAGGCGATTAAAAACACAGCCAAAAGAACTGAGAGAAGCCTGACTCTGATTAAATTCAGAAGAGAGAAACACCAGCAGAGCTAAACTCACATCTACAGCACAGACACACTGAGAGCGTTAGCATCGCTCAAAAGAGGAGCAGCTAATACAACATGCACAAAATGTGAAGTTTGGTCTGTTGTTGGTGTTGATTAGGTGAGCTAGGTTGGTTTTTTAGGTTTGTACCTTAGGCCAGAAACATACTTTACGCAAATGCACAAGCACTACTCATGGACATAGCATTAGCATTTTCGAGCCATGCATTTTGTGCAAATTTCCTGCTGGTTTTAAGAAAACAGTTAGCTAAGTTGTTAATTACGGTCTCAATGTGTATTTACATGCTCGACAAACTGGATAATAATTGTAGTCCTTATATACAGTAGCGACTTGTTAGCAACTTTGTTGTAGAACAAAATGTGAATTAGCCTTGCAGATTGGCCTACAAATTGACCTCACGGCTGAACCGCTATATTCAAGTAGCTTGCTATAAACATGTTAGTGAAGACATGTTAGTCCAACTTGCTCAGCAAGATTCTTTTCAAACAATTGCGCCGCAATCACAGCAGTTGACCTGAATGAGAAAATTGACTGTAGACATATTAGTTGCTTCCCAATTTGCGCACTATTCTACGCTATTTTGTAGTATAAAAATTTCACGCTGAAAAAAATTCCAACAAGTGCACTTCATATACCTGGATGATGCACTTAATTAACTGAAAAAAATGAAGCATGGAGTATTAGACACTTAATAGTCGCAGCTTTTCTATCATAACGTAGCTATTAAAATTGACAAAATAACCGTATGAAAACCGTACATTGTAGTAGAGTACAAGTTTGAGTGTGCAATGAATAAAATGTCATTTGGGACACAGTTATACGGTTTACATTAATATCTGCTATAGCGCCCCCTGTGGCAGTGCTGAGAATGCAACGCAAACTTGCATTGCTATAAATTGCTCACAAATCAAGCTGGCATTGCGTAGAAGCATCTGTACTCACATACTCGCGTTACAGTGAGATGACCGTAGTCTCTATAGACCTATTCGGATTGGACTAGTTTTACAGGGAGTCGTAACAGACGTACTTTGCTATTTTAATCCCGTCCGAATCTGCCACGTCTGTGTTTTTCTCACACAACCTCTGTAATAATTCCAGAGCAAATTACCTACTGTTTTTCCGGCAAACTCAGTGATCCTCTGAGAAAACTAATCCCGTCCGAATGTGTTTCCTTGTGTGAACGCGTTTCCTTGTGTGTTTTGGCCACCGTGAATTACCGTAGACACTCTTACCGCACGCATGTTTGATATGTTTACCTCTCGGCAAAGAAAAAAAATAAATAACAATAATAAAATCAAGAGCCAGATCACGTAAACTTTTAAGACTGGCTACTGTAATATCAGCGTCAGGTAAGATTACTCGCGTTCATTTCTGCACTCAATTACATAATGTTTTAATTACATATGTACCTTTATGAATATTATAAATTAAATATGGTTTTACTACAAATAAATACAAAATAAAAGAGTTAAACTAAAGTAACCACACATTAACCATGGTTTTGCTTTACTAGCCATATAGCTTCACCATGGTATTTGTAGTAAAACTGTGGTTATACTATGGTAGCCTAATCAATCCGAATGACTTTACGCAATGCACACATTCAGAGCACGTGATCTCTGCGACGCCCAGATGTACCAAACAGGCCCTCCCACCACTGTAATAAACACAGAGATGTTAGTCTAGTCCGAATTGGTACATGCAAATCACAGACGTCAGGTGATAAGAGTCGAAACTCAAGAAAACTAGTCCCGTCCGAATAGGGCTTATGACTGTGTTAATGGAAAAACAGACATGTTTTTATGTAATATTTCACTAGATTTAATTAGCATCACTGGATAGAGGCCAGAATTAGCGATAATGTTCATATTAATAATAATTATTATTATTTCTCCATACTCGAGAACACAATGGATTCTGCCTTCTCTGAGGAGGATATAAGTGATATTGCCTTAGAGCAGTGGTTCTTAATCCTGGTACTGGGGACCCCGCTCTGCGCGTTTTTGTGTCCCTTATTTAACATAACCTGATTCAGATCATCAGCTCGTTAGGAGAGACTTCATGAACTGAACTCAGTGTGTCAGATAACAGATGTACAAAATGTGCAGGACCAGAATTAACCACTGCCTTAGAATTCAGCCAAACAATTTATCTTTGAAGGAAGCACTACATTGTTTTCTACCTTTCAGAGCAGCCTTCAAACGATTCCAGGTGTTGTGCTTTTCCAGGAATATTAGACTTGTGTCAGACTGCAAGAACATCCAGTTCCTTCTAACTTTGTCATTTATCTCTGCACCTCTTTCCAAAGCTCTTAACAGGCCTCTCTGCTAAAGCAGAAATCTTCTTATTTTCATGTAGAAATTTGTCCTGGGTCAAATTCTTCAATAGAAAGTAGTTTTTTTGGGGTTTTTTTATGTTATTGCTATGAAAATCACTCCTGACTAAGTCCTTAATAGCACCAAAACTTTGCTTTTGGTAATGGTATAAAATAAAATGTTGTTTATTTATTTAGTTAGTTTTCCCTGTGCTTCAGAAATTCAATATTTAGTAGTAATTTGATTGCTTGTTTGTTTTGTGCCTCACTCAGAACTAAATGCATGCTGGATAAGTGAAAGAACTGGCTTGTGCACAGAAATTCATAAACCGCAGGGCTGTCAGTGCTGGTCTGAACGGCTTCTGTAGGCCCAGCGGGTGGCTCTGTTATGCCTGACTGCCTTTACAATGGTTCTGTGAGTGAGTGTGATCTAATGCCACGCTCAGCACTGCACCATACACTCTGACAGCAGTTTAACCTCTGCATCTGTGTGTGTGTGTGTGTGTGTGTGTGTGTACTGTGTATGCCGATAAAAAGAAACTACAATTCCAGAATGATTTTTTGCATTAATTTAATCTAAAATATTCGCTTGCCTTTTCCTCAATTGTTTCTGAGGAAACTACAAATGACACAGGACAAATATAATCTGAATGGCTTAATTTAACTGACCAGACCTCTGTAAATGTGAACTTTAATATTTAGTGTTTGCTGGTTAAACAGTCTTTCATCGACTGCTCACCTCACATGATACCTTAATTTTTATTAGTAAGGATTATGATATTTTAAAATATACAGTTTCTTCCATTCAGTCATTCAATTTTAGATTTTCTTGAAGTTAAGGTTATCAGAGAAAAAAAAAAATTTGTGCACCCATAAAATGAATAAATGAATGAATAAATGGCTAATAAAAGCGGTTTTATTTTTAATGGATAGGGTCACCTTGTACAGGCGGCCATGTTGAGATGTCAAATACTACTCATTTTATCATCATAACCTCCCTATTATTAGACATGTGCTCAAATTTATCATGCATGACACTTTTGTTTCTAACTGATCATGTTTGTGTGATGTTGTTCATCCACACCACAAGCTGTTAGTATTTGAGAGAGTGTCCTTTAATTACAAATAAAATAAATAAAGAGTTATTGGTAGGCTGGAGGGTGTATTTATTTATTTATTTGTGTGTGTGTTTGTTTAAATAGTATTAATAGTAGTAATATACTATATAAAGTTATTGCAGTTCACTAAACTCAATCAATAACATAGAGATCAAATAAACATAATGAAATAGAATAGAAAAACGTTAAACTTGTTTTTATTTCAGCTAGATGCCAAGATTTCTCATGTTTTATTTAGCTCAACTTCATGTACTAAAATAATAACCAAAATATGAATAAAAACTATATAAACACATTTAAATAAATTACAAATACAACACAATTACTAAAACTTTAACAACACATAAAATGAAAATATTAAAACTAATTGAAAAATATTAATAACCTAAGTATACTGATACCATCATATATTTTGAATTACTTTTTAGTTTTAATTAGAATTTTACTGTCAGTTTTAATAATTTGAATAATTTAGTTTTTGTATCAGTAATATTTTAATTATAGTTAACTTTCAGTATTAGTTTTAGTAATTTTAGTACTTCAGACTTATTGCAGTTGGCTGCCAAGGAAACATTTCCAATTTTTCTGTTTAAGTTTTTCATCTAAAATTTATATAAAATTTCATCTAAGCTTTAACGAAGAGGGGCTTTCTCATTCCAAAGAGCATTTGATTGGAGTGCAGGATGAGTCATCAATATTTTGCAGATTTAAATATGTGTATCTGATAAAAAAAAAGTGAATTTTGCTGGGGCCTCAGACTGTCAGGAGCCAGAGACTGCTAAAGGAACACCTTTGCCAATAGCGCATACCCCGTGAACCGACCACTATAGGGCCCCGGGCCCGTAACATGATCACTAGGGGCCTCAGTTATTATTTCTAATGATCTAATATTAGCACGTTTCTCAATTTAGACATAAAAATCTACATCTTGTGCCTCAAAACTCTGCTCTACCTTTAGAAGAGATGGACAGTATATAAGAGAGCGGTCCAGCGGTATCACGGCAGATGAAGTCATCCGAGTGGGCAGTGGCTCGGCTAATGAGCCTGACAGCTGACCACGCTGGACACACACACACACACACTCGTCCTCGCTCGGCTACATATGCTCACACACCTGGCCCGCATCGTTACCTGTTTACAAATGACCAGCAATTTTCTGCTTGGTTCAGCAGCAACTGTTCTCGTCCCTGGTGTCATCATTAGGGTTTGAGAGTTCATGTTTGGTTATTATGCCTGTCTCTAGTGTTTTGTCCCTCTTGTTTTGTACACATAATCATGGCCTTTTCCCCCTCTCTCCACCACCTTTCTGCTAAATTATGCACTCTGGGCCACATTTCTCCAACACGGCATTTGCATGCTTTATTTGGAGGAATGCCACGTGTGTACATGTGCAAATGTGTGTTGATGCGAGCGTGGGTGTGTGTTTGTAATTACGGAAACAATAGCTCGTTCCGAAACTTAGCGCCTACGTAGATGGCACCGCAACATCACGGAACCTCATAAGTGACTGATTTGGAACACTCTACGTAGGCAGCAAGTCTCTGCAGCGCTTACTATAAATAGTGCTCTGCACGGGAGAGACTCAGAGTTAGCATCTTGCTAAGTTAATGATGGTCTGAAAAAAAGACAAAAATAGTCAATGAAATAATTGGTTTTTGATTCCATCAAACTATTTTTAGCTAAGCATTTCAGTACTGAATGAAATATGATTTTATTTGTAAATGATGTTATTTAATTTTTTGTTTTATTCTTTTAAATTGATTCAAAAATACATAAAAAATGCAATTAATAGATACATTGACTTTCATTTTTCATTTTCTGAATTATAATTCATTATTATTCATATTATTTAAATTTGTGTTATTTTTATTTAAATTAATTGATGCAGGTTTGGTCCATAGTGAAACTGTTCAGTTATCATAATTAAAAATTTTATTTAATTTAATTTAAGGAATAAAATTTAACCGTAAATTTTTTTTAAAGAAATCACTTTTTTTAAATGTTATAACTGCTTATTTAAAAGAAAGGTTCTAAAATGGGGTGTGACTCTTATAAAATGTAATGATATATAAGAATTACTTTATGAATTAATTATTAACTTCATCATAATTTTTGCCTTGAATACTATTTTACAATAATGATTAAAATGTATACATTCACATTTACAGTATTGTAAACAACACGAACATATGTTATTCATTTTTATTGATTTTATTCACCACATTACTTTTTTTTAAATGTATGCAATTTAAAGAGTATTTTTAAAGCATTTTCTTTTTAGTTACTGTGGAAACTACTGTATACTGTATAAACGGTAACACTTTAGAATATGGAACACTAATTCAATATTAACGTTTCCCTCAATAAAGTCCTAATTTGCTGCTTATTAATAGTTAAGTTTAGGTATTGGGTAGGATTAGGGATGTATAATAAGGCATTAATATGTGTTTAATTAGTACTAATAAATGTACTAATATTCTAGTAATATGCATGCTAATAAGCAACTAGTTAAGAGACCTTAAAATAGTGTTACCGTATAAAGTAAGTTTGCTGTTGGCAAATTCTTCAGTTTCAAAAATCCTAAGTTTAATTGTAATTACAACTTAATTTTAATTGTAGCACAGCTCTTAAGTGTGTTTATGTTCATACTTGTGTCTGACAAACTTGTTTTGGCCAGATTTAGTTCAAAATGTCTCACCCTTTTGTTCTTTGGTTTTGCTTTTGTCCTGTCACTTACTCATAAATAGATTTTTCTCCTGCCTAGTTTGTCTTGGATTTATTCTGGATTTGCGTGTTTCTTAAGGTGCTGCCTTCTGTGGCAGCTCGCAAGGTTTCGACAGAGCAAAAATATGAATCTAAGTGCTTGCAAGTGAGTGTGTGTGTGTTTCTGAGGGTTTGTTTTACGATCCCACACAGCCTGTTTAATTTCGTGTAGATAAGCTCCAGGCCAGTGTTTCTCTTTATAGTAAACGCAGTAGTAGTGCTGTCTTATACACACATGCGAGCCGAGGCCATTTACAGTGCATCAATGCTATTGCACTCGGCCTGTCATATATATCTCCTGAGCGTGACACCTGCTTTAACGCTTCACAGTGCGGCACCCACATGCACGGCTGCTAAACTAACAGGGACAATGTTGAGGGGCTTTTCAGCGCTTCCAGTCATGACAGAAAGGGTGGCGGGTGAAATATGGAGACGGGCGGTACTGGGGAGAGGGAGAGAGAGACTTGACACAAGATATGGAAGGTGAAGTGTATGTGAAATTTAGAGGCTTTCTGAATAGTCAGTGTTACAGACTAAGGATGGAAAATACAACTAAACGTGGTGTATGTTCTGTTAAATAAGAGCATAGTGAAACAAAATGTTTTCAAGATCCCCTTGGACCTTTAATTGTTTTTTTGTTTTTGTTGAAAGCAAGATGAACCAAAACATTTCCAGGATCACTGGAACCTTTATTTATTTTGTATTTATTTTTTGTTAAAGGGTTAAATCACCCAAAAATGAAAATTGTGTCATTAATTACTCACCCTCATATCATTCCAAACCCATAAAACCTTCGTTCATCTTCGGAACACAAATTAAAGATATTGTTGATGAAATCTGAGAGCTCACATTTTGTGAGAATGAAAATGTGAAAATCGTGAAAAATGTGATTTCCTGGATTCTTTCCCCACATTCTGTCTCTAATAGTTAAAGTGTACCTATGATGAAAATGACAGGCCTCTCTCATCTTTTTAAGTGGGAGAACTTGCACAATTGGTGGCTGACTAAATACTTTTTTGCCCAACTGTATATCTTCTGGTAGGGCGTTTGGATTGTGCGCACACATATGAGACCATAATGCTTTGCACCCTTCAGAAGTGCTCAGCCCCCAGAGCGAGTGCAGCGCAGTGCAGCTCACTTACAATGAAACTCGGCCATAAATTCTCTCGCAGCGTCTTCAGTCGACTGTCCCCCTCCGACTCTTACAGTCGCAAATAAGATCCAAATTATGCAAATTATATTATCTCCTCACACCGAGAATTAAGACAGAGAGCAAATCAGATTGAATTCTTAACTGTTGAACTCTGCCGCGCCTCTGCTGCGTTAAACGGAGATCCAATTAGTTCAAATGCAAATTCCAGCTAATTAGTTTTTCATTTCATTTCATGGGTGCGAGCAACACTGTGGCATTATTTGCATATCCACCTAATTCTCTGCGATGAACATTTAATCTTTAATCTTTTAGTTTATTTCAAAAGGCTAAATGAAAACAAGCCGTGCAGATTCATATTGCGTATTAAAAAGACGAGATATTCTGTTATGCTACAGTCTTGTATTTGCCGTTTTCCCTTTTCGTATGTTCCTTTCGCACTTGTTTTGATATTTAAATTGCAGAGACTTAAAGGGGAAAACAAACTTGTCAATTTCAAGTTAATAGTCTCGGCGTGCATCTGCGGCGCTGAAGATTTATGCCTGAAATTAGTCAAATGTGATCAAATAGGACCCCAGTTAATCTTGCGGCCTCTGTCCACGTCGGGCTTTATCTGCAGGCATAATTAAAGACAACTGTTCCTCTGACAGCCCGCCGAGGCCCCGGCAGAGTGATATTGGGGGGTCGCGAATGCGCCTCTGTCACCGTGATGAATGTTTACGCGATGACACGCAGGAACGGAAGATTGTTTTAAACAGGTACACACTTAAAACCCCCACGCGATCGGCCAGGGCCATTTGACTGATTGGATGTGTACCGTGCTTTGAAAACTGATATTAGCTCATTTGTTAAACTTGACTTGTTAAAACGGCCCCAATCACTCATCCTGTATGTGTGTTTGGAGTGTAGAAGAGCCCGTGCTCTCTCAATTCACGCTAATAAGGTTTATAGCTGCCAGTCTAGTGCTCTACACAACAGGTAATCAGCGTATGGATGGAATTGACCAGCTAAATATCAACCTTTGAATTTAGAGAACTCAGTGTTTGTTTCTGAAGCACCCGTTTTCAGCCTTTTTATATATGCATTAAAGGGATAGTTCACCCAAAAATGAAAACTACCCCATGGTTTACTCACCCTCAAGCCATCCTAGGTGTATATGACTTTCTTCTTTCAGACGAATCCAATCAGAGTTACATTAAAAAATGTCCTGGCTTTATAATGCCAATGAATGGGGTTGGATGGATGAAGTCCAATAAAAGTGCAAATAAAAGGAACAGTTTTTTTCCTTCTGGGGCCAGGAATGGAGGAATTTTGGTCAATATTGATAAACAGTATTTTGCTGAATGTGTTTTTGTGCTGACATCTTGACTCGTTTAGGTCTGTCATGGAAAAATAAAGATGACAATAAAACTGCCAGTAGGTGGCAGCAAGTCCCTGTTTTAATAAATGATTTATTGAATCATTCAAATCAAACAATTCATTCAAAACGGCTGATTCAATTAGAAACTAAACAAACCAGTCCATCTTAATGGACGCTTGAATCACTGGCTCGCTTGATTCGTTCAAAAACAATTCGTTCATGGAACGAAACACCGTGTTTCTCTGCATTGTTGTATGAAATTAATAGCACATTTGTGCTCCCGCACATGTGCTGATATTCAGAAAAAACATTGCTTGTGCAATGAATATAAAACAAAAACTTATACATGGGTATATTTTGCTGGAATTATAAGGGCATTCTAACTTCATTCTAATAGACTTCATCGCGCAGTGAATGCTTTCGGACTCTCAAGATGTCTTATCGTCTCTCAGTCCCTCACAGTTACACATACAGGACAATAGCATTCCGTCAGGGGAATGTCTTTGAATTATAATCAAGGGAAATTCATACCTTCTGTTGTCATCTTTTTAAAGAATTTCAACCATTTTGTGTGAAAAATTACAAAAACTTGCCTCAGCTTGTGCGCAATTACAGTTCTAATTGGTCAATCGTCGTTATTTAGTTCGTAAATGATCAGAAATAGAGAATTTTCACAAAATTAATAATCCAAAGGGGATGTTAAGGGGGATGGTGGTTTTACAGAGGGGATGCTTTTTGTAATTTTTTTCGACCAGGGGAATGCCATCCCCCCTAAATTTGAGCCCTGATTCTACCTTTCTAATGGCATACGATAAAAATGCAACTGGATTTCTACCACAGTACAAAGATATGCATCATAGGTGTTTTGTTGTGTTTTGTTTTAGGTGTTTTGTTTTGTTTTGTTTTAGGTGTTTTGTTTTGTTTTGTTTTTGTTTTGTTTGTTTCATTTCGTTTTGTTTTGTTTCAAGGGAAGCAGTTTTTGTGTTGTTTTGGTTTGTTTGGTGTTTGTTTAGTTTAGTTTCGTTTTGTGGTTGTTTTATTTATTTATCTATTTAATTATTTAGTTGAAGACATCCCCAATAGCTTTTTAATAATAATAATTTTAACCATCATCACCATCACCATTGTCATCCTGTTCATATGTTGTTGTTTTTTTGACCTTCATTTGTCTCTCAACTTCATCAGCTCTCCACCCTTCAAAATCCCTCCATCCTGTTCATCAACAGTACTGCACAATCAGATTAACCTGCGTGTGTGTGTGTGTGTGTGTGTTAATCTCATTAGCTGAGTTCTCTAAGTACACTCACCTGTGGACTCTTAAGATAATACTACCATTACAGCAGCTCAAGTAATTAGAGATCAACACACGTGTGTGTAAAAGAGAGTAACACACACCGCTGAGTGAAGGAGAAATGTTGAGGACACCATGAAAAGCTGCATCCATCGAGTTTCTCAGTCGCAATCACAGTACAATGTTATTCCGTTTATGTGCGTTTAACGCATTAAATACAATCTTTCTGACGTGACTTGTACGCAACATTATTGCAAAGGAAAAAAATCTCAATCATTCATCAAAATTTTACTTTTTTTTTCTGCTCATTTAGCTGAGGCTAATATCAACCAGTAATATCATAGCATTGTTTCTGTGATCCAATCCAATCAACAAAATTAAGCTCCACCCTATATTATTTTGCAAACAATATTCTTGTTAATTCAGAAACCATTAAGTAAAATCAGCATTCATACATTAAAGTAATTTCACCTTGTATGAAACAAGAATAACACTAGATTTCTCAATCAGCGCTCTCTGAACATACCCTGCCAGGTGTAAAGGAGAACAGAAAGAGACACCGTACAGACAGATCCAGATGTGCTGTCGCTGTTTTCCAGTGTGTACGAGGGTGTTGAAGCCCTGAGGGAGGTGGCTGCTCTTTATCCACCTCTCTCTGTGACTACTTCACCATCACTTTCTGCCCGCGGTCTGTGTGTGTTCTGTGTGTTGACACGCTGCCTGACACAGTGTTAACAGAGACTGTTGAGGATGTGTTTCGAGCCCAGCTGTGAATCTGTGTGTTTGTGCACACACATGTGCGCACTCAGAGACGCCCCCAGTGTTGTGTGTGAAATATGGCTGATAGATGCGCAATTGCTTTATCTCCAGTTGACAGCTTAATCTGAGAACCGGCTCTGCCTGCTGGCTAAAACACATACACAAACACATCTGTGTGTGTTGTATGTTTATGTTGAATGGTGTGGTGTGATATCTTGACTGCTGGACGGCAGTGACGCTCGGTCTTGGCAGCAGCTCTGAACGGGGCAATTAAACTAATTAAAAGCACTGGGCCAGGTTTTTAGAATCACTGCAGGCCCGCCTCATTCCCAGTGCAGCTTCACACAGGCTTTCATTTACATTTTCAAACTAAATGCTCGTGAAGCTGCCTGTTGCAATTTAGTACTGTATGTAGCTGTATCATGAAATTGTAAATGGTGAGTTTATTCAGCAAAGCCCATATTTGTAACAAAATTTGCAAAGACATAACGCAGTTCATAGATGCAAAGGTTCGTAAATTGGGCCTGTAAGCAACTTCCAACAACACCTCTAGTGTTATGTTTGTGCATTTTACCACCACTCATTTTCTTCAGACAATGTGAAAATCTCAAAATTTGCATACAGTGTAAAAGTGTATTATAGACCATAGCTATGTCCGGAATGATTGTTCAAAGTAGGGGTTGACCGATATGTGTTTTTCAGGGCTGATACCAATTATTACAGATCAAGTAGACAGATTACCGATGCCAATAACCATAAAAAAGCTTCATATCTGCACCGATAATCGGCCTGGCTAATAACCGGTCGACCCCTAGTTCAAAGTTGTAAATAAAACAAAGATTACTGGAAGACTTTTTACAAGAAAATACTGTTGTCATTGAAAATGTAAAAATGAAATTTTACATTTATGTAGAATTTTGCATTTGATTCAGTGTTACTTGCCATTTCTTTGTAATGATTTGTGAGTGAAATTAGTAAATCCTACACCAATTGTTTCATATAGCAAAAAACCTACAGTGCAAACTATCATAGTACTATAAAATAAATAAATAGTATGCAGTATGCAAGAGATTAAATAGATACTTATTTGTAAGTAAATAATTATGAAATGCTTTCCTCTGTTGAAAAATGTCAAAAATATAGTAATTATAAAAAGTACTACAAGAAATACAAATATAAATATAATCTAGTTTTAATAAAAGTAAAAATACAAATATATGTAAGGGAAAGAGGTCAATTTAGCTCAAAGGGAAATAATTATATTTATTGAGAATTTTGACACAGTCAGTGTTTTATGTCTGATCAAATTAATTGAATAACCATATCTATCAGCTCTGTAATGGATATTAATGTCCAAAAGATAGTAAAACACTATTTATTAGCATGGTTATATAGATTTATTACTAACATTTATTTGAAATAGAAAACTTTTGTAACATTACAAATAACTTTATTGTCAATTTTGATCAATTTAATGCGTCTATGCTGAGTTTATTGTTTATTTGATTATTTATTTGAATGAATAAAATAAATAAATACATCTTAACTTTAAGACTGGAGTATAATTGTGCTAAAAAATCAGCATTGTGTCACAGGAATAAATTACATTTTAAAACATTAATGTAGAAAGCAGGTATTTCAAATTAGAAAACTATTATACAATGTTACTGTTTTTACTGTGTTATTAATCAAATAAATGCAGCCTTGGTGAGCAGAAGAGACTTCTTTCAGAAACATTGCAAAATCTTGCCAGCTGTTGTGTTTGTATGTATGCATCTAGTTGCTGTACGCAGACTGCACAAGTATGCTATTCTGAGCAATCCCAATATACATTACATATCTATTCTCTTTATGTTTAAACCATTTCTGTTGACCTCTGTGTGTGTGAGTGGATACGAGTTTAATTCCTTATTAGAAAAAGACAGACTATGTTAGATTCATCAGCACAAAGGTTAATCAAATTACTCTCCCGCCATCAGACACTCAAGACTAAACGAGCAGAAAGAGAGAGCGGGAGAGATGGAGGCGCTGATAGAAGCTGTCCTGCCCAATCCAAGGCTTTTTTAATTGCGGGTAATGTGTGTAATATGTCATAATTCATCTGGGGAAGGTGGGCGGCTCGTGAAGCAACAATCGGCTGGCCTCTCATCTCCTGTTCCTCTGACATTTCATTATCCGGGTTTTACAGGCTCGGCTAACGTGATAACACACTTGGAGTCTGATCAGTGAATCACAACCCTTCACTTACATTTCCACTGTCTAATCAAGAGCGCTTTCGCTTTTAACACTCTGCTAGAAGAGAATTTACATGAAAGATCTGCGGGGTTGGAGGAAACGTTTATCTGATAGGCTGTTTTTAGCACGACTGCGTTTGTTCAAGGGGTTTGTGGGTGAAAAAAAATGACCTGATCTGTGGTTGAAGATTTCACAAAATTGTATTTTTATTAATGGAATATTCTGGTTAAAGATAACAATAATGAATGACAAAGATAATGCTCCTTACTGCAATATTTTTTTTTTTTTTTTTTTTTTACAACCCGAAATCTGGAAATGTTGGGATGTTTTTTAAATTTGAATAAAATGAAAAGTAAAAGAATTTCAAATCACATGAGCCAATATTTTATTCACAATAGAACAGGGGGTGTTAAACTCAGTTCTTGGAGGGCCGCAGCCCTTCAGAGTTTAGTTCCATCCCTGCTCCAACACACAAACCATGTAGTTTTCAAATTAGCCTGACGGACGTGATTAGCTGGATCAGGTGTGTTTAATTAGTGGCCCTGTGGCCCTCCAGGAACGGAGTTTGACACCCCTGCAATAGAACATAGATATAACAAATTTCAAATCACGAGCCAATATTTTATTCACAATAGAACATAGATAACATAACAAACATTTTTTGCACACAATAAGCTCATTTCAAATTTGATGTCTGCTACAGGTCTCAAAATAGTTTGAAGATGTGTGGGCATCGAGGCTATGAGTTTCTGGAGTGTTGGAATTTGGTCCCATTCTTGCCTGATATAGGTTTCCAGCTGCTGAAGAGTTTGTGGTCATCTTTGACTTTCAATGATGCGCCAAATGTTCTCTATAGGTGAAAGATCTGGACTGCAGCACCCGGGCTCTTCTACTATGAGGCCATGCTGTTGTAACAGCCGCAGTATGTGGTTTTGCATTGTCCTGCTGAAATACACAAGGCCTTCCCTGAAATAGACGTCGTCTGGAGGGGAGCATATGTTACTCTAAAACCTTTATTTACTTTATTATGCACTTATGCACCCCCATACCATCAGAGATGCTGGCTTTTAAACTGAACGCTGATAACACGCTGGAAGGTCTCCCTCCTCTTTAGCCCGGACGACACGGCGTCCATGATTTCCAACAAGAATGTCAAATTTGGACTCGACTGACCATAGAACACTTTTCCACTTTGAAACAGTCCATTTTAAATGAGCCTTGGCCCACAGGACACGACGACGCTTCTGGACCATGTTCACATATGGCTTCCTTTTTACATGATAGAGCTTTAGTTGGCATCTGCAGATGACACGGCGGCTTGTGTTAACCGACAGTGGTTTCTGGAGGTATTCCTGGGCCCATTTAGTAATGTCAATGACAGAATCATGCCGTTGAGTGAGGCAGAGTAGTCTGCGGGCCCGAAGACCACGGGCATCCAACAAAGGTCTTCGGCCTCGTCTCTTACGCACAGAGATTTCTCCAGTTTCTCTGAATCTTTTGATGATGTTATGCACTGTAGATGAGATTTGCAAAGCCTTTGCAGTTTGACGTTGAGGAGCGTTGTTTTTAAAGTGTTCCACAAACTTTTTACGCACTCTTTCACAGATTGGAGAGCCTCTGCCAATCTTTACTTCTGAGAGACTCTATTATTATTGCAAGCAAATATGTATATTACAAATATTACTTTTATAATACAGTAGATGTTTTGTCAATGCTCTCAAAAGTAGTCAGAATTCTAGCAGAATTATTTATTTAAAATTGTGTAATTTATTTTTTAATTATTTTATTTAAAAAAAATGCAAAATATTACCTATTATTATTATTATTATTATTATTATTATTGTATATTTTATCAGATTTTTTTAAGTGTTTGTTTGTTTGCTTGCTTTTCCAAACAAATATGCATATCACAAACCATTCATTATATTATTTTAGATTTGAAGACTGTTTAAACTTTTTCCTCTTTGCTACCTTTGATGTCACCAGAAATATTACAAGGGGAGAAGGTCCAAATCAATGAATCGGAGAAATCATAAAACTCAATATGGCAGCTACAGTTTGTTTACTTTTCAATGAGCATATGCTTTACTAATATACAATTTTTATTTGCTTAAAAAAGGTTTAATTATTAAAAAAATAACTGATGGTCTACACAAGCATGTCCATGTGAAGGGCTTCTCACACACTTTAAAACCTTTTTTTTCCAAATTGAATTTCCCTCAACCGTATGCCAATCATAGAATTACTGTATGTTCTCTAATACGGAAAAACAACAATATATTGAAAGACACTTTGTAATGTCTATCCAATGGATGTCCTTGTCTGCCAAAATAATTTAGGCTAATGTATTTGATCTTTTATTTTTAAATTTGGTGTCTTTTCTAAGCAAATATTGATATATATGATTAATCTACGTAATTAATATGCATATCAAATTCCATTCAAATTTTGAATCGATTGACAGCACTTGCTAAGATGTGTGGGTCTTTTTGGTAATGATTGAGGAGATGAGCCTAGACTAGTTCATCCAGGCCTTGCTCGTCTCTCCATTTCTGCCTGTCTTTCGCTCCCCGTCCTCATGATTCAGTCCTGATGGATGGATTGCGTGGTGTTGGGTCATTTTTCAGCCTGACCCTGTTCCCTCCACCAGATCAGTCACAGTTCAGACGTTGGGGAAAAAAGAAAGATCTACTGCTTTGCTAAAAGTCAGTATCATTGTGAGAAGGGAGTCTATGTCCTGAAAATTACCCACAGTGCACTGCTGAGTCACTCAAATGTGAGATGTGTGATATGGGAACAATGTTTAGATTTTGCAGTTGTCCCTCTGCTTACGTCGCACACAGCACTCAATGCCCGAGCCTTCTCCAAAAAACACTTGAAACGGTGTGTGTTTGTGTGTGTGAAAGGGCTCTAACGACTTCACAGGCCATTAGTCTCTCTGCATGCTCTGTCACACCTCATTATCCCCGCTAACACACATGTTAGCTGATGCCTGGAACACACTCTGTTTGGGGAAAACTACGCCTTTACAAACTAGTTATTGCTAACTCTCAAAGTCTGTCTACTGTGATGCATAATGTGAGCTGCATTATGGACCAGGCCAGTGATCTGGGGCCTCTAAAACCTCAGGACATGCTGCTCAAGACCACAAAAAGCAGTTAAACACCCAGGGACCTTGCTGCATGTAGTGAAACCTGACCACTAGGGCCCCCTGGCCCCTCAGATCACACACCATAAGCAGAACACCTGGGCCCCTTGGTGTATAGAGTGCAGTTTTGGACACACATACAAGTTGATGTATCAGTGTAACTAGCCCCTTCAGCCAATACAGCTGAGTGGTTGGCATGATATGAAAAATGATTTTAATATTAGAAAACTATTTAAATGTTAATTATTAGCATGACAATCCACATTTGAATGCTCAAGATTCATGTAGACCACTATTTTTAGTCATCTAAGCTTATCCTAGTGAAATGTGTTTCCATAATTCCCTTTGGTGATCAGTTTACTTTTGAATGTGCATATGCTTTACTAATACACAATTTTTATTTGCTTAAAATGAGCAGTCAAAAGCTTTGTCACTAGGGGTGGCTTAGAGGACCATGATGGGGCCCTGCTATCACACACAAAATCACATAAAACACTTTTTTTGTTATTGCATTCACACTTGACATTTTGATTTGAATCTGGATTCAGTAGACTACATTTTGCGAAAGTGTGAATTGCATGTGAATTAAATCAGAAGAAACACGTTTATATCACATCCACATGAGATATTTTGGTGTGAATCTGGAATTAATTGACCACATTTAGTGAAAGATTAAATCGCACATAAATCCACATTAAACAAATGTATATCGCATTTACACTAGACATTTTGGATTTGAATTTGAATTTAATAGAACACATTTGGTGAAAGCGGGAAAGCTCTTGGAACCATAATGGGCCCAACTATCACACATGAAATCAAATAAAATACATATTATATATTGCATTCACACTAAACATTTTGGTGTGAATCCAGATTCAATTGATCACATTTGGGGAAAGAGTACCATGATGGAGCCTTACTATCACACAAGAAATCACATAAAATACATATTTATATTGCATTCACACTAAACATTTTGGTGTGAATCTGGATTCAATAGGCCACATTTAGTGAAAGTGTGAATTGCATATGAAATCGCATTAAACGCATTTGCAAAGCATTTATAATATATTTTGGTGTGAATCGGGATTCAATTGACCACATTTGGTGAAATGGTGAATCACACAAAATCGCATGCAACAAATTTATAGTGCATTCATAGACATTTTGGTGTGAAACCAAATTCAATACATATATTTGGTGAAAGCTCATGCGACCACTTTGATGCAGCCCTGATACTGCTCATTAATTTCATAAAGCATTTATTTTACTTTCAAACTAGACGTTTTGGTGTGAATCTGGATTCAGTCGAATCCAGTGCCATCAGGAAACATACTTACATTAATTTGAAATTGAAAGTATGGGTTAGTTAGAGTCATGGATCTTAAATGGTTACTCCACCCCAAAATGAAAATTTTTGCATTAATCACTTACATCCATGTCATTCCAAACCCGTAAAAGCTTAGTTCGTCTTCGGGAACACAATTTAAGATATGTTGTATGAAAATCGGGAGGTTTGTCACTGTCCCATTGACTGCCAAGTAATTTTCACTGTCTAGGTCCAGAAAAGTATGAAAAGCATCGCCAAAATAGTCACTGCCATCAGTGGTTCAATCTGACTGTTATGAAGCGACGAGAATACTTTTGTACGCAAATAAAATAAAAATAGCGACTATATTCAACAATTCGTCTCCTCCAGTCAGCATAGTGCCATTTTGAAGAATATCCACATAGCATATACTGTTACATATTAAGTAAACAAGGATACACCTTGTGGCGCGGCTATGTAACAGCATACACTATGTGCGTCCAGTGGATATTCTTCAAAATGGCGCTTTTCATACTTTTCTGGACCTTGACAGTGAAAATGACTTGGTAGTCAATGGGACAGTCACAAACCTCCCAGTTTTCATACAAAATATCTTAAATTGTGTTCTGAGGACGAACAAAGCTTTTACGGGTTTGGAACGACATGGGGGTAAGTGATTAATGACAAAATTTTCATTTTGGGGTGGAGTAACCCTTTAACCAGGGGTATCCAATCCTGGTCCTGGAGGGTCAATGTCCTGTAAAGTTTAGCTTCATCCCAATTACACACACCTGGGCAAAGGTAATCAAGGGCTTCAGGATCAGTAGAAACTTCTAGGCAGGTATGTTGCGACCAGATTGGACACTCTTGATCTTAACCAAGAATTTCTTGTTCTTGAAGGTGCTTTACAGGCAACTGTTTTTACTATTGGATAGAATTTCCCATGTTTCAGGAGCGCTTTTTATGATAGCAGATCTTGTCCCACCTGTCGGTATATTTCTGTGGTTGGGCTCACTTCCATTAAATGTACCGCTGTAATTTCCAGAAAACCATCTCTGTTAATCTATCAAGACACTGTAAACAAATGAAAAGAATAGGGTTGTAATTTATGTCCCCCTCACACGGCTGCGCTGTCATTATTTGTGTTCACGGGTCTGTCTCTATTCCCTCCACTGCTCCTCCAGACGGGTCATCCATTAAACATCGTGGTAAACAGCGGGCTCTCTCGGGCTTCGGGACCCACGCCGTTACCTTGACTTTTAAAATATATGGTGTTTTCAGCCGCAGTTGGGTCGACCTCCTTCCAGGATGGGGACATTATGTAAAGATCTGAGTGTGTGTACGTACACATTTTTCTACAGTTTGTTGCTTTTAGGTGCAGTATGTCAGACTATGTTCTACTTTTCTAAACATTTATTCATTTTGTAGATATTTTTATTCAACTTATACTGCATTCAAAGTACATTTTTTGCAGGTATACACGTTTCCTGGTAATCAAACCCATGACTTCGGTGTTGCTAGCAATGTACTGTTAATGTTTCTTCAGAATTACAGTCATGATGAAATAGAAGTGGCAACAGATCTTTTCTTCCATGTTGTGACAGATCAAACTATGACTGATTATCGAAAAAGGAAATATGTAGGGTGAGGATTTGGTTGATTGGATATGGAGAAACTGAAACTTATACATGTATGAATTGTTTACAATAAGATCTATAACATGCATTTTAGAATCAAATGGAGTGAAATTTTAGTTCATGTTGACTTGAAATAGTCTTTATTGGACAAGTGGACATCATTTAGCTATAAACATTTCTGGCTTTTATTAGTCAGATTATATTCAGACACGAGAAATGTAACTGTTGGAGAGAGAAGTGAAATGGATACAATGCAGGTCAAATTCGAACCTGTATTTCTCATTTGATCACCACAACTCAATATGAAAGATTTTTTTATTTTTTTTGATAAATCTTTTACTTTTACTTTTGCTATTACTTGGTTTCATCGCAGAGGTCCGGTTTCCACTACTTCCATTTAAAATTTATTTATTTATTTAGTAAAATTCAATATGATATTTTCCAATTTGAGCACTTGTATCCCAAGAACGTGAGCAGGGTACTAGGACTGTACTGCTACACCACTGCGATCCAGACACTTGATTTGGCTCTTTAGAATACTGAAAGAGTACTTGACTACACCATGTGTCTGAATATATGCCATAAATAATGCTCTTCTCCATCATTTGATGAATAACTGCTGTCATGATCAGTAGAAACTATACGCAAACATCTCCTTTAAATGAAATTCCATTTCCCGCCTGCTTTCTGTGGGTGGTAATGGCGCAACATTAATTGCTGCTGGCAAATAGTGCTGAGTTTTGTGAGTAGGGTGCAATGTATAATGAGCCTAATTT